>NC_133652.1:198563823-198936068 GCF_009905375.1 Apium graveolens | reverse complement strand
GATGACCTATTTGATCAGCTGAAAGGAGCAAAGTGCTTTTCAAAGATTGACTTAAGATCAGGATACCATCAATTAAAGATCAAAGAAGAAGACATCCCAAAGAGAGCATTCAGGACAAGATACGGACATTATGAATTTTTAGTAATGCCTTTTGGTTTGACTAACGCGCCGACAGCATTTATGGATTTGATGAACCGGGTATTTAAAAAGTATTTGGACAAGTTCGTAGTGCTGTTCATTGATGACATCTTTATTTATTCAAAGTCGGAAGAAGAACATAAACAACATTTATGGATAACATTGGATATACTCCGACAAGAGAAGTTGTATGCCAAGTTTTCTAAATGTGAGTTTTGGTTAAATGAGGTTCAATTTTTAGGACATGTTATTGGAAGTGAAGGAGTTAAAGTAGATCCGGCAAAGATTGAGGCGATTATGAGTTGGGAGAGGTCAAAGACACCTACGGAAGTGCGAAGTTTTCTAGGATTGGCGGGATATTATAGAAGATTTGTCAAGGAATTTTTGAAAATTGCCACGCCATTGACTAAGTTAACTAGGAAGAATCAGAAGTTCGAATGAAATGCAGAATGTGAGGATAACTTTCAAGAGTTGAAGCAGAGATTGGTTACAGCTCTGGTGTTAGTACAACCAGACGATCAAGGAAACTTTGTAATTTTCAGTGATGCTACACATAAAGGATTGGGCTGTGTGCTAATGCAACACAATAAGGTGATCGCGTATGCGTCAAGACAGTTAAAACCGCATGAATTAAAGTACCCTACGCATGACTTGGAACTAGCAGCCATATTATTCACACTTAAGATTTGGAGATATTACCTCTACGGAGAAAAGTGTGAGATCTACACGGATCACAAGAGTTTAAAGTATATTTTCACTCAGAAGGAGCTCAATATGAGGAAAAGGAGATGGTTGAATTGATTAAGGACTATGATTGCTCGATAAATTATCATCCGGGAAAGGCAAACATTGTAGTCGATGCTTTGAGTAGGAAGGAAAGATTGAATATGATAGCAATACCAAAAGAATTATCGGAAGAGATTAAGAGATTTGGAGTGGAACTTTGTGATTGTGGGATAGTTGAAGAGGTTTGTCGTACAATGACTTTTCAGCCAATATTTTGAAAAGATAAAGAAATGTCAGGAAGAAGTAATGAAGCAAGAGAAAAATCAGCTAACTGGAGAAGAGATTGGTACTCAAAAGGATGAGCAAGGAATACTAAGGTTCTCCTCAAGAATTTGGATTCCTCATGTACCTAAATGGAAGACTGAGATTTTGCAAGAAGCCCACAATTCAAGATTTTCAATCCATCCGGGAAGCACCAAGATGTATCGAGACTTGAAGCAGAACTTTTGGTGGCCAAATATGAAGCGAGAGGTGGCAGAATGGGTTGTGAAGTGTTATACTTGTTAGAAAGTAAAGGCAGAACATCAAAGACCAAGCAGATTAATTCAGCCCCTAAAGATTCCAGAATGGAAATGGGAAAACATTGCTATGGACTTTATAGTGGGACTACCGCGAACGAAATCCGGACATGACCCTATATGGGTTATAGTTGATCGCCTTACGAAGTCGGCGCATTTTCTTCCAATTAATGAGAAGTCATAATTGGACAGATTGGTTCATCTGTATGTGCGTGAAATTGTACTAAGACACGGAGTGCCCGTATCGATAGTTTCAGACAGAGATCCCCGATTTAACTCGAGATTCTGGAAGCAATTTCAAGAGAGTCTTGGCACAAAGTTGAACATGAGTACGGCGTATCATCCGCAGACTGATGGTCAGAGTGAAAGGACAATTCAAATAATCGAAGACATGTTGCGTAGTTGTGCAATCGATTTTGTAGGAAGTTGGGATGACCACTTGCCATTAGTAGAATTCTCCTATAACAACAACTATCACTCCAGTATTGGCATGCCACCATATGAAGCTTTATACGGACAGAAATGTAGATCACCGACAAGTTGGGATGAAGTGGGAGAAGGAAAGATTTTAGGCCCAAAATTGGTACAACAGTTGCATGAGACAGTCAAATTAGTTCAGAAAAGGTTGCTTGCTGCTCAAGATAGACAGAGAAAGTATGCGGATCTAGCGCGTAAGGATGTTAGATTCCAAGTAGGCGAAGCCGTTTTACTGAAAGTATCCCCAAGGAAAGGGTTATCTAGATTCGGTAAAGAAGGGAAGTTAGCGCCTAGATATATAGGTCCTTTTGAAATTTTGAGTCAAGTGGGAAAGGTGGCTTATGAGTTAACCTTACCACCTCAGTATCAGCATGTGTATAATGTGTTCCATGTGTCATTGCTTAAGAAGTACAATCCTGATGCCAACCATGTGATAGAATATGAACCTATAGAAATTCAGGCAGACCTGTGATTTATGGAGCAATCTATCAAATTACTCGACTAGCAAGTAAAGAGTCTTAGAAATAAGTCGGTAAAGTTAGGAAAATTACTTTGGAGGAACCCCAAGGTCGAAAAATCAACCTAGGAGTTAGAGTCTGATATGCATTCCCCGTATCCTCATATGTTCTCTTAGATTCTGGGGACAAAATCCTTTAAAGGGGAGAGGATGTTACGACCGGCATTTTGTGTAATATTATTTGTGAACTTTGCATAATATTAGAGCCGATTATAAATATACTTAATGATTGTACGTTTGTGTGAATGGAAATTTCTGCATTATAATTTGCTTTATGTAGAATATAAATTTTTCAAAGCAAGAGTTTTATTAATTGCCCTTATTTTTGATTTATAAGGAATATTTTATACCTTGGAAAATTTCCTTTTAAAAATTATTTCATTCACAAATTTCAAAAGTGATCTCATAAAATTTCTAAAAATTCAAGTTATTTTATGGTATAAATTTTATAATTTTTGAACTTTTATTTTATTTTATAAAAATAAATCTTTGAAAATTAGTTGCTTAGTAATTATAAAATTACATGGTTACCCTTGCATGCAAATACTCTTCCATTCAACTAAGGAGAAAAGAAGGCATTTCCAACCCTACTCACTTTCATTCTACTAGCCAAGTTACCACTTTGTCCTTGCATGCAAGTCTACCTAACTTTAGCTAGAAGGTTACTCTTGTCATTTCCTAAATCCACTCACTTTTGGTCAAATCAAAAGCATAAAAACCAAGCAAGTGTGATGATCACTCCAATTTCACTCCACCATTCCACCCCCCCTCCTTTCTCCTCCCTCCCCTCTCGGCCCTCCTCCCTCTCGGCTCTTTTGGCCGAGCCCCACCCCCCTCTATTTTTTCATTTTTCATTCAAGCTTATATCTCCCATTCAATTAAATGCTACTTCCTATATCTTGATAATATATAATCCAAAGAGTTTTGAGTGAAAAGTTTAAGTTTTGAGTTTGCATGTTAAAGTTTTAGTTGGAACTCAAAGTATAATCTTGATTCTCATGGATTTAAGGTTGTATTTTGAGGGAACTACAAGGAATGGTGAAATGCCAAGTCATGAGAATGAGGCTCTTGATTTTAATGGTCATTTCCCTTCCATTTTATTCGGCCATGACCTTGAGGGAGCCGAATGAATGGTTCTTGAGGTTGTTTTATTGCCTTGTTTCATTCTTATGTGTTTTTGGTGGTGATAACATGAATTTTGTAGCAAAAAATTGATAAAACCCTTTGAATCCTAAGTGATCATTTAGTTGTAGCTTATGTTAGGCTTGCATGTTGATTTCATGATAAAATTAATTTTCGAAACCATATTGTTTTAGTTTGAATATTCGAAGGCATGCATGCATGTAAACCACTCATGAATTTCGAAAGTTTTTGATCATTTGGATTGATTTTTGTTAGTAAGACTTAATTTCAGTAGGGTTAAGATATTAATCTTGATTTGTGCTACTTGATATGTGATGTTAATTCGTATATATTTATAAAGAAGATATAACTTGTCATTTTCAAAAACTTGATGACTTGTAATTTATGTAATGTGTTAACTTTTATTTTGCTATGTTGCACCTTAGGTAAGGATGATCTCCACTAAGATTATTTTGAGTGTAAGGGAGTTAGTTCAGTAGAACACCTTAGTTAATGTTTGTTTTGGTTTTTTTGGTTGTTGGTTGTTGGGTTTGTTAAGTAAGAACCTTGGTGAAAGGACAATATTAGTTTCTGCAGAAAATCAGTTTGGTACCCTGAGGTTTAGAGTGAGATTTGACCTTGTCATTGTTGTGTAGTTTGAGGCCCAAGCCACCAGAAGCTAGCACTAGGAGTGTACAATAGGTTTTAGGTGTTTTTTGAGGTTTGTAAGACGCTAGAGTGAAATGGGAAGTTTTGACCATGTCATAGGTAGGTACTCATTAGGCCCTGTTGGGCCTTAGTTAGAGGGAATGCCAGAGGATTTTTTCCAGCCATAGTTCATAGGATTTGAGTTAGAATAATGTATCACAAGTTAGTTCAAGTCAGGACCTTTTTTTCCCAGAAAAATAGGGGAGTCATGGAATTTAAGCTTAGGCCTAGGGAGGCCCAACTAGGCCCTTGAGCCACTTCAAGTTTGGGAGTTTCCTTATGATCAGAAGAGTCTAGTGTAGAAGTTTTGAAGGAAAATTTGAAGTGTAAGAGTGCCAAACACACGCAAGAAACCTTAGATGTCATTCTGAAATTTACCATAATAAGCACCTTCACTTACCACATGGTTTTAGAGCACTTATGAGTGAGGCCAAGGTTGACCACCATAGTTACAAGATAGCATAAAGTCTGTAGAGTGAAAGGCCCAAGTTAGGGTCAATAGGAATTGGATGGTTTAGTAAAGGCACTTCGAGTAGGAAGCCAAAATTTGGAGATATTGTCTAGTTTAGCGACCAAATGACTTAAGTATGTGGAGCGAGATCATCCAAGCCTAGTGTAGGAATATGGCATGTATGATATTATTTGGTACTTAAATATGGTATGTGAGCATATGTGGCTATGTGTACTATTATGTTATAATGTGATTGTAAATTGCGTGTATATAGGCCTAAGTGCCTTTGTGTTTAATTTCGGTTTGCAAATAGGTTAAGTTGGTGAGAATATATTATAATGAGGTTATTATTATTTGTGTAGGATCTCGAGACGAGGGTAAAATTGCCATAAAGGTCGAGTAAAGCTTCCAGTTGCTCCTACCTGCCAGTTCAGTCCAACCTTTTTTAAGGCAAGTGATTCAACCTGCCTTTTTTTTTACACTGCAAGTCTGTGATAACCAGTTCCTATATATGATGCGAGTATTCTGATTTACCTTGATATACATGAACCAAGTGGTTTTCAAATCTATCTTCATATTATATAGAAATACCATGAACCCTCAAGTGTCTATTGCAAGTAATTTAACCTTATTTGAAGATTGTTATGCAAGTAGATCAAGATGTTCTATTATGCTAGTATACCAAAGTAATTGTGATGTTGAACCATGTGTAAGTTATACCCAGTAACCTCAGCTTGAAGCCTAAAAGCCAGTCATTCCTTAAAGATTGTTAATGATTGTTTGATAACCCTATCCTTACCCCTAAGCGTGATACCCTGTTATACCTTGAGCTGATGATCACTTTCTTTGTATTTTAATACCTATATCATACCTGGAACCAGTAATGCTTATCTTCTTCATATTTTAATACATATACCTTATTTGAAACAATTGCTTTAAGCCTAGTCTGGCATTACTCTTTCATATTATCCGATAGCCTTACCAAATCTCCTTGTCAAAGTCCTTGTAAATAGAAACCATTCAATTACCCTGATAGAGTAAAGTCTAGTGGATCATGGCCCTAGTGGATATATTCCCAGTATTTCAAAGTGGATTTATAACCATTAATAAAAATGTTTACTGTTTAAGAAATTAATTGTCAATTGACATCAATTTTTGAAATGATTAAAAATTTGGATTTTTAGTCCCAAAGGGGGACAAATGATTTCTTTAAATAGTGGATCTGGACTGAGACGCAAGTCCTTTCCGCACTTAAATTGTAGGCTTAAAAGTTGCCTAGGGATCCCATTAATGTTTTAGGACCCAGCGAGGTTCGGGATTACTTCGCGGCTGATCATCGACTGTAATCCGTAGCGTCATAAAATGGTTTTTGATTAAGAAATGATTTTGGAAATGTTTTGATACAAACAAATGATGCCATTACCCAACAGTCCATCTCTTGTAATTTTTAGCTCTATCTTCACATTGTTATTCTTTTATCTCGTTTTATTGTATAACACTTGTTGAGCATTTGGCTCACTACTTGTTTTAACCCTAATATTACAGCTAGCAGCTATGGGTAGATTCAAGCAGACATCACATAAGACTTGTGATGCTGATGCGTATGTTCAAGCTCAGGTAGAATAAGAAACAGTTTTATGTGAGGACTCGATATTAAAAATCAGGTTGCAATAGTTTATAGTGTTGGGCTGTTCCAAACCCTAAACTCTAAGATCTTAGATTCGGTTGTGTTTACTATCATTTGTTAACTATTGTAATAGTTTGTATAAAATGTATTGTCAAGTTGGGGGCGTGACAAATTTCTTCTGAAAAGAAGATTTAACAGAGGCACAATTAATAAAACACTGTTCTACCTCAACCATGGAAATGACTTACTTTTGGTACAAATATATGTTGATGATATCCTCTTTGGTTCTACAAATGCCAAACTCTGTGAAAGGTTTGCAAAGCTAATGCAGTCAAGATATCAAATGAGTATGATGGGAGAACTTAACTATTTTTTGGGAATTCAAGTCAAGAAAAATGAAGAAGGTACTTTCATAAATCAATCCAAGTACACTAGATATTTACTCAAGAAATTTAGAATGCAAGACTGTTCAACTGGATCCACTCCCATGGCCACTGTAACCAAGTTAGATAAAGATACTGGAGCACCAGTAGACCTGATATCTTGTATGCTACTTGTCTTTGTGCAAGATTTCAGGCTGATCCAAGAGAACCTCATTTAATAGATGTGAAAAGAATTTTCAAGTACCTCAAGGGTATAGCTGAACTGGGATTGTGGTATCCTAGAGAATCAGATTTTAAGCTAATTGGTTACTCAGATGCAGATTTTGCAGGATGCAAAATAGACAGGAAAAGCACTAGTGGAAGCTGCCAATTTCTTGGAGGCAGATTGGTTTCTTGGTTTAGCAAGAAACAGAAATCAATTTCCACATCAACTCCAGAAGCAGAATATATTATTGTAGGAAGCTGTTGTGCACAGATTCTTTGGATGAAGAATCAGTTACTGGACTATTGGTTAGAATTTTCTAAAATAACCATTTACTGTGATAATCAAAGTGATATTGCTATGACAGGTAATCTAGTTCAACACTCAATGACAAAGCACATCAGCATTTGGTACCATTTCATAAGGGAACATGTGATGGAAGGTACAATAGAATTGCATTTTGTTCCAACAGATCAACAACTAGCAGATCTCTTCACCAGACCACTATGTGAAGCTACTTTTACAAGACTAATAAATGAACTTGGAATGGTTTCAGGTTCTTTCTCAAAATCTACTTAGTTTTTGTTCTCATGCATCAGACTTTATGATCAGTGTTTATAGATTGTCTTATCTCCATGTAATATGTGCTTAAACTGTAATATATTAAATACTGATTGTTATCTGATGTGATTCTATATACTCAGATAGTGTTTTGAATGTTCTTTGACTATTCAATCCAATGAGGATTACTGTGCTACATGCTGACCTAGTAGTCTTTAACATACTAGAAATCCCATGTTTGAATTAGTTGTTTATGTGGAAATCAATTACACAAGCAAATTTTGATTTTGAGCTTAGTCAATTTTACTTTGTGTATCTTATTACTAAGTCACAAACTAGATTCTTGCTTCTTATCTGTCAAATTCTGATGTTAGTAAACCTTAAGGATGAACTACATGCTTGATAAGACTCACTTATCTGAAGAAAAGAAAAGCAAAGAAAATTGAAGTCAGGTACTCCTTTGAGATCTAGGGTAAATATGTGAAAGGTAAGACCCAAGTGCATCGCTGGTATTAAGTAATATGCATTAAAAAGTAAATAAATTTTTCCTGGTGACTTTTTAAATTCTCTGATTACTGGAGAAATACTCTGATAATTGCATAAATTTTGATAGCAGTTCTGACTCACTTATACTGAGAAGCCACTGTAAAAAGAATGTTAAAAGATGCATAAAATGAGCACAAACAGTTGAGGTGGACTCTTGTATAAATTTATTCTATAGTATACTTCAAAATTGAAGACATATTTTAAGCACTTTTCTTAGTTATGCCTTATTTCTAAGATATACTGAAGTTTATCAAATTTTAATCATTTTTTAATCATTTGCAAATACACACACTCTCACTCCATATGAATGATGAAAATTACTGTGGTGATTAAGTTGTTTTTGACAAATAGTTAAGTATTATTTGCATAAATTCTGAGGACATGTTCTGATGAAAGTTCTAATGATTAAATTTTGAAGAAACCAGTCAGTATTTGTATGAAGAAACACAGATACATGCATTCACTTTTTGAGTGGATGCAAAACACTGTTCTAAATTTATCTAACATTGAGTGCTTTTCTCAATGGAGAATTCCAAGAAGATGTATATGTTGAACAACCTCCAGGATTTGTAGATCCAAAATTTCCTAATCATGTCTACAGACTTGATAAAGCACTTTATGGCCTTTTGGATGCTCCCAGAGCATGGTATGAGACTTTAGCTCAATTTCTTATGGAAAGTGGATTTAACAGAGGCACAATTGATAAAACACTGTTCTACCTCAACCATGGAAAGGACTTACTTTTGGTACAGATATATGTTGATGATTTCATCTTTGGTTCTACAAATGCCAAACTCTGTGAAATGTTTGCAAAGATAATACAGTCAAGATATCAAATGACTATGATGGGAGAACTTTACTATTTTCTGGGACTTCAAGTCAAGCAAAATGAAGAAGGTACTTTCATAAATCTATCCAAGTACACCAGAAATTTACTCAAGAAATTTGGAATGCAAGACTGTTTAACTGCATCCACTCCCATGGCCACTGCAACCGAGTTAGATAAAGATATTGGAGCTCTAGTAGATATTACTAACTACAGAGGTAGGATTGACTCTTTACTCTATTTAACTGCAAGTAGACCTGATATCATGTATGCTACCTTTCTTTGTGCAAGATTTCAGGTTGATCCAAGAGAACCTCATCTAATAGCTGTGAAAAGAATTTTCAAGTACCTCAAGGGTACAGCTGAACTGGGATTGTGGTATCCTAGAGAATCAGATTCTAAGCTAATTGGTTACTCAAATGCATATTTTGCAGGATGCAAAATAGACAGGAAAAGCACTAGTGGAAGCTGCCAATTTCTTGGAGGCAGATTGGTTTCTTGGTTTAGCAAGAAACAGAAATCAATTTCCACATCAACTGCAGAAGCAGAATATATTACTGTAGGAAGCTGTTGTGCACAGATTCTTTGGATGAAGAATCAGTTACTAGACTATGGGTTAGAATTTTCTAAAATACCCATTTACTGTGATAATCAAAGTGCTATTACTGTGACAGGTAATTCAGTTCAACACTCAATGACAAAGCACATCAGCGTTAGGTACCATTTCATAAGGGAACATGTGATGGAAGGTACAATGGAATTGCATTTTGCTCTAACAGATCAACAACTAGTAGATATCTTCACCAAACCACTATGTGAAGCTAATTTTACAAGACTGGTAAATGAACTTAAAATGGTTTCAAGTTCTTTCTCAAAATCTGCTTAGTTTTTGTTCCATGCATCAGAATTTATGATCAGTGTTTATAGATTGGCTTATCTCCATGTAATCTGTGCTTAAACTGTAATATATTAAATACTGATTGTTATCTGATGTGATTCTATATACTCTGATAGTGTTTTAAGTCTTCTGTGACTATTCAATCCAATGAGGATTACTGTGCTAGATGCTGACCTAGTAGTCTTTAACATACTAGAAATCCCATGTTTGAATTAGTTTTTTATGTGGAAATCAATTACACAAGCAAATTCTGATTTTGAGCTTAGTCAAATTGACTTTGTGTATATTATTACTAAGTCACAAACTATATTTTTGCTTCTTATCTATCAAATTCTGATGTTAGTAAACCTTAAGGATGAACTACATGCTTGATAAGCCTAATTTATCTGAAGACAAGAAAAAGCAAAGAAAATTGAAGTCAGGTACTCCTTTGAGATCTAGAGTAAATATGTGAAAGGGAAGACCCAAGTGCATTGCTGGTATTAAGTAATATGCATTAGAAAAGCAAATAAATTTTTCCTGGTGACTTTTTACATTCTCTGATTACTGGAGAAATACTATGATAATTACATAAATTCTGATAGCAGTTGTGACTCACTTACACCAAGAAGCCACTGTAAAAAGAATGTTAAAAGATGCATAAGATGAGCACAAACAGTTGAGGTGGACTCTTGTATAAATTTATTCTATAGTAGACTTCAAAATTGAAGATAGATTTTAAGCACTTTTCCTAGTTATGCCTTATTTCTAAGATATACTAAAGTTTATCAGACTTTAATCATTTTCTGATCATTTGCAAATACACACACTCTCACTCCATATGAATGATGAAAATTACTGTGGTGATTAAGTTGTTTTTGACCAATAGTTAAGTATTATTTGCATAAATTCTGAGGACAAGTTCTGATGAAAGTTCTAATGATTAAACTCTGAAGAAACCAGTCAGTATTTGTATGAAAAAACACAGATACATATATTCACTTTTTGAATGGATGCAAAACACTGTTCTAAATTTATCTAAAATTGAGTGCTTTTCTCAATAGAGAATTCCAAGAAGAGGTATATGTTGAACAACCTCCGGGATTTGTAGATCCAAAATTTCCTAATCATGTCTACAGACTTGATAAAGCACTTTATGGCCTTAAGCAAGCTCCAAGAGCATGGTATGAGACTTTAGCTCAATTTCTTCTGGAAAGTGGATTTAACAGAGGCACAATTGATAAAACACTGTTCTACCTCAACCATGGAAAGGACTTACTTTTGGTACAGATATATGTTGATGATATCATCTTTGGTTCTACAAATGCCAAACTCTGTGAAAGGTTTGCAAAGCTAATGCAGTCAAGATATCAAATGAGTATGATTGGAGAACTTAGCTATTTTCTAGGACTTCAAGTCAAGCAAAATGAAGAAGGTACTTTCATAAATCAATCCAAGTACACCAGAAATTTACTCAAGAAATTTGGAATGCAAGACTGTTCAACTGCATCCATTCCCATGGCTACTGTAACCAAGAAATTCTGATAGTAGTCAAGTTCTGATATAAATCCTGATGGAAACTCTGATGCTTACATGGCATAATTTATTTACTTGACTTATTTGTGATATTTACTGTAACGGTCATATTTTATCAGAAAATAATTATGTGAGATAAAAACAGTCATAATCATTTAATTAGTGGGAAACGTGTTTACCTTGACAACTGCATGTGCACAATAATTACTGCTTATTTCTCGTGCCCAATAACTACTGCTTTAACTATTTACTGGCTAACAGGTGTAAAGTGTCTGTTTTGCTTCCAAAAAGAGTTGTTGAGTGGAGAGAGTATATATATGGGAGTTAAAAGATTTTACAATCTTTTACCTACTTTTTTATTCTCTAAACTCTCTTATTCTCTCTCTCTCTAATATTCTCTGAAGCTATTTTCTTACAGGCATTTTATCAAACACCTTGTGTATACTCTATTTCTCACTTATTTCTCACAGAAATGGCACCAAAGAACATCATTTTCAATGGAGCCAAGTTTGTTCCCAACAACTACATGGCTATTCTTAGCAAGGACGAAGCTCCATCAGATCTTCACTTCATTCGGGACTTTCTTACTAACAGTGAGATTGGGTATGCATTGACCCAACCAGAAGCATTCTCAGGAACTCAAGTACTGGAGCTTTGGAGGAGTGGTGTTTATGATGATGGTGGTGCAACTGGGTCCCCAAGCATTATATTTACAACAGGGGAAGATGAACACTTGGTTACATTGTCAATATTTCGACAAGCTTTACATCTTCCAGAAAACTGTGTTTACAGTTCACAAGTTGGGGAACCAGCTCTTCAACAGATGATGGCAAACCTTGGTTATAAAAAATCTTTGTTCAAGCTGGGACAATTGAAGAGGCCCCACATCAGGAGGGAGTGGAGTTTCTTTTTTGACTGCATCACGAAGGCCTTTTCTAGCAAGTGCTCAAATTTTGATGTTATACCCATAATGAGTCAGTAAATCGGGTATGCTCTCTTGAATCAAACATATTTTGATTATGAAAGGGTTGTTTTAGGTTTTATAGGTGATAGGATGACAGAAGATAGAAACATCGTTTATTTTGCTAGATTCTGTCAGCTTATATACAGTTTTTGTTGTTCTGATGCACCTCGGAATTTTAGTGATACAATTGAACCCTTTAAACTTGCTAAAAGGGCCTTCACTGACTTATTATCTACTGATAATAAGAAGACTATACTAAGACCCCTCCAAATTCCTCAATCAGTCAAACAAGTCTTAGTAAACTCTGATCCAAACACCTATACTGCCATATATCATGATGTACAACCATCCCAACCTCCATCAGCACCTACAACCACTACTCAAATAACTCATACTTCTCAACCACAACCAACCATCAGAACATATTTTCAACCAGCTCAATCATCTCAACCATTTGCTACAACATCAAGACCCAAACCTTCAAGGGCAAAATCTGTTCCTAAAACTCCACCAAGGAGAAGAAGGATGATTCTAAGGGATGAGTCTGAAGAAAAAGAGGAGCAAGTCCAGGTTCATGCATCAGAACCTGTGACATTTGAAGCTAAAAAGGCAACTTCTCATAAAGAAACAGAAGCTGAAAGTTCTGATATTTTGAAGAGGAAAAGAACTATAAGTTCTGATGCTACTCAAGTAACTCCTACATTATCCAGGAGATCAATGAAACAGAGAGCAGGAAGGCATTTGGCATGACCTCATTCTGAGGATACTCAAGAAGCCGAAGAAGGGGATCAGGAATCTCTGATCTCATCAGAACCTGTTGTAATTGAAGATTTGCCATCCCCACCTCAAGCTAAAGACACTGTTCCAGAAATAATGATTACACCTCCTGTCTCTCCAGTTAAAGGAACAACAGTTGAAGATTCAGGATTAAGTCCTGAAATTGACCTTCATAATCTGATAATTCCAACTGTGTTATATCTGGAAGCTCCTACAGTACAAGTGACAACTCCACCAGTTTGTCCATTACATGCTGATATTCCTACCACACCTATTCTGGATGTGGACAAAGATGAAGTTGTACCGGAATCACCTTTAGTGACACACACTTTAGTACTGTCAGAAGATGATGAGTTTTCTGCAAGTTCTAGAGAGTCAGCCCCAATTAATACTCCAGCTCCCATTCTTGGAAAGGAGGCACTGATTGAAAAGTTTGTTGAACAAGCTGCTCATGTTCCTTGGGAAGAAACTCACAGAGGAGTTGACTGGACCAAGAAGTGGAATGAATCTGATTTCATTCCAAGCTCTAAAGTTCTGTCAGAACATATTGCCAAAGCTGATGAGCTAATGACAAATTCTGATTTCAAGCACCAACTCAAAGTCACTGCTCTAAGTACCAAATCTCTTCAAAGTCTACACTCTCAAACTCATGAAAAAGTTGACAAACTTCTGGAAAGAGCTGATAAGCTGGATATAGAGATCAAGCTAGACAAAAAGAGGTTTATCAGACATATTCATGAGAAAGTTTAAGCTATTGAGAAGGTTCAAGAAAAGCAACAGGCCCAAATTACTGAGGTCCTGCAGAATCAAGCCTCTCAACAAGTTCAACTAAATGAAATTCAATCTTCAGTAGAACTTCTTCTTCTCTCTCTCTCCTACTACTAGATGATGCCAAAAAGGGGGAGAAGGTAGTTAAGTCCAAATGCTCAACTAGTCAAATACTAAAGAAGAATGATGATAAAGGTAATGGCCAGGGAAACTCTGATAAGAGTAGAGGTCAGGGTCAAGGTCAAGAAAAATCTTCACAGAAAGTAATTTCTGATGTTAGCAAATCTTCTACACAAAAGAAGTCAAGTTCTGATATTTTGCATGTTAGAAGTATGATGTCAAGTTCTGATATCCTGATTCAGTCAGGATCTAAAGACTCTCAGAAGTTTTTACTAACTCTGAAGCTAAAGGGAAAACAGACTATTGTCTACTACAAAGATCCTAAAATTCAGACACATGATGAGGAAATTTCTAGAAGATTATTTCTCAAACATAATCCTGGAATGGATTTAGAGAATCTCAAGGAGGAAGAAGCTAGATTTGCAGCTGAGAAGAAAAATCTAAAGTCTAAAGCTTCTGATGCAAAGAAACATCCAAGGCCTAGGGAAAAAGGCATTGTGATCAACGAAAAGTCAAATTCTGAGGCTTCAAAGCCCAAGACAAGATCACAAGTTGAAACTGATCCCAAAGATAAGGGGAAAGGAAAAATTGATGAACCAACAAAGCCATATGAGATGAAGATTCCTCAAATCCTGATGAAACTGTTCAAACTCTGAAGAGAAGGAAGATAATTGAAGAATCTAAAATAACCTCTGACACAACTCAAGTTGTTCAGAATGAAGAACAGCAAGCTACAGAAAAACAATAAATTCTGATCAAGTCATCAAGACATCAACCTCTGACAAAGCTCAAGTTGATTTGAATAAATTGACAGTTACTGATAAGAGAAAACTCCTATGGAAGAATGTTAATCCATCAGATCCTAAGAAAAGCCAATTATTATCTGATTTCATGATTGTTGGATTGAAAGCCAGAGAAGCAAGAGACAGAGCTGGACTAGGTTCTGATGAAGCCAAAATCAAGACAGGAGGTGAAATGCTAACAAGAGATCCATTTTTATTGACTGACAAACCTCTTGAAGAAGTTACACAGAAACACCTTGACAAGGTTATATATGTTTAAGTGGTACTGGATGCTCATGATAAGCACAATGTCAAAGAAAATCTGATTTTATATCTTGAAGATGGAAGAACATATCAAATGTTAGAATCGGATGTGCTGAACAAATCTCTGAAAGAACTTTAATTCTTTCATTATCTTTTAGAGATAAAGTCTGAGATTACTAGGAGATGGTCAAATTTCATAATGAAGACCATAAGGGATAAAGCAAGAAATTCTGGTTCAAGGGTTACATAATTCATTCCAAACATAGTTGAAGATGATGGTGGAATTATTTTTGAAACCTGAAGTGACTAAAGTGAAATTCCAATGAAGAAGGATTCTGCTAAACTTGAAGTCATTCTGAAAGAGAAATGTCTGTGCTACAATAAAGACTCTTCTCATCCAAGGGTGATCAGACTTGGTGATGGTTTGGAAGAAAATCACATCTCAGCACTTAGGACTGCAATCTACCAGATTGGAAGTCAAGGTGAAGAATTGAGGCAAGTCAAAGCTACACTAGCTCAAGTCCCGAGGAATAAAGAAGAAAAGCTGATAACAAACTTTGTCAAGAATCACTTTGGATTCAGATTGATTGGTAAAAGCTACAACACTGTAAGTTGTAGTTAGTTGTCTAATTAAACTCTTATTGCATTTGTAATTAAATGTTTTGACATCAACAAATCTATTAACTTGTATATTTTTTCATAATTTAGAAGTTGGGGGAGATTGTTAGATATATTTGAGATGTCATGTCTAATCTGATTTGTGTTTAGTTTTCAGAACTTAACAACAGGACTTATCAGGACTTACTGGAAATCAGAATTTACTGAAGTCAGAACTTAATATCCGAACTTAAGGCGTCAGAAGATATATATCAGGACCTAAGTGCGGGAAGACTTCAGATAAGGAATGCGGCTGATTTACAGGAGAAGATCTGGACTACAATAAAAGAAGATATGCATGAAGAGTTAGAGGACTAGAAGACTTGTAGAATATATCTGATTGATATATTTTAGGAGACAAAATTATATTCCATATCAATTAGAAGATATCTTGAAATTCTGTACTATATAAACACAGCATAGGGTTTAGATTATATGTGTTATCATTATCGAGAAGATTATACATTGTAACCTAGCAGCTCTTAGTGATATTGTTCATCATTGAGAGAGAACAACAGTTCTATTATAACAGAGTTTATTTGAATATACTTGATCTTTGTTACATACTTGTGTTGAAATCGATTTGATTGTACAAACACTATATTCAACCCCCTTCTATAGTGTTGTGTGACCTAACACGTGGAGTGAGAACACCAAATGCAACCCACTGCATAAAGCCTGATGCTTCGGGATTTAACCCCTCTGCCTAGAAAATTATTTTTAAGTAAATTTCTCTAAATGTTTTCTACATCATGCACGCGTAAATGGTGCGTCGATGGATTTAGAGATTTGAAACTGGTATGAATAGTTAAACTCAGTAGTTGACCGAACTTTTAAAATGCTTTTAACCTATTTAAATTCATGTTTCCAAAGTGAAACTTTTATGATAAATATTACAGACACAGAAAAAGCTCCTTGAGGTTGTTCATTATTTAAATGTTAATTTTTCCATTTATTAAAAATGTTGGAGTACGAGTCGCGTAATAGTAACATTCGGTAAAGTCAACTCTAGGAGACCACTTTGACCGTCCATTACGACCAAGGATTGATAATCATTTTAAGTAGGTTGAATGTCGAAAATTGTAAAGTATTACACTTATTAGTATAATAAGTCATTGATGGGATTAGGAATACTAATTAAGATTATGATAATTATTGTTTGGAAAATCCGGAATTAGTGAAATTCGGAGAACGTATCTTGGACTCCAGGAAAGTTTACGAACCATACTTATGATTACTGTTGTGTTGTGGAAATGGAAAACTGTATATGTGCATGATTCCATGTTTACCCTGAATTTCAATGATAAAAAGTTTTAAGATAAGGTTGATTATGATTTAGTAAAGTATTGTATTATATGTTAACGCTAGCGAGTAACATGATATGTATATTTAGACAGAGAGTCGGTAGGTGTAATTTACTTAAAAACCCATAAGTATTCCGAAGATATTTGGGATTTGTAATTCCTTATCTATTTTATTATTAAAATAAATACTCCAAGGGACTCGATACCCTTGCGGTTTATTAAATACCTCAAAATTTTATTAAAAGATTTCCAAATATCATATTCCCTCAACTTGTATATTATTTAACTGATGAATATTATTTAAATATTCATTTAAAAGAAGAAGTGTTCATAGATGATTATTTAATTATTAATTTCAATTATTAAATATTTATTAAAGATTTTATTGATTTTATTTAAACATAAATCAGTTGACGAATATTATTAAAAAAATTCATTTAGAAGAGAATTATTAGAGGATTAATTATTTAATTAATAAATATTTATTAATGGATTTTATATGATTAAAAATCATAAATCCTATTTTGCAATATTTTCTGAATTTCAGAAAATCATTTTAGTACTCTCAAGTCATCGAAAAATATTATTTTGACTTATTTTGTATATTTCGACGATATTGTCAAAGTAAGATCCCCCTTAATTATTTATCTGTTGACAACGGTCAACCCACATTATCATAAAACTTCTTTTGAAAATTCTTAGAAGTATGTATATATATCGGTGTGTACTTATCAACAAGGATTATGCTAGGAAATAATATAAGTTCCAGATATACATAATATTCTTAAAGGACAAGGATGGGTAGACTCCAGTACTTTATGTACTGGGGAGAATATTAATTATTACCGCATGAGAATGTACCACAAATACCGATGGACATGTGAAGTATGTGTACCTGAGGGGGATGGACGCATAATGTGTACCTGAGAGGAACGAACACATAAAAAGTCCCGAATGCTTCAAGGGTGATAAATGATAATAAATGGGAATCGTTCTTCTACATGTAAAAAACAATATTCTTCTATACGACTGATCATCATATAGTAGGGGCTCCGGTGAATGTCCTAATTATTTCCAATTGGAATTATTATGCAATACACTGACTCCAACCTAGGTGTTCGGTTTACTAAAAGTATTCGCAAAATATTTGATAAAATAAAAGATGGTTTTTAAAGATGTGTACATCACCAAGAAATTTATTTTTCTAAGTATATAGTATTATACGATAAAATACTTTTACATTTAACAGTCACTCTTCAACTTTTTTATAGATTATGGTTGAACATTATTGCTCACTCTTTCTTTCTTTTAAATGTGATAACATAATAGATAACCGGTATGCAAGAGAGGGACTTAGTTTCCTGCAACCGTCAGGAGAAGTCCTTGCAGCATTGCCTCTGGAAGGCCAGACAATTTAGATATATTTCAGATATTTGTAGGATTATTATAACTTTATGTAGAGGTTACGAATAATATTTTGAGATCCTATAAAGTATCTTTGAGTTGTAAATAAGGAAGTTACATTTTGTACATCGTTTCTAATGCTATAACATTTGTGTGTGTGTGTGTGTGAGAGAGAGAGAGAGAGGGAGGGGGAGAGAGAGAGAGAGAGAGAGATTGTGTGACGACCTCAACCCCGGGGTCCGGAGTTGACGTCACTAAACTCAATAAACAAAAATATAAACTACACGATTATTATTATTAAACTAACACGACCCCATAAAAAGATTCGATCCTGGTTCAAGTATGATTCAAGTTACACATTATTACAAACCATTTATTCATAAGTCTGATACACTAACTTATTCAGCAACTCATCAAACCACACATGGTCTGATACTAACTACCTCTGAGGAGCCGGGTCCTGAAGGGGCTGAGACATGGTTCTGTCAAGGTCTGACTGGTCTTCTAGGCATTTGCGAGATATATATATAACAGGTTGCAAGGTTGAGCATTATCGCTCAACAGTACCAACATATGAATATCAAGATAAAAATAGTAATGCAAAGAGTTATAGGAACAGAACTATAATTCAACATGAAATTAGTAATCTGTAAATCATTTCGAACAATAGTAATTAAAGAAACTGGATATCACTGACTAGCATGCTTTTAATAAAACAAACGTAGTTGTGTGCTATGTAAGTACCAAAGTCCAATTTTAGCATGCTATTCACATTTATTAATCAACTGTATCAATCAGTTATTCCCTTACGGGAATCACAAACACAAATCAGATACGTAACGGATATGTGAAGACAGCTGATCAGGCTATCAACACCAGACGGCTCCAACTGCCATCCCATATACCCGTTCCGGAACTGAGAGACTAGCTAGGTCTCTGACCTGCTAGACTAATCGGTTATGAATTGCGTGCAACCAAATTAGCCTCTTACGCCTCCTCAATAGGCCTCCTATGGCCCCTATGTATCCCATATCTGATCATTTTATCCAGTTTTAAAAACACTTATACCTATCTAATTTCAAAACCATTCATTTTATCAGCACACGTAAAACTGGTTCACAAATCATTTTCATTCGAGATAGTTACCTTCCGAAGTTACTTTTCCCCAAAACAGGTTTGAAACGGTGATTTATAACTACAGGGAATTCGTAACTTAAAACGTTTATGTTCCTTTACAAGAATAAAACAACAGTTTATTCATGCGTACCGAACCATAAAAGAATGGTTAGGGTACTTGCCTTGCAAAGCTTTATAAAAACCCTAGATAGCTTTCACGCTGACTTAAGTCCTTGTGAAACTCGATCGGGATCTACAATAGCAGAATACCTTAATCAGTTATATATGTTGGGTTTCGAGCACATAAACGCAACGAAAACAGTAATTAAAAATGTGAAAAAGTAGAATTTTCGAAACCCACTACAGGATCCATGCGAAAAATAGATATTTAATTCATAGATCAGATTGTTTACCTTAAGAAGCTTTACAAATTTGTTGACTAATGGAGATCCAAAACTTGTTAAATCACCACGCATTCTGCTCTCGCGATCTACGCTATAACAACTCGTGTATTTTTGAATTATTTAAATATGTAATTGTGGAAGTATTAAATAAATAAAATACGTGTATAGATTCTGTCAGCTTGGTGTCATTTTATTATTATCTATGTGTGATTTATGGTGTACCGGGTTGTTCGTTTAATTAATTATGGAATTGTATTGAATTATTTTAACTTTTAAAAATGGATTTAATGCAAATTTATTTTTATAAATATTTGAAATGTCTCTAAAATTGTTTTTATGATTTTATAATTACACTAATTATTTTTGGGATTTTATAAAATTTAGAAATCAATATTTTATTAATTATTTATCTTTAAATGATTTTCTGATTGTGTTTATTTGTAAAATCCATATTTAATTCTAGAATTCTTCAAAAATCACAAAACTCATATTTTACTAAGTTTATAATATTCTGAGAATTTTAAAATTATTTTGGAATTTTTCGGAATTAATTTCACCCGCGCGTTGATTCGTTTAATTGATAAATGCGGGTATAAATTGCATTTCAAAAATTACTTTAAAATTTCAAAATTTATGTTTTTATAAACTTCGGAATATTTGTAACATTTTAAAACTATTTTCGTGATTTTCTGAATTTGTTTTTAGTGCAACTCGGTTCGTTAACTGTGAAATGCGGGTACGAGTCACGTTTCAAAAATGCTTATAAAATTATGAAAATTTTATTATATTAATTTTTAATTATTCTGAGAATTTTATTATTTAATTGGTAATTTTTCGGATCAGTTTTGCCCGCAGTTTTGCCAATAAACGGTATAAAGCGAGACAAGACGATCAGATATGGAAGTTTAAGGACACGTGTTAATCAGAGAAAACTAGTCACATACGTAGAATTCATGGGAAATCAGAAAATTTAATCAGGGAAAAAAATCAATCAGTTTTATCTCCTCAATTTGATTACTCTCTCCTTAATCTCTTTTTTGTCTCTCCCACTCTATATCTCTCTAATCTATAATCTGTTTCCCCTTCTCTCGCAGCTCTCTTTCCCTTCTCTTCTCTTATTTCTCCCCCCTCGGTTCTGTTACTTTTCTCTTCCGTCGGCTTCATATTCCGGTAAGTCTCCGGCCGGGAACTCAGGCAAAACCTTTGATTTCGTCCCTGTATAGATATATATATATATATACATACATATATGATTGTGTGTGTGTTTGGGTTGAGTGCATGATTGTGTGTGTGTGGTGGCTGGATTTTTGGACGCCGTTTCTGTCTCTGGTGATTTGCTGCTTTGTTCTTTTCCTTTTGTTCTTGCGCGTAAGCGCATGCAGGAAGGTTCTGTGTTGTTGGTTCCTGTTTGTGCTTGGTTCAATTGTTTTGAAATTTTCGTTGTTCTTTGCAGGGATTTTATTGATCGATTTTGTGAAATAAAAAAAATAATATATTTCATTCCGGAATAAATTTTGAGATAATTGGTGAAATTTTTGAGTTGGAACCCGAATAAGCGGGTGCCCCGGGAATTTTGCCGCTGTCCGCGATGAATTTCGACGAGTGGACGGTGATGATCGTTATATGAGTCATAATATTTTAAAATAAAATACGAATAATAATTAGTAATTGGGTTGGAATTCGGACATTTATGGATTTAGATTGATATGGTTGATTGAATCGATGGTTGGGTATTTTATTGGATTCCTTTTTGCGTGTGGTGGTTGTTGAATTGACGTCGATAATATTCGACGGGTAGTCCGATAAACAAAGGAGACGCTGCCCGATTTCCGGGAGCGTATTCTGTAACATATCGGAACTACAGTCGAATGTAAATAGTTATATAATAATAAATAAGTACTTTGTAAATATAACTGACAACTTGTTTCTTAAAATGACGAGTATATGTGTTTTCCACAAATGAACATCGAGTCGAGTTTTTAGTATGAGAACCCTGATTGTTGTATGTATTATAACAGTACATAAAAGTACGAGTCTGGATTTGATATCGAATGGATAGGTTGTTAGCGAGGATATTCAAGCATAACTGGGTGTCTAACATAGAATATTTCGACCATGTAGGTTCTTGTCGGGAAACTGAAAGTGGACGTTGGACTAAAGATAACCTAGTGGTCAGTCGGCGAGCTCAGTAGGGTTTGAACCGAAAAACCTGAGTGTCGAAGTCGAATCCAAGGTGAACTAGTGGTTGGACGTTAAAGCATGAGCGATTGAGTAGGCTCAGAGTCGATCAGTTATAATTGTAAAGCTTGCAAGGCAAGTACTTCTAAACCTTTCTCGAGATACAGTGCAAATATTTCTAAATTCTTTTGTGACATATTGTTAAGCATTCAAAATAATTATGTTTTATATTGTGAGTACTTTGAATCATACAGTCTTGAACCCGGATCACATCATTTGATCTTTGAGCCGTAAGCCTTATTCTTTGTAAACCATCCATTGTTGATTTACCAGACACTAAACCACACAAATACAATACTACTCCGCAAATACATATCCACTATACACCAAAAACTATAACAGAATTGCTTGAACCTAGAGAAACCTATACATTCAACTATATCTTGTAACATTAAAGAACTAAACTTTGTATAACCATTGTACCATTGTTCATTTATGACCTGATCATTCTGTCATTCTGTGAACTTGAATCTATTCTTCATACATACCTTGACATACCCTTGTGATACTCGTGAATTGCATTACGCTTTTATACAAATGTTTTATCACTGTTAATTATGATCTTGTTTATTGAATTACATTGTTTATTATACTGAATTGCTTTAGAATTGGATAGTTTTCTAAATATGGACCAGATTCATTGCCAAACCAGATTTGTGGTCAATTATAGGCCAATGTGTGCCTTGGATCCAGTATATAGAGCAGAGTTGTGCGACTTGCTCGGGGTTAGTGCGTGACTGATCAGCAGCCTAACCTTGGTTTTAAAATTTAAAATGAATATCCAGTTCTAATGATTGTTTAACAAGAAACTTGATTCCTCTGAATCATCTCATTTGATCATTGATTAACCTCAGTTATTATTATTGTGACTTGTTGAGCAAGTTAGCTCACTCTTACAAATATTTTTATATATTATACAGTTAAAAAGGATACGGTTGATAGCAAGGTTTCCCAGTTCAATGTACGAGCTAGGATTCCAGATTGAGTTGGATCGAGCTAGCAGGAGCTTATTACAGTAGTGAGGTAGTAACCCGCGATTATGAAGAAGTTGATTATTCCTAATAGTAAGGTGAAAATATTATTTGATAAGATTAACAACAGAATCAGTGTACGGAGTAACTATTCATCCAATTACTAGACTACCAGAGTTCAAAGAATTCATTGATTTAGCAGAAGCCTGAGCATGACCGAAGGAGATTGGGGAGATTTCCAGACTTTTCCAAAAGAAGAATATTATTAACAAAAGGATCGCTATGTTGAATGATTCATGGTTATTCTAAATTAAAAAGGGGAAACTCGAGGTTATCTGGTAAGAACGCCATTATGATCGAATTAATAAATTATTATACGTGTAGGCGTGATGTTACAGACGCAAGACTTAATAAGTAAGAATCTACCATAATGCTTAATTTGAGAAGGCATTTTAGCGTACCTTCTAAAGTTGTTATATGACGCAATTGGGATATGATTGAACAAGCTCGAAAGATGAATACAAGTGAAATGTGGATGGTGACCAATGGTATCATTCTTGTCTCCAATATTACTGCGTATATTCCTTTTTGATTCCTAAATATGTATGAACCTCTTTTCTTAATAAACTCTTTGCGATAATATCTAAAAGGAGGATATTGCATTCCTTTCAAATTTAATTTTCCTTCAAGTTTTGCTTTCTGATTGGGACAAACAGTGTTATAGTGAGATGCTTTGTCGGAATGACAAAGAGTCAGGTGGAACGCCACCTAATCATATGCTGTATGACATATGGTACGAAAGACTGACCATCTTAAGTACCAATGTGGTTATCTCATTCATATTTAAATCATTGCTTCTTCTTTCTATTCAACTTTAAGTCTATTAAATTGTGAATCCTTCTAGTTGTCTCGTTGTACTGTCGTTCTTTGCATAAGATTACCTTGTTGAATTGATAAGGGAGTACTAACGGTGGAATTGAGATTCTGGCGATAAGTTGTGAAGAATTGATATCATTTAAGATAAAAGGATTCGATATTATTCTAAGCAATGGACTAACTAATTAAACGTGATGCCCAGGTAGACCGTCGTGATGGAAAGATAGTTTTGAAGACGTAAAAATGAGAATATAATAAGGTTTAGAGGACAAAGGACGATAAAGAATTTGTTAGCAATGATTTAAGCTAAGAGGTTACGGTGACTAAGATGGAAGCACTATAGTGATTATGAATAGAAGTCAGGAGCAAACATAATTTGAAGGTTTTATAGTAATTAAAGAGTTTCAAGATATGTTTCCAGACGAGTTACCAATATTTCCTTCGGATAGAGAAATTGACTTAGCACCTGAAATGAAGCCAGAGTCCAAGGCCCCGCACAGAATAGCGCCAGTTAAAATGAGAGAGTCAGCAAGGCAAATGCAAGACATGTTAGAAGAAGGAGCGATTAGACCTAGTGTACCCTATAAGATGCACCGATACTAATTATTAATAAGAAAGATCAAAGTATGAGATTATGCGTCGACTAGCGAAAGTTCAACAAGTTTATTACCAAGAGTAAGTATTTGTTACCTCGAATTAATGATTTGTTTGATCAGATGAAAGAAGCAAAGTATTTTTATAATGATTGAAGACTTGGTATTTTACCAACTGAAGATTAAATCTATGGACATATCAAAGATAATTTTCAGAACTAGGTACTATTGTTATAAAATTCTAGTACTGTCATTTAGATTAATCGATATACTAGTAATATTTAAACTTGATGAACATAATCTTGAAGGAAGATCCGAATAAGTTGTGTTTATGTTATTTAAAGTCAAAGAAGGATCATCCAAAGTATTTAATGATAGCTGGGAAGTTGAAGAAGAAAGAAGTTTTATGAAAAGTTTATAAGGTGAAATTTTTAATGGTAGGAAATATAATTCTTAGCATAAATAGTCAGTGAGGAGGAGACCAAAGGAGATCCGGCATAAATTAAAGTCACTCTGAATAAAAAAAGACCGAAAGCACCAACAAAAGTAAGAAGTTTTATTATTAACCGGTTATTATCGGAAATTTATACATGATTTATTGAAGGTTGCAATACCTTTGACGAAGCTAACCAGGAAAAGCAAGAAGTTTATATAAAATGGAGAAGGGTGAAGAAAGTTTTGCGGAGTTAAAGGAGAAAATGGTTACAGCACCTGCTTTATCACTTTGAAAGTATTAAGGAGATTTGGTAGTTTATAGTGATGCTTCTCATAAGGGAGTAGGATGTGTGTTGATGCATCACAATAAAAGTTATTATATACGCATCCAGACAACCGAAACCATATGAGCAAAAGTACCCTACTCATAATCTGGAATTAGCAGAAATAATAATATTCGTTTTGAAAGATTGGGAAACATTACATGTATGGAGGAAGGTGTAAGATCTATATGGACCATAAGAGTTTGAAGTATGTATTCACAAAGAAAAGCATATGTAGTGGCAAGCGATGAACAAAAAGGAGAAAATAAACATAGAGACTACACCGAAAAGAATTACCTATGGAATTTCTGAAGTTGAAGTTGGAAGTCATATATATAATCCCAAGGAAATAAGGATGGGTAGTATGACCTTTCAGTCAGAGTTGTTAAGAAAAGATAAAGAGATGTCAAGGGAAGATAATGGATCACGATGTTAACAGTTAGTAAGAGGAAGATTATGCACCCAGAAGAACGATCACGATATTCCCAGGTTTTCTCCCAGCACTTGGATGCTACAAGTAAAAGAATTAAGAAATGAGATCCTACAGGGAATTCGCAATATAAAGTATTAAATTTATTGAAGAAATGCCAAGATATACGAAAATTTAAATAAAAGTAGTGATAACCAGGTATAAGAAGGAAATTTTAAAATGGATTAGGAAGTGTTGGACATGTGATAGAATTAAGGCGAAGTATCGGAGTCCTAGTGGATAAGGTAGACAAAGGAGTGGTTTTATAAGAAGCGAATCGTAAAGTGTACCAGTGATGTTGATGGAGAAAAGGAATGAAATTATGAGATTATGTACTGATTATCGGGAGTTTAAAAAACAACGAATAAGAATAAGTGACCCTTACAAAGAATTTATTTCTTACGAGAACTAATTCAAGAAGTGTTATATATCTCAGAGATTAACTTAAGATCCGACCTGAGAACATATCAGATATGGCGATTAAAACGAGTTATAAGCATTACAATCTCTGGTGATACTATGTGAAATATCAAGTGTATCAGTTGTCTATAAGAAATTAAGGAACATGGTGTATAAGGAGTACTTGGATAAGAAAATTGTATTTATTGATAACATCCTCGGCTATTTAACGAATAAGAAAGTCTGTGTGGGATGCCCAAGGGTTTTCTCCCAAGATTAAAAGGAAAGTAACTCTACGTTAAGTTTTCAAGTATGAAATTTTGACCGAGGTTAATAAAATATTCTGATTTATCCATTAACAGCTACCTAAACGAAGCCGTATGGTAACAGATGCCTGGTGTAGAAAGAAAGGATTGGATGTAATTAAGACCACTGAGGAGTTAATAAAAGAATTGGAAAGAATGGAACATGAAGTTCAAATACCTAAAGGTGATAATAAGTGAATATATGAAATTACCTTTCAGCCTTAACTGATAAAAACAAATAGGAGATGTTTAAATGTTTGGAAACTAAGTTGAAAACGAGCACCGCCTATCATCCTTAAACGGATAGTCAAAGTAAGGACGTGATTCAGGAAATATAAGATATGTTGAGAGGTTGAGTTTTAAGGAAAAACTGGAATGATCATTTATAATCGATGTCAGCTTTAGAATGCCACTTTACCAAGCCTTATGTGATTGCAAGTGTAGGTCCCCATTTTATTGAGATAAAGTGGGAGAAAGAAAGTTGTCAAATTCTAAGTTAATTCAGCACACCAAGGGCGTAGCGATATTGATTGAAGTAGCTCGGAGTAGACAAAGAAAGAAGGTGGAATTGTATCGAGAGAGTATGAATATAGAAATAGGACCCGTAGTGGTAGTAAAATTTCACCTTGAAAGAGATTAGATAAGTCTGAATAGAGGGGACAAGTTGAGTCCTAAATTTAGTATACCATTCGAGGTATTGATAAATATAGATAAAGTTGTTCATGAGTTGATGTTACCGTCACAAAAGTATATACATATAATATATTCTGTGTGCCAATGTTAAAGCGATAAATATCTGATTCGAATTAAGTGATTGATTAGGAGCCAATGGGCTCTTGTCCAAGTTTGTTTTGCATATAGTGATCGATCCAAATTTTTGATCGTTAAAAGAGAGTCTTTGGAAATGAGCGTATATTTATCGTGAGTACGTTTGAAACCCTCGAGTGGAAGTGTCTACATGGGAACTAGAGTCAGATATGCTTGACAAATATCCTCACTTGTTTAGTTAGACCAGATTATGAGGAAAGAATCTTTTTAAGGGGGAAGGATATAACGACTCGTATATTTTTGAATTATTTAAATATTTTATTATGGAAGTATTAAATAAATAAAATACTTGTATAGCTTTTGTCAGCTTGGTGTCATTTTATTATTATCTATGTGTGATTTATGATTTACTGGGTTGTTCGCGTAATTAATTATGGAATTGTATTGAATTGTTTTCACTTTTAAAAATGGATTTAATGCAAATTTATTTTTGTAAATATTTGAAATATCTCTAAAATTGTTTTTATGGTTTTATAATTACACTAATTATTTTTAGGATTTTATAAAATTTAGAAATCAATATTTTATTAATTATTTATCTTTAAATGATTTTCTGATTGTGTTTATTTGTAAAATCCATATTTAATTCCATAATTCTTTAAAAATCAAAAAATTCATATTTTACTAAGTTTATAATATTCTGAGAATTCTAAAATTATTTTGGAAATTTTTGGGATTAATTTCACCCGCGCGTTGATTCGTTTAATTCATAAAAGTGGGTATACATTGTGTTACAAAAATTGCTTTAAAATTTCAAAATTTATGTTTTTAAAACTTCGGGATATTTGTAACATTTTAAGACTATTTTCGAGATTTTCTGAAATTGTTTTAAGTGCAGCTTGGTTCGTTAATTGTGAAATGCGGGTACGAGTCACGTTTCAAAAATGATTATAAAATTATGAAAATTTTATTTTATTAATTTTTAATTATTCTGAGAATTTAATTATTTAATTGGTAATTTTTCGAATCAGTTTTACCCACAGTTTTGTCCAATAAACGGTATAAAGCGAGACACGACGATCAGATATGGAAGTGTAAGGACACGTGTTAATCAGAGAAAACTAGTCACATACGTGGAATTCATGGGTAATCAGAAAATTTAATCAGAGAAAAAAATCAATCAGTTTTATCTCCTCAATTTGATTACTTTCTCCTTAATCTCTTCTTTGTCTCTCCCACTCTATATCTCTCTAATCTATAATCTGTTTCCCCTTCTCTCGCAACTCTCTTTCCCTTCTCTTCTCTTATTTCTCCCCCTCGGTTCTGTTACTTTTCTCTTCCGCCGGCTTCATTTTCCGGTGACTCTCCGGCCTGGAACTCAGGCAAAACCTCTGATTTCGTCCCTATATATATATACATACATATATGCTTGTGTGTGTGTGTTTGGGTTGAATGTGTGAGTGTGTGTGTGTGATGGCTGATTTTTTGGCCGCCATTTCCGTCTCTAGTGATTCGCTGCTTTGTTCTTTTCCTTTCTGTTCTTGCGCGTGAGCGCGTGCCGGAAGGTTCTGTGTTGTTAGTTCCTGTTTGTGCTTGGTTCAATTGTTTTGAAATTTTCGTTGTTCTTTGCAGGGATTTTATTGATCGATTTTGTGAAATAAAAAAAATAATATATTTTGTTCCGGAATAAATTTTGAGATAATTGGTGAAATTTTTGAGTTGGAACCCGAAGAAGCGGGTGTCCCGGGAATTTCGCTGCCGTCCGCGATGAAACTCGACAAGCGGACGGTGGACAGTGATGATCGTTATCTGAGTCCTAATATTTTAAAATAAAATACAAATAATAATTAGTAACTGGGTTGAAATTCAGACATTTATGGATTTAGATTGATATGGTTGATTGAATCGGTGGTTGGGAATTTTAATTGGATTGTTTTTGCGTGTGGTGGTTGTTGAATTGACGTCGATAGTATTCGACGGGTAGTCCGATAAACAAAGGAGACGCTGCCCGATTTCCGGGAGCGTATTCTATAACATATCGGAACTACCAGTTGAATGTAAATAGTTATATAATAATAAATAAGTACTTTGTAAATATAACTGACAACTTGTTTCTTAAAATGGCGAGTATATGCGGTTTCCACAAATGAATATCGAGTCGAGTTTTGAGTATGAGAACCCTGATTGTTGTATGTATTATAATAGTACATAAAAGTATGAGTCGGGATTTGATATCGAATGGATTGGTTTTTAGCGAGGATATGTCAAGCATAACTGGCTGTCTAACATAGAATATTTCGACCCTGTAGGTTCTAGTCGAGAAACCGAAAGTGGAAGTTGGACTAAAGATAACCTAGTGGCTAGTCGACGAGCTCAGTAGGGTTTCAACCGAAAAACCTGAGTGTCGAAGTCGAATCCAAGGTGAACTAGTGGTTGGACGTCAAAGCCTGAGTGTTCGAGTAGGCTCAGATTCGATCAGTAATAATTTCAAAGCTTGCAAGGCAAGTACTTCTAAACCTTTCTCGAGATACAATACAAATATTTCTAAATTCTCTTGTGATATATTGTTAAGCATTCAAAATAATTCTGTTTTATATTGTGATTACTTTGAATCATACAGCCTTGAACCCGGATCACATCATTTGATCTTTGAGCCGTAAGCCTTATTCTTTGTAAACCATGCATTGTTGATTTACCAGACACTAAACCACACAAATACAATACTACTCCACAAATACATATCCACTATACACCAAACACTATAACATAATTGCTTGAACCTACGGAAACCTATACATTCAACAATATATTGTCACATTCAAGAACTAAACTCCATATAACCATTGTACCATTGTTCATTTATGACCTGATCATTCTGTGAACTTGAATTTATTCTTCATACATACCTTGACATACCCTTGTGATACTCATGAATTGCATTACGCTTTTATACAAATGTTTTATCACTCATAATTATGATCTTGCTTATTGAATTACATTGTTTATTATACTGAATTGCTCTAGAATTGGTTAGTTTTCTAAATATGGACCAGATTCGTGGTCAAACCAGATTCGTGGTCAATTATAGGCTAATGTGTGCCTTGGATCCAGTATATAGAGCGGAGTTGTGCGCCTTGCTCGGGGTTAGTGCGTGTCTGATCAGCAGCCTAACCTTGGTTTTAAAATTTAAAATGAATATCCAGTTCTAATGATTGTTTAACAAGAAACTTAATTCCTCTGAATCATCTCATTTGATCATTGATTAACATCAGTTATTATTATTGTGACTTGCTGAGCTAGTTAGCTCACTCCTGCAAATCTTTTTATATATTCTACAGTTAAGAAGGATACGGTTGATAGCGAGGTTTCCCAGTTCAATATACGAGCTAGGATTCCAGATTGAGTTGGATCGAGCTAGCAGGAGCTTATTACGGTAGTGAGATAGTAAGATTGTAAGAATAATTTCATTATCAGTTGTAAGTTAAGTTAGTTGGGATTCGGTACGTTGTAATAAAAGTTAAGGTTGTGGATTGTTTTCATACTTTAACCTATTGTGATCCATGGTTATGTAAAGCAGGGTCATTGCAAATAATATTTATTATACAGGTTTATATATTGTGTATATATTGTGGACCTCAAACTTCTGACCCGGGTTTGGAGGGCGCCACATACGCTCTATCGGTATCCACACGAATGCTTGAACTCAAGGATTGAATGTGTACTAGCACAAACTCGTTTCTTCTTGCTCTCTCTATCTTCTCTCTTAGTGGCTAGGGTTTTAGTAACAGTCTTGCACACCCCAAAAAAATTAGCCACACAAGAGATATTATATAGAGAGTAGAAAAATGAATTATAACTCTTAACTAATTAGGAGTTATTATTAATTTGAAATTCCTATTTGTATTATAATTAAGTCTCACTTAATTATTTAACAAATAAATTTCATAATTAATATTAGTAAATTTGAATATCATTATTTATCTAATTAATTAAGTCAAACTTAATTAATATTATAAATAATTCAAATTACTTTAATTTAATTTAAATCCAATTTAAATTAAATAATCCTTCAAGCATTCTTTGTGTGTGACCCTATAGGTTATTATTACATTGGCAACGAATTTTAAATCTAATTTAAAATTGTAAACAATTAGCAACATCTAGTAATAAATCATTCCTACCCAAGTAATAATAATTGAATCGGTGATCGATTAAACCTTTCGTGAATAATGTACAATGTAATATAATCCCTTCAACCAAATATTATAGATTAAACTAGAGGCATGTTATGTGTCATCCTCATCAGAGTTTAATCTTGGTTTCCTTGATCAATGAGTAGACTATCATATCAAATCAACATTTGAGCATGGCCACGCATTTTATAGTCTAGCTCACACAAGAGGCCAATAATATCACTCCTAAAATAGGAGGGTTAAATCCCATCTAGATCATTTATATTTCTCATACAATTCATAATATTCCCAATGTCCACTTTTATCATTACCCGGTCAAGGATAACTTTTAATGGAATCAATGTATATTAATTCTCGTATAGAAATATAATGACTTCATGTCTAAGGACCATTACATCATTATCACTGTGAGAATTACTTATGACACAACAGACATGTAGAATCTCACATCGGGTCTTTCCAGCACCATGTACATATAAATATGCCTGTGTCTTTGACTTTAGTATCACTATACCTATGATTAATGAGATGTGATCATCAGTCAACAAACACACTAGTCTTAATGCATTATTATTGTCCCTTAATAATAATACTCGACTATGGACACTTTAGGAATATTGATATTATTCTCATAATCTCATTTCTAAGTCACGTACTTAGAGATATAGAATTGCATATCATATTCCAAGGACATTTATTAATCTAACATTTATATCGCAGTAAATTAAGAATTAATAAATTATAAAGGGAATAATCGATAGAACATAAACATTAATAATACAAATGTCTTTAACTAAAACATCATAGTGTTGTCTCTAGGGCACAAACACTAACAATCTCCCACTTGCACTAGAGCCAATCACCCATGTATATAATACTCATGGAACTAGTATGATCATCGTGCTTCTGCTGCGACAAAGCCATAGTCAGTGGGTCTGCAACACTATCATTACTATGCACTTTATATTTATATCTCCTTGATCATTAATCTCATTAATAAGGTGATATCGCTTAAGGATATGCCTAAACAGTCTCCTTGGCTGTTTCGAAAACATCAATATATTCGGCTTCCATAGAATCATCAATGTTCTTGTTGTGAACTATTCATGCTAATATCAATCTCTAAATAGATAGAAGCAATTACAAACTATCTTAGCAAACTTTGGATTGACAAAACCCTTAGGTTGTATCATATATACATCCTCTTCAAGGCTCCCATATAAGAAAGCAGTTTTGACATCCATTTCCCAAATCTCATAGTCAAAGTAAGCAACTATTGCTAATAAAATCCTGATGGACTAGACCATAGTAACCGGTGAAAAAGTCTCATCATAGTCTATACCATGAATTTGTTTGAAACTTTTGCCACTAGTCACGTCTTATAGGTCTGTACTTTACCATCCATGTCAGTTTTCTTCTTGAAAACCCACTTGCAACTTATAGGTTTTACCCCTTCGAGTGGATCAACTAAAGTCAATACTTTATTTTGATACTTGGATTTCATCACGGATTTCTTGGCCTCGAGCCATCTCTCGGAGTCTGGACTGTTCATAACATCTTGGTAGGTGAGAGGCTTATCATTACCTATAAGCATCACATCACCATCTTGAGTCAAAAGAAAATCATAATTTCTTCCGGGCTCATGCTGAATCCTACTAGATTTACGAATAACTTGTGTTTCTTGGAAATGATTACTTTCAACATTTTGATGTACATCCTGATCTTATTCCAACTCCGGTTCAATGTTATCATGTGGTTCTCGATCTTCATCGAGATGTTTTATCCTCCCACTGATTTTCTTAGAAAGTAGTTCTCCCTCAAGAAATACAGCGGCCCGAGCAACAAACACTTTGTTCTAGAAACGATTATAAAAACTATACCCTAATCTCACTTGGGTATCCCACAAAATAACATCTATCTAATTTTGGTCCAAGCTTGTCAGAGGCTAAACGTTTTACAAACGCTTCACGTCCCCAAATTTTCATAAATGACATACTATGACATTTATCACTCTATATCATACGAAGTATAATGAACCACTTTAGTCGGAACTTGGTTAAGTGTATATTCAGCAGTTTCTAGAGTATAACCCCAAAAACTGAATGGAAGATCCGCTTGACTCATCGTCGATCGCACTATGTCCAACAAGGTACGATTTCTCCTCTCAGAATTTCTATTTCATTGAGGTGTTCCAGAAGGATTAAGTTATGATACACTATCACACTCCTTCAAAAAACTCTTGAAATTGAGGTTTAAGTATTCTCCTCCAGGATCTGATCGTAAAACTTTTATACTTTTCCCTTGTTTTCTTTTCTACTTCGGCCTTATATTCTTTGAACATTTCAAAAGAATCGGATTTGTTCTTCATAAGAACCACATATCCATATCTACTGAAATTATCAGTAAATTTTATGAAGTAGTATAAGCCCCCATTTGCCATAATTCGCATTCTACCAAACACATCAATATTTATAAGTCATAATCATTCGGTGGCCCTTTCACATGATCAGGTAAAAGAAGCTTTAGTTATTTTGTCAATGAGACAAAGTTCGCATCTTCCGTATGATTCAAAATCAAACTTATCCAAGTATTCATCTATATGTAACTCAGAAATGCATTTCTCATTAATATGGCTTAACGACAATACTAGAGTTAATGTTTGATTTGAGTCAACTTAGAACATATAAATTGTTAACTAATTGTGCAACAATATAAGTCTTATTATTGAAATAAAATAAACAACTATTGTTTATTTAATTAAAATGAAAACCTTTTTTGTCCTGACAAGAAATTGACTTAACGTATCCGCTAAAGCAGGCATATAATAACAATTTATCAAGTTCTCAATCTCGCCTTATGGGCAAAATTAGGTATCGAGTTCCTTTAACTAGAGCAACAACTTTTGCTCCAATTCTAACCCTATACCTGAAGCTTGACCATTTTTAGTCTTCTTCTTTAGATCTTCCAAATAAGCTCGACAATTTAACTTCCATTCATCCAGTTATTTCCACAGATGTGACAATCATCTCCTTTAGCAACACCACTATTAGGCTTCAAAAGCCCTTTGGGATTAGACTTTGGTTTGGCACCGAATAAGATCAATTCTTTCTAACGAGCCTATTCTTTAAACATATTTTGAAGGTGTTCAATCATATCATAAACATCATTATGCTCTTATTGCTTCTAAAGCTCATCATTCATAATTACAAGCATGAGATATGAAACATCAGTTGCATAATTAATTCGCTTCTTGTAAGCGTTTTGTTCTGCACATATTTCATTCTCAGCTAGAAGAAATAAGGGAGGGGTTTGAATGACATCCTTGAACCCGAGGACAATCCTCAAGTTCCCATGTCAATCGAGGAAATTATTTCATGTCAGCTTGTCCTTCTCAAGGACTATTACATAGAGAAGTTATTTGTGTTATTTGTCATTTGATATCTACAATATTAAAGTGCATAAAATGACTTAGTCTACAAATGATCACTAAATTATGTTCAAGTGATTATTCATATATATATTCACAATATATATATCTCCCACTATTTTTATCAAATCAATAGCCCTAACTATTAATTCAGAAAAAATAACTTCTATATCCTTTCTAGTGAGCCAAGATCCATATTTCACCATGCGTTAGGTCAGCTTTGGCTTTTCTCATAAAACATGATTATTTAGGTAGACAACATTTGTCAATTATATCAACGCCTCTTGGATAGCTTGGTGGAACAACATTTGTTCATATTTATCTAATAAATCTCGTCAAACTCTATGCCTCTAAGTTCACAATCCTATTGTGGTAACTTAGTTAAGTCAAACCCAATAGTCAAAAGTTTTAATATACTTCAACACATCTCCCACGATAGATAGGAGTACTTCGCTTTGGCGAACCCACTCCTTATCGACTTAGGGTTAACGCATTAGACTTATTGGAAGGTATCCAATCAACTTAATATTAACTTTAGGGTTTTGTTAATTTTAAAACGATCATGATCCCATCACAAAGAGATTCCCAATTTTTTCCTTGAATAAAATACTTCAAATCAATATTCGTCAATGGTTTAATTTCCAGGTAGTGAGGGAGTCACAACGGTCTCGCTTAAAACCCACAACCTTACAAGTTCAATGAACTCACTTTTGACAAAATCGCCCCATGTCAGAAACAAAGAAAATTTGTATTTTATTCCGTGTTTCATAAACATGAGAATCTCATAATCGTTTGTTCATTTTAAAATCTTGAATCGTTACAGATTTTATCTTGTTTAGCAAGCATGGAATGGGTGTCGTATCTAATACATACATCCTTAATCTAATTAAGCATGCATCTTTATAAACTACTCTACACATACATTCATCATATGCGCATATATGTGTAAAGTGTAATAAATTAATGTAGTTGGTTATGGCTTCATCCTATGTGATCTTTATCAAGCTAATGACAAAGATCTAGGTCAATCTAAGATGGAAAATAAATACAGGCTAACTATTACATGTCTTCTATCTTGTATTGCTTCCTTGAATGGCCTCCGTGTTGGATTACCCTTGATCTTCAAATCTTCATGTCTTCATGTACATTACAAGAATGAAATATGAAAACTAATCTAATGAACTTACAAGAAGAACTCGAGTTACATTCGAGATTTAATAATTATAAGATTAAACGACATGCAAGCCGTATTTAAAAAACCAAAACCATTAACCTAAGGTCATAAGCCATAACCATCCACCATGCTCAATTAACATAAAATAACATGTTGAAACAAATAATCTGATCTTAACATATCATACTCATCACGATCCAATCATAAAAACCAAATATTGAAAAAATCAGAAAAATCGAAATTAAATGTGATAACATTAAATCGTAGATTACAGGGCCTAAACGACGTCAAACGCCTTACAGATCAGTCGATGATAGCTATAGCTATCAGTTATATTCAGACACTCGATTCCATATGAATCGTATGATAACAGTCACAAAACAGACGTTCAGTTCGCCAAAATCGGACACTAAACACATATTTCAGCAAATCCCCTACATCCGATTTAGAATATAATAAGAACAAACACAAAATATGTATATGTCAGTATATATACAGATTATATAATCATCATATGATTATACAACTCTCATGAATATCATATATTCAAAACATATACATATATACACATATATAAACATAACAACATGTAAAACATACAAAATCGCATACATAACAGTCATGGAATATTGTATACATGTTATCATCATAAAACCAGTAAATACATAAACGAATTAAACACTTTTCGCAAGTAGCTCTGATGCTATTTTTGGGTTTCGAGCACATAAACGCAACGGGAATAATAATTAAAAACGTAACATGTAATTAATTCGAAATTGCTATTTGTATTTTAATTAAGTCTCACTTAATTATTTAACAAATAAATTTCATAATTAATATTAGTAAATTTGAATATCATTATTTATCTAATTAATTAAGTCAAATTTAATTAATAATACATATAATTTAAATTACTTTAATTTAATTTAAATCCAATTTAAATTAAATAATCCTTCAAGCATTTTTTGTGTGTGATCCTATAGGTTATTATTACATTGGCAATGAATTGAAAATCTAATTTAAAATCGTAAACAATGAGCGGCATCTAGTAATACATCATTGCTACCCAAGTAATAATAATTGAATCGGTGATCGATTAAACCTTTCATGAATAATGTAAAATATGATATAATCCCTTCAACCAAATATTATAGATTAAACTAGAGGCATGTTATGTGTCATCCTCATCATAGTTTAATCTTAGTTTCCTTGATCAATGAGTAGACTATCATATCAAATCAACATTTGAGCGTGACCACGCATTTCATAATCTAGCTCACACAAGAGGCCAATTATATCACTCCTAAAATAGAAGGGTTAAATCCCATCTAAATCATTCATATTTCTCATATGATTCATAATATACCTAATGTCCACTTTTATCATTACCCGGTGAAGGATAACTTTTAATGGAATCAATGTATATTAATTCTCGTATAAAAATATATTGACTTCCGGTCTAAGGACCATTACATCATTATCACTTTAAGAATTACTTATATGACACAACAGACATGTAGAATCTCACATCGGGTGTGATATCCCGTATTTTCAGAATTATTATTATTAATATTTGAATATGTTTATGTGATTTTCTGATTTAGAAGGAATAAAATGGTGGATATTTTATTCCTAGTTGACGAGTTTGTGTTATTAAATGGTAATGTGCTAATTATTGAATGTTATATCGATCCTTGTTAATATCTGAAAATATTTCCTTAAATGTATTATTTTCAAAAGTTTATTTGGAAACCGATCATTTTATTCATATCGGTAAATTGAGTTCATTTAGTAATATTAGGGATTGGATAGATATTCTGTCTGCTATGTGTTGTATGTAATATTAATTGTGTGGGACTCAGTTGTGATTGAGGATTATTTGTATTATTAAATACAGAGTCGTATCGTTTTGTTTTTGTCTTTAAAATTGATTTTATTGAAAATTTAATTTCATAAATATTTAAATTATCTTTAAAATTATTTTTATGACTTTATAATTACAAAACTTATTTTTGGGATTTTATAAAATTTAGAAATCAATATTTCATCAATTATTTAGCCCTATATGATTTTTATATTTCATTTATTTGTAAAATCCGTATGTAATTCCAAATTCTTCAAAAATTACGAAACTCGTATTTATTTAAGTTTGGAATATTCTGAGAATTTTAAAATTATTTTAGGAATTTTTAAGATTAATTTTACCCGCGCGTTGAATCGTTTAATTGCTAAAAGCGGGTATAAATTGCGTTTCAAAAATTGTTTTAAAATTACGAAATTTATGTTTTTATAAACTTCGGGATATTTGTAACATTTTAAGACTATTTTCATGATTTTCTGAATTTGTTTCAAGTGCAGCTCGGTTCGTTAAATCATGTAATGCGGGTATAGCGAGCGAGTCAAAAATAATTTAAAAATTATGAATATTTTATTTTATTAGTTTTTTTAAATATTCCGAGAATTTTAGAAATATTTCAGTTTCATAAAAATTATTGGACCGGGCCCTTATCAGGACATCAAACCCCACAAAAATCAGAAGTTTATTTTTATAAAATCGTGGGATTTTCAAATATATTATATTTTTATATTTTTGAAATATTCATAATTTTTAGGAAATTTTGGTATTAATTTTATATTTATTTGATTAAATTTATTCTCGTCTGAATATTAATTTTGGGCTAATTAATTTGAATTGATTTTACTTAAAAGGAAAAAGAAAAAAAAACAAAAATTCTACAAACTACCCCATACCTCCATACCCCCCACCCCCTTATCCGCGTGCAACCGCCCCCCCTACCAATTGCTTTACCTTCCCCCTCTCTGTCTCTCCACCGTCTCGTATATTTATATATATATTTTAACTTTCAAAAATACATATCTTACAAACCGTTCATCCAAATTTCAATTATTATATATATAAACGATCAGCGCTTCGATACCTACACATAGGTATATGATATCGACTGGCAGTACGAGAAATAGAGTAGGTGCTGTCCAATTTCCAAGAAAATATTATTTTTTTTAGTTCTGAAGATTATTATTTTTATTATTATTCGAAAATAAATCCAAATTATTTAGTTAATGAATTTTAATTGATTATTTAATTCGAGTTAATTATTTCTTATGATTCAAAATTCTGAAAAATAATTTCGAGCTTTAAAATATTATTTTAAATAAATTTCCAGGCTCGATAATTCTTATAAAATTATTTTCGGGTGTTCGAGCACTATTATTTAGTTATAAAATTATTCGGAGACCCATTTTAATTCCGAAAAATGTTCAAAAATTCATATTAAATAAACCGTTCGTCCGTTTAATACGAAACAAATGCGTACAGACTCAGAAAAATATTCCTCTTTCAATAAAAATACTTTCGAGACCCGAATTCTTTTGTTTCGAAAGGTCGCTTGTTTTATGAATCATTTTGAGTCGATTTTTGATCGATAAATCATATTTTTGACCCGATTTCTGTTTTAAACGTACCGAGTCGACCCTTCTGATGAACCGAGTCTTATGTGGTATGAATTATGTGATATATGAGTTATGTGCTTATGTGCTATGTGAATTATGTGCATATGTGGATCAAGAGTCCTGTATTTGTCTATTATATTTATGTGTGGGCTATCGTATGGGTAGACGACAGGCTTTTGACGCGTAGTTCGTCGAGTGGTTATCGATTAGACAATTAAAGTTCTATATTTTAATTATAGATGCGGATCATTCGAGTTGATCAAGACAAGATGTTGGATAAAGAGTGAGATGGAACGAAATTGGATAACCGGCATCTAGCAATCGCAGGAGCAGCATATCAGTCAAGTGTTGAAAAGAAGGACGGTGATGTTTTAAGACAGAATGTCAGAATAGATGCGTCTTTACGAGTGTGACTAACTGCTAAAACCCAAAGGCAAGTATCCCTATCATCACTTATTGTTGAAATGATATTTATTTTAAATTTTATCATGCAATTATTGCTTTCCCTATTCTCAGTTTAGAATCGATAAATGTTTTACATATCGCTGAAATAAATAATTTTGTTTATGCAAGTATTCTTCCGCTATTCTATGTTCAGAGTAGCTAAGTGATTTTGCTTATCCAATTATCGGATTTATAAATGTTGTGGATTTTGAGAAAGATGACGTTGTTTTGGTTTTCTGCCCAAGTGAATGGGCGAATAAAATTTATAAGGGTGTCGAGTATTATGACCCCTTTCAATAAAAATGTTTTAAGATTGGATAGTTGTGTAAGAGGTCGTGGCGGCGGTCCAGCGTGAGCTATGTGTTATACAGGATATAACACCTTTCTAGGCCGATATGTGCCTTGGGTACCCCTTTGGTTAGTTGGATATGCTTCGGCATACCGGTGTTGCTCCGCGGCTGATCACCGGCGGCAACACACCGTCGTTCAAGGATTCCAATCTAAATTATTATATTGCTTTTGACATCTTACAAGGAATGATTTATTAAGTATTTTATTTTCGGATAAAAGATGAAATATGGTTTTGATTCAGTTTCTTATTTTGAGAATACTTAGTTTGTTGTTAAATATCAAATATGGTATTAGTACAGATGATTGGTGTTGGATGTTGTGAGCATCAAAGTTCGTATTAATATCTAATTTGATATAACAGCAAAATAAGTATTAATTTCAAGAGTTCAATTTTGAATAAAGTTTGTGATTCAATCCATAATCATTGTTTCATGTTATTGTTGTTTACGATATTTCCGTAAACACTGTTTTACGAGTTTTATTCTCGTCAAGATTCAAAGTATTGCTGAAGCATTTCGCTCAAAAATATCCAAATGGTTTTGAATACAATTAAGGAACCAATTCTGGGGTTCCTCAACTAAAATTTTATAATTCAGCAATTATGATTTTAAATGTTCTGCTCTAATGCAGATGTCGGTTTTATATCAAAAGACCCTATATATGTCATAATGATCTTGTTGAGCATTTCTTTTGCTCATACTTGCCTGTTTTCAAATTTAACCTCCAGTGAGGATTAGCTTGCGCTGTTTAGCTGCGTAATTCGAGGAAGCAAAAAAGAAGCTTTTGGAAGGTGGTTTGTCCAGGGTTTGCGAACTAGTGTAAGTTTTATTGTATAAAGTTTTTTATATTATATTATATTATAATTTTTTATTTTATAGTTGGGCCTAGTATACTTCTTTTCGAAGTTATACTAGCGGGTTAAGTTTTGAGATTGAGAATTGTTGCAAAGAGTTTTAAAAGAAAGTGAAAAAATTATTTGTGAAATTTTGATATCTTGTTTCTAGAACTGTAACCTTAAAAGATCTTGGATTAGTTGGGGTCATTTATATTAAATATCTTCCACTGGCATTTATTTATTGATTTAACAGGTTAATTTGGATTGAGGTTTAATAGTGACGACCAAATCCCTTGACCCCGGATTTGGGGTCGTTACATCGGGTATGTCCAGCATTTTGTACATATAAATATGCATGTATCTTTGACTTTAATATCACTATACCTATAATGAATGAGATGTGATCATCAGTCAACAGATACAATAGTCTTAATACATTATTATTGTCCTTTAATAATAATACTCGACTCGGGACCTTTAGGAATATTGATACTATTCTCATAATCTCATTTCTAAGTCACGTACTTAGAGATATAGAATTGCATATCATGTTAGGTCACACAACACTGTAGAAGGGGGTTGAATACAGTGTTTACACAATCAAATCGATTTAACACAAATATGTAACAAAGATCAAGTATATTCAATAAACTCTGTTACAATATAAACTATTGTTCTCTCTCAGTGATGAACAAATATCACTAAGAGCTACTAGGTTACAATGTATAATCTTCTCGATAATGATAACACATATAGTGTAAACCCTAAGTATGTGTTTATATAGTACACGGTTACAAGATATATTCTAATTGATATGGAATATAATTCTGTCTCCTAAAATATATCAATCAGATATCTTCTACAAGTCTTCCAGTCTTCTAACACTTTCCATGCATATCTTCTATTGTTTTAGTCTCGATCTTCTCCTGTAAATCAGCTTCATTCCTTAACTGAAAGTCTTCCCGCACTTAAGTTCTAATATTAACCTCTAACTTCAGTAAGTCCTGATTTCAGTAAGTCCTGATATGTCATGTTGTTAAGTTCTAAAAACTAAACATAAATTATATAAGACATGACATCTCAAATATATCTAACAAGCTCCCCCAACTTGTAAATTATGCAAAATATACAAGTTAATAGATTTGATGATGTCAAAAACATTTTAAGTACAAATATAAATAAGAGTTTAACTAGATAACTAACTACAACTTACAGTCCTTGTAGCTTTTACCAATCTCACTGAGTCAATCTGAATCCAAAATGATTCTTGACAAAGTTTGTTATCAGTTTTTCTTCTTTATTCCTCAGGACTTGAGCTATTGTAGTCTTGACTTGCTTCATCTCTTTATTCTGACTTCCAATCTGGTAGATTGCAGTCCTTAAAGTAGAGATATGGTTTCTTTCTAAACCATCATCCAGTCTTATTACCTTTGGATCAGAAGAATCTTCATTGTAGAATAGACATTTCTCTTTCAGTATCACTTGAAGTTTAGCAGAATCCTTCTTTATTGGAATCTCACTTCCATCATCTGCAATAATATTAAGAATGAATTCTGTAACCCTTGAACCAAAAATTCTTGCTTTATCTCTTATGGTCTTCAATATGAAATTTGACCATCTCCTGGTAATATCAGACTTTACCTCTAAAAGGTAATGAAAGAATTGAAGTTCTTTCAAAGATTTGTTCAGCACATTTAATTCTGACATCTGATAGGTCCTTCCATCTTTAAGGAATAGAATCAGATTTTCTTTGACATTGTGCTTTTCATGAGCATCCAGTACCACTTGAACAGAGATAACCTTATCAAGGTGTTTCTGTGTAACATCTTCAAGAGGTTTGTCAGTTAGCAAAAATGGATCTCTAGTAGCAACTTTAACTCCGGTCTTGATCTTAGCTTCATCAGAACCTAGTTCATCCCTTTCTCTTGGTTCTCTAGCATTTAACCGAATAGTCATGAAATCAGACGGCAATTGGTTTTTCTTTGGATCTGATGGTTTGACATTTTTCCATAAAAGTTTCTTTTTGTCAGCTACTTTCATCTTGTCTAAATCAACTTGAGCACTGTCAGAGGTTGATATCTTGATGACTTTATCAGAACTTGCTGTTTCTGTTGTAGCTTGCAGTTCTTCACTCTAAACAACTTGAGCTTTGTCAGAGGTTTTCTTGGATTCTTCAGTAATCTTCCTTCTTTTCAGAGTTTTAAGATCTTCATCTTCAATAAGAGTATCATCAGTAACTTGAACCATTTTGCACACTGGTTTCATCAGGATTTGAGGAATTTTCATCTCCAGTGGCTTGGTTGGTTCATCAACTTTTCACATCCCTTTGTCTTTGGGATCAATCTCAGTCTGTGATCTAGTCTTGGGCTTTGATGCCTCAGTATTTGACTTCCCCTTGATCACAATGCCTTTTTCCTTACGCCTTGGAGGTTTCTTTGTAACAGAAGCTTTTGGCTTTAGATTTGTCTTTTCATCTTTAAATCTAGCTTCTTCCTCCTTGAGATTTTCTAAATCCATTCCAGGATTATGCTTCAGAAATAATCTTCTAGCAATTTCTTCATCAAGTGTCTGAATCTTGAGATCCTTGTAGTAGACAGTAGTCTGCTTCCCCTTTAGCTTCAGAGTTTGCAAAAACTTCTGAGAGTCTTGACTTCCACCTTGTATCAGAACATCAGGTTTTGTCATCATACTTTTCTTATCAGAACTTGATGTCAGATTTTTTTTATCAGCACTTGCTATCATATTTTGAGTTTGAGCAGCTTCAGAACTTGTGTTATTTTGAGTAGAAGATTTGATTGCATCAGTATTTAGTTTTTTTGAAGAAACCTTGCTGCTCTACCCTTGACCTTGACCTCTACTCTTATCAAAGTTTCCCTGGTCATCACCTTTGTCATCCTTCTTCTTCAGTATCTGAGTGATTGAGCATTTGGACTTACTTACCTTCTCCCCCTTTTTGGCATCATCAGGTAGTAGGAGAGAGAGAAGAAGTTCTACTAAAGATTGGATTTCATCTAATTGAGCTTTTTGAGAGGCTTGATTCTGTAGGACCTCAGAAATTTGGGGTTGTTGCTGTTCTTGAATCTTCTCAATGGCTTCAACTTTCTCAGAAATAGGTCTGATAGACCTTTTTTTTATCAAGCTTACTCTCCATATCCAGCTTTTCAGCCTTTTCAAGAAGTTTGTCAACCTTTTCATGAGTAGCAAAGTGTAGACTTTGAAGATTTTTGGTAGACGGAGATGTGATTTTGAGTAGTGTCCTGAAATCAGAATTTGTGAGCAACTCATCAGCTTTCCAATATGGTATGTCAGTACATTGGAGCTTGGAATGAAATCAATTTCATTCCACTTCTTGGTCCACTCCACACCTCTGTGAGTATCTTCCCAAGGAATAGGTGCAGATTGCTCAACAAACTTCTCAATAAGTGCCTCATTTCCTAGAATGGGAGAGGATTATCAAGAGAAACACTATCTTCAAAACTTGAAGAAGACTCATTATCTTCTGACAATACTAGAGTATATGAGGCAACTGGAGATTCTGGAACAACTTCATCTAAATTCTGAGCATCATAATTTATCTCCAGAATAGGTGTTGATGGAATCTCAGCCTATGAAATTGGAGAATTCACCGTAGATGGCTGAGTTGCTGTGGTTGGAGCTTCCAGAAATAAAATAGTAGGAATGATCATCCTTTGAAGGTCAATTTCAGGACTTAATCATGAATCTTCAACCGTTGTTTCTCTGACTAGAGAGACATTAGGAGTGATCACTGTATCATTAGTAGTGTCTTTGACTTGAGCTGGAGGTGGCAAAGATTCAATCACAATTGGCTTTGAGGTCAGAGATTCCTGATCCCCTTACTCAGCTTCAGTAGTATCCTCAGATGGAGGCTTAGCCATGTGCCTTTTTGCCCTCATTTTCTTTAATCTCCTTGATAGTGAGGAGTAGCTTGATCTGCATCATAACTTACAGTTTTCCTCTTTAAATGACCTGAACTCGCAGCTTCATCTAAATTCTGATGGGTTGACCCTTCAGCTTCTTCAGTCACAAGTTCTAATGCATGAACCTGTACTTCTTCATCATCTGACTGATCCCTTGGAATCATCGTCCTTCTCTTTGGTGGAGGTTGAGAAACAGACTTTTCCCTCTTAGGCCTGGAAGATGAAGGTCTGATGGTAGGTGCTGATGGTTGTTGTTGTGAGGATTGAGCTGGTTGGAAGTATGTTCTAATGGTAGGTTGAGTTGGTTGAGGTTGAGAGGTGGTTGGTTATGTAGGTGCTGATGGAGGTTGGGTTGGTTGTACATCAGGATATTTAGCAGTGTATGTGGCTGGGTCAGAGTTTACTAAAAACTGTTTGACTGATTGTGGAATTTGGAGGGGTCTTAGAACAGTTTTCTTATTATCAGTAGATAATAAGTCGGTATACGCTCTTTTAGCAAGTTTAAATGGTGAAATTAACTCACTTGCTAGTTTGGGTGCATTAGAGATACAAAAGTTGTAAATAAGTTGACAAAATCTCGCAAAATATACAGTATTTCTATCTTCTATTATCCTATCCCCTATGAATCCCAGTACAACAGTATCATAATCAAAATGAGATTTAGTAATCAGAGCATACCCAATTTGCTGACTTAGGATAGGAATTGCAACAAACTTTGAACATTTATTTGCAAAAGTTCTGGTGATGCAGTCAAAGAAGAAACTCCACTCCCTCCTGATGTGCGGTCTCTTTAGTTGTCCAAGTTTTGCCAAAGTTTTCTCATAGCCCAGATTAGCCATTAGTTGTTGAAGAGTTGGCTCCTCAACTGTTGAATAAGTGCAGTTTTCTAGCAATTGTAGTGCTTGGCGAACTGTAGCCACTGTCACTACATGTTCATCCTCCCCTGTTGTGAAGATAATACTAGGGGACCCATGTGCACCACCATCATCATATACACCACTCCTCCAGAATTCCAGCACTTGAGTTCCTGAGATTGCTTCTGGTTGGGTCAGTGGATAACCTATTTCACTTCGAGACAAAAAGTCTTGGATGAAGTGAAGTTCTGATGGGGCTTCATCCTTGCTGAGTATAGCCAAGTAGTTGCTAGGAACAAACTTGGCTCCATTGAAAACGATGTCTTTTGGTGCCATTTATGTGAAAAATAATTGAGAAAATAGAGTGTACACAAGGTGTTTGATAAAAGGCCTGTAAGAAAATAGCTTCAGGGAATATTAGAGAGAGAGAATAAAAGAGATTAGAGAAAGAAAAGTAGGTAAAAGATTATAAAATCTTTTAACTCCCATATATATACTCTCTTTTTTATAACTGTTATGATTGAAGCAGAACAGACTTTAGACACCTGGCAGCATATCATTAGTCAAAAAATTATTAGTGGGCACGGGTATTAAGCAGTAATAAATGTGCACATGCAGTGTTTCAAGGAAAATACGCTTCCCACTTACTAAATGATTATGACTGTTTTTATCTCACCTAATTATATTCTAATAAAATATGACCGTTACAGTATTTATCACAAATAAGTCAAGTAAATAAAAAATGCCATGTAAGCATCAGAGTTTGCATCAGGATTTAATATCAGAACTTGACTATTATCAGGTTTTAACAGTCATCAGAACACGGCTTCTGTACTCAACAAGTGAATGTTTGTATCTGTGATTCTTCATACAAATACTGACTTGTTTCTTCAGAGTTTAATTATCAGAACTTCCATCAGAACTTGTCCTCAGAATTTATGCATATGACACTTAACTGTTTGTCTAAAACAACTTAATCACCACAGTATTTTTCATCATTCATATGGAGTGATAGTGTGTGCATTTAGCAAAATATCAGATAAAGATTAAAGTCTGATAAACTTCGGTACATCTTAGAAATAAGGCATAACTAAGAAAAGTGCTTAAAATATGTCATTAATAATGAAGTCTACTATAAAATAAATTTATGCAAGAATCCACCTCAACTGTTTGTGCTCATTTTATGCATCTTTTGTAATTCCTTTTTACAGTGGCTTCTCAGTGTAAGTGAGTCACAACTGCTATCAGAATTTATGTTATTATCAGAGTATGTCTCCAGTAATCAGAAAATGTGAAAAGTCAACAAGAAAAATTTATTTGCTTTTCTAATGCATATTACTTTATACCAGTAATGCACTTGGGTCTTCCCTTCCACATATTCACTCTAGATCTCAAAGGAGTACCTGACTTCAATTTTCTTTTCTTTTCTTTTCTTCAGATAAGTGATGCTTATCAAGCATGTGGTTCATCCTTAAGATTTACCGATATCAGAATTTGACAGATAAGAAGCAAGAATCTAGTTTGTGACTTAGTAATAAGATACACAAAGTAAATTTGACTAAGCTCAACATCAGAATTTGCTTGTGTTAATGAATTTCCACATAAATAACTAATTTAAACATGGTATTTCTAGTATGTTAAAGACTACTAGGTCAGCATCTAGCACAGTTATCCTCATTGGGTTGAATAGTCAGAGAACATTCAAAACACTATCAGAGTATATAGATCCACACCAGATAGCAATCAGTATTTAATGTATTATAATTTAAGCACAGATTGCATGAAGATAAGATAATCTATAAACACTGATCATTAAGTCTGATGCATGAGAACAAAAACTACGCAGATTTAGAAAAAGAACCTGAAACCATTCCAAGTTCATTTACCAGTCTTGTAAAAGTAGCTTCATATAGTGGTTTTTTGAAGATATCTGCTAGTTGTTGATCTGTTGGAACAAAATGCAATTCCACTGTACCTTCCATCACATGTTCCCTTATGAAATGGTACCTAGTGTTGATGTGCTTTGTCATTGAGTGTTGAAATGGATTACCTGTCATAGCAATTGCACTTTGATTATCATAGTAAATAGGTATTTTAGAAAATTCTAACCCATAGTCCAGTAACTGATTCTTCATCCAAAGAATCTGTGCACAACAGCTTCCTGTAGCAATATATTCTGCTTCTGCAGTTGATGTGGAAATTGATTTATGTTTCTTGCTAAACCAAGAAACCAATCAGCCTCCAAGAAATTGGTAGCTTCCACTAGTACTTTTCCTGTCTATTTTGCATCCTGCAAAATCTGCATCTGAGTAACCTATTAGCTTAAAATCTGATTCTCTAGGATACCATCATCTTAGATCTGTAGTACCCTTCAGGTACTTGAAAATTCTTTTCACAGCTATTAGATGAGGTTCTCTTGGATCAGCCTGAAATCTTGCACAGAGACATGTAGCATACATGATATCAGATCTACTTGCAGTTAAATAGAGTAAAGAGCCAATCATACCTCTTTAGTTAGTAATATCTACTGGTGAACCAGTATCTTTATCTAACTTGGTTGCAGTGGCCATGGGAGTGGATGTAGTTGAACTGTATTGCATTCCAAATTTCTTGAGTAAATTTCTGGTGTACTTGGATTGATTTATGAAAGTACCTTCTTCATTTTGCTGGACTTGAAGTCCCAGAAAATAACTAAGTTCTCCCATCATACTCATTTGATATCTTGACTGCATTAGCTTTGCAAACCTTTCACAGAGTTTGGCATTTGTAGAACCAAATATGATATCATCAACATATATCTGTACCAAAAGTAAGTCATTTCCATGGTTGAGGTATAACAGTGTTTTATCAATTGTACCTCTGTTAAATCCACTTTCCAGAAGGAATTGAGCTAGAGTCTCATACCATGCTCTTGGAGCTTGCTTAAGGCCATAAAGTGCTTTGTCAAGTGTGTAGACATGATTTGGAAATTTTTGATCTACAAATCCTGGAGGTTGTTCAACATATACCTCTTCTTCCCATTCTCCATTGAGAAAAGCACTTTTCACATCCATTTGAAAGACTTTAAACTTCTTGTGAGAAGCATAAGCCAAAAAACTTCTTATGGCTTCCAATCTAGCAACTGGTGCAAATGTTTCATCATAATCAATACCCTCATGTTGAGAGTAGCCTTTAGCAACCAGCCTTGCTTTGTTTCTTGTAATTATGCCATCACTGTCAGTTTTATTTCTGAACACCCATTTTGTGCCAACAATTGATCTGTTCTTTAGTCTTGGCACTAGGGTCCAGACTTTATTTCTTTCAAATTCATTTAACTCTTCCTGCATTGCTTGCTCCCATTCAGCATCTTGAAGAGCTTCATCCACATTCTTTGGTTCAGTCTGAGACAGAAAGGAATGATAGAGACATTCATTTGATGTTACAGTTCTAATTTTGACACATGCTTCAGGATCTCCAATTACTAAGTCAGGTGTATGTGATTTGGTCCACTTCCTTGCAGATGGAAGTTGTTCTCTAGAACTGGATGCTCCCCCATGATCCATGTTATCTCCATCAGCATTTTATGATGCCCCCCTGTAGTTATCCTCTCTGAAACTTCAGACTTTGAGTTGGATCCTTCAGGATTTGAAGTATCAGAGTTTCCGGAATTATCAGAATTTGGCTCATCAGAACTTGATGAATCAGAACTTGAAGAGCCAGTGATAGGTTCTGATGCTTCTTGAGAGTCTTGAGTTATGGTAGGATCCTCAGCTTGCTCCCCCTGGACAGGTGCATTTTCCCTTGGAGTAGTTACCATAGTTTCAATGACATCAGAACTTAATCCGTCAGAACTTACAGAATCACGATTTAGGCCATCAGAATTTACAGAATCAGAATTTAAATCTTCATTTTCAAATTTCAGCTGATCATGATCATTGAAATCTTCAAGTCCAGTAATATTTTTATCATCAAAAGATATATTGATAGATTCCATGACAACCCTTGTTCTTAAATTGTAGACTCTGAAGGCTTTTAGGGAAAGTGGATATCCAACAAAAATTCCTTCATCAGTTTTTAGATCAAATTTTGACCAGCTGTTCAGGATGAGTCTTAAGAACAAAACACTTGCATCCAAATACATGAAAGTATTTCAGATTTGGCTTCTTTTTCTTCACCATCTCATATGGTATTTTCCATGCTTGTTTATTAGTCTAGCATTCTGTGTAAAATATGCAGTATGCACAGCTTCAGCCCAAAAGTAGGTTGGCAGCTTTACTTTATCAAGCATAGTTCATGGAGCTTCAATGAGAGTCATGTTCTTTCTTTCTACAACTCCATTTTGCTGTGGAGTTCCAGGTGCATAAAATTCCTGCTTAATTCCATGCTCTTTGCAGAATTCTTCCATTATTGAGTTCTTGAACTTAGTGCCATTATCACTTCTTATAATTTTGACAGAATCTTTGACCAATTTATCCAGCTTTCTGACATGATCAGTTAGAGTAGATGCAGTATCATTCTTCTTGCGCAAGAAATACACCCAAGTGTACCTTGTGAACTCATCAACTCTAACCATAGCATATTTCTTCTTTGCAATAGACATAACATTGACTAAACCAAATAGATCAACGTGCAGTAGGTGATAAGGCTCAAGAATTAAAGATTCAGTTTTGCTCTTGAATGAAGATTTTCTTTGTTTTGCCTTTTGACATGAATCACAAAGGCCATCAGGAGCAAATACTGATTTTGGCATCCTCTCACAAGATCTTTCTTTACTAGCTCATTTATGTTGTTGAAATTTTAATGAGAGAGTCTTTTGTGTGAATTCCAGCTTTCTTCAATTGATGTTTAACAGACAGATTACAGAACCATCAGAACTTGTTGAAAGTCTGGCTTCATAAATGTTATCGTGCCTGTAACCTTTCAGAACCACTTTGCTTGTAGAATTACTTACAACTTCACAGTGTTCTTCAAAGAAATCCACATGATAACCTTTGTCACAGATTTGACTCACACTTAGCAGATTGTGTTTAAGTCCTGAGACAAGAGCTACATGATATCCCAGAGTTTTTCCCATGTTGCCATCTCCATAAGAAACTCCTGGGCAAGCTTTCTCCACAAAGTCTGGTAGCAGGGCTTTATTTCCAGTCATATGTCCTGAACATCCAATGTCCAGAACTAGGATATTTTCCTATTGCCCTACAATCACAAAGACCACTATTGGTTAGTTTTAAGGACCCAGACTTGCTTGGATCCTTTGGCCTTTTTAAGTTTGTTAGCATTTGCAACAGATTTAATTTCAGAGTTTATGCTAACATGCTGTTTATCAGAATTTATATCAGACTTTGAATCAAACTTTACACTAGAAGGAATAATACTAACTTTCTTAAAAGAAGGTTTTATTTGATAATAATCATAGTACAAACTATGATATTCCTTACAAGTGTAAATGGAATGCCATAAATTACCATAATGAAACCAAGGATTTTGTGGTTTAAACCTAACAGACTGACTCTTAACTCCTAATTTAGGAGGAAAAGAGTTTATATCTTTATTTTTCCTGCAAAAAGTAGCAAGATAGTTAGAGTTTCCACAGTTATAACATTTCTTTCTAGGAGCATTAGGAACAAGCATATAATTATTGCTTTTATTCACACCTTCCTTTCCATTCCTATTTTTCCTAGCTTCCTTTACCTTGTTCACATTTCTTATTTCTTTCAGCTTATGCTTAAGCTGCTTCTTTGTCATTAAGCCTATGTTAACTTCAGCTGATTTATCCTGTTTGTCAGAAGTTGACTTTTCTTTAACTTCTGTCCTAGACTCCTTCATCTTTTCAAAATCAGACTTTATAGTTTGTGCTACAAACTTAACATGATTTACCTTTGGCTTAGCAGTCTGTTTAACAACAATTAGCTCAATTTGTTCAGTTCCTTTCTCACTTTTATCATCTCCATAACCTAAGCCCTCTTTCCAGTTTCCACTACTTAGTAAATTCTGAGTTGATCTGCCAGAGTTAGTCCAAGTTCTAATAATCTCTCTTTCCTTTTTTAAGTCAGCTTTTAGAGATTCATTCAATTTTAACACTTCATCTCTAACATACAAAGCATCATCTTTTTCTTTCTTAGTTTGATGAAGAAAAACTAACTCCTTTTCTAAATAGTCATTCTCTTTTTAAAAGCAAGATTTTCAGATGTTAATCTTTCACATGTTAAAGTCTGATCTCTATAACTAATGAACATGGTTTTAAGATATAATCTCAACTCAGTAATATCATCAGTATGAAAAGCATAAGTTGCTTGAGGTACCTTCAATTCAGCAGTTTCAGTACTGCTATCAGCAATTGCCATCAAGGCACAGTTCACCTCATGTTCAGAATCTGAAATGTCTGTCCAGCTTTTCTTTTTTGTGACAAGTGCCTTGCCTTTGTCACTTTTTCCTTTCTTGCAGTCAGGAGATATGTGGCCTCTTTCACCACAATTGTAGAATTTGACATTTGAGTTGTCTCCTCTATCAGACTTTTCTCCTTTGCCTTCAGACTTTCTAAACCCTTTCTTATCAGAACTTCCACTTTTCCGGGAAAACTTTGTAATAACCCCAATTTTTGGAATTTTTGAAACACGGATGAATAGTAACTTTTGCTGATGATGCTGATTAAGAAAAATTATCAGACCACGCTATATAGGAGTACTGTTATGGAAATTCTAAGATCGTATTAGTATTCCATAAAGTAAATAAGTGTATGTAAAGATCGTCAGAATCCAATTCCGAACACTTTGATTTTTCTCGAAAATCCACCAGATACCGAAAGAATTGAGTATAAGGTAACATGATTAAAGGGATTTAAATTCAAGGATTATAAGAGAGGATTATAAGAGAGGATTATAAAAAGGAATATAATGTATTGAGAAAGGTTAAGGGAACCCAGGTAATAAGATCCCGGGTATGATCCCTCAAACGATCAACGAGAAAGAGAGTTAAGCGAACCGTAAAACAAATAAACGTCCAAGGGGTAAGCACATGCAAGTAACATGAGAAGGAAGCTTCTAATATAAGCTAAAACATGTGGTTAGAAGCAAGGTGACATCATCACACCACAAGAATGAGACATGTGGCAAAGTAGTGATGCAAGCAATGACATAAGCAAGTGAAAACAAGATATTTAGCCAATAATTAACCACAACCATGCATTCTTTGCACAAATATCAAGGCAAGACAAGCAAGCAAAAGCTCTCCCCCATTTCTTTCTTCTTCCATTCGGCCTTTTCAAGAAATGAAGAAATAGATTTTCAAAACTCAAGTTCTAGGCCATGGAAAATTACAAGGTTTGTTTCCTTGGATCCTATATTTCATAACTTTGTTATACCATGAGTTTAAGATCAAGATTCCATGGTTTGCATAGCTAATCCACTCATCAAAGATGATGATGAATAGTAGTGAATAGTAACTTACTTTGATTTTCTTGATTTTCATGAAAGCTTAAGGTTGATTAAGCATAGATCAAGGTTCCTAGAGGCTTGTTAGTGCCTACCCACTCTCCAAGGAAGGTATAAACTCTTGAACCCTTAGTTTTAAGTTTGGTTTATTTGGATGATAATAGTGCTTAGATGAATGGGTTTAGTTTGATGTTGATGGATGTTGGATTGTTGTTGAATTGGTGATGATTTGGTGTAGTTTAAACTTTGGAAATCGTTAGGTTATAGCCGTCGTAATGCCCGATTTTCTATAAACTGTTTTGTGATTAACTGTTGGACCCGAACACCCACTTCTATAAACTAACCACTTCCATGCTTAGATAGGTTATGTTTCAAGCTTCGTTTTGATATGTGGTTTGCTTGAATCCGATGTACGGTTTAGGAGAAACGACCGTTTTAAGTAACGGTGTTTCGCGAACGAACCTTTACCCCTCGCCTTACTTTGAAACCTTGGTTAAGGCCCTTAAATGACTAATTGGAGCATGAAACATTTATGTAGAGTGTGTTAGGCAGTTGATAAGACACTCGCGAAAGAATCGCCTTAAAACTCGTAATGGGTAAATTATTAAAAATGGTGGAGCCGAGGGTACTCGAGCGACTTAAGTAAATCGTTAAGCGCAAAACGAGCGTTAGAGTCTGAGTTGGTTAGAGTATAGATTTACAAGTGACTTTGGTTTAATTCCAACTTACTTGTTGCTTATAGGTTACCAGACTCGTCCCGAGCCATTCGTAACCCCCAGTCGCTCAGGCAAGTTTTCTACCCGTTATACTTTTGTTGTGATGTAAATATATGTATATGCATTATCTTATGATAAGTGCATGATTGTTATTAGCAATTTTTGCGATATATTGGAGCATGCTGATATGGTATATATGCATGTCTGTTTCGTAATCTGGTTATCTATCTGTTGATTTCAATGCTTATAGTTGCATAATACCTATGCTAGAAATAAGCAGTAGTTGCGTATACCCTTAGTATAGGGGACCTAAAGGTGAATATATTTCTAAACCGGGAGTCGATGTTCCCGAGTATATTATATATATATATATTTATATATATATGGATATGGTTTTCAAAACTATTGATCGAATAAGGTTTATTCGATACCTTTATTTTACTTAATTGAATATTACTTGAATATTCACCCGAGGACTTATGACTCCTTTTATTTTATTAATCGAATATTATTTCGAATATTCATTCGAGGGCTTATGACTCAGTTTATTTTATTATTTGAATATTATTTGAATATTCATTCGAGGGCTTATGACTCATTTTATTTTATTATTTGAATATTCATTCGAGGGCTTATGACTCAGTTTATTTTATTATTTGAATATTAATTTGAGTATTCATTCGAGGGCTTATGACTCAGTTTATATTATTATTGAATATTACTTGGATATTTATTTGAGGATGTATGACTCCTTTATTTTATGAATATTATTTATAGTATTCATTCGAGGTATTATGACTCCGCTTATTACTTAATAATATTCTTTATGGTATTAAAGAATAAGGTGTCGATAATCAAACTTATTTTTGATTATTCAAATAAAGATATTACTTTCGTATAAGTATATCTTTGATTATTTGCTATTCATTCAAGTATAAGTTTTCCAACTTCTACCTCAATTATTCTTATGGGAATATTATTTAAATAATAATATTTAGATATTTCTTTCATATCGGGACTGATTTATTTTAATAAATCAGTATTACTCCAAACATTCTTAAAAATGTTTTTGAGTCTTCAAAATGATTTTTAAAAGTTAGAGCGGATCCCAAAACTCATTTTTATATTTAAGATCTTCCTTTCAAAGGGGATTTAAATATTCGCTCAAAACCTGGGGAATCCGGCTCAGTGGTGTATTTTATATTCGCAACGAGGTTGCTGTTTTGGTAATGAATTGATTACTTACCCAACGTTCGGGAAGTAAGTCCATCTATTGAGTCGGCATAAGCAACATGGGCTCAGTGGGCGTCCATGATAGTGTAAGTGGCTCAGTGGGAGTCCATCAAATGTATAAGTGGCTGAGTGGCAGTCCAGCATAAGGTCCTATTGCGACCAGGGTGATGACCAGTGGGGAATTCGTCCATCTACTAGTAGAAAAGGTTACTTATTGGTATCTTTGCCTGATCAGCAAGATATCAGGTTTATGCCAAGGTTTTCTCCTTTCCAAATTCATTGGATATTGCAATTCTGTTTATAATTTTCATAACAGAGGTTTTCAAGGAGTGTATGAAATGTATATATATAGGTGAATATATATATCGGGACTTAATGAAGTATCTCGTAACCTCATTATTTATAATGATATTCAAAGATTGAATCTATTCAAATCTTGTCTTGTAGTCTCATCTATGTGATGAACTTTTGAAAGCTCATTATAACTTGAACGGTGGTAGTTCAAGTAGTATGTGGAAAAGATATAAGTATATCAGAGTATCTTGTAACTTCATCTTTTAAACTTATATCTAGTAAATGATTATCTTATGCATGTCAAAGATTTTCAGAAAAACGTTGAGACAAGGTTAGATATATGAGATCACCTTGCAACGATATTTTTATACAGTTATAAACTGAAACTCTGTGTATATTATGTATGGAAGAGGACTTCCAAGATTTTGAAAAGTATATATGTATATATACTGAATATTTTGCGACTTCATCGCATTAAGATATCAACTTGGTTCATTTCTTTTGACCAAGACTTTCATGAGTACTATGAGAAGGCTCATATATTGTTAATCATTATATATATATTATTTTGGTGGGCTTGTTGCTCACCCTTGCTTTCTTCTTTCATCACACAACATCAGATAGACAAGATGAACAGGACCAAGCTCCCAATTCGCGAGCGGATAAGAAACGTTCCGCAGTTTCCTATAGGCGTTGATGTCGCTGTAGCTGAGGTAGGAACTAGCAATAGGCTAGGCTTTCAACTTTTGATGTACCAGAATTATGTATATTTATGAATTGTAATAATGGCAAAAAAATATAAATTTATTCAGAAACCCTTTTAAGGTGTATTGGCAGATAATTGTGGAATAAAATGACTTGTGATTATTTTTGGATATTCATCTCTGAGACTATAACTTGTGGTGTGTGTGTTTATTGTGGGGTCACAGTACAGAGTAGTTGATTATTTATTAAGATTGGGTGTTATTAAGGGAAATGGAACTCGTGACAACCCGGATCCCCGACCCCGGATTTGGGGGTGTTACAGAAATGGTATCAGAGCTAAGCGTTATAAACCTCAGAGATGATGTGACGTTAAGATAATAAGTTCGTTAAGATAATAAGAACTCTTGCCAAGTTCATAGTCGGGCTACCTAACGTAGCACCGACAGTTAAAACCCTTATGGGAACCCTTATAAATATCGTGATAGAAGCGTAGTTCGTTATCGTATATGGTAGCGGGACTCCGAACCCTGAGGTTGAGGAGCAAAAACGCGATGATGTTTTATTACTTATTGGAGATTAGATTGTGGATCCGATGGAGCGTCCTAATGCAGGACCGGATAATGTTGATATTGAGGATATAGCGGTTGAGGATGTTGTCCTAGAAGGGATAGTTGCTGAGGAGGATCCCATGGAGGATCCTGACAAGAATGAATAAAGGACCACTGAGGAATTGATGACCATGGTTAGGGCAACTACCAGAGGTAGGATTGGCCGGTCACTACCAGAGGTTCGTTCAAGTTTGTAAAGATAGTAGCCCCCTTTAACGCGGCTTACTCGTAAGACTGAGAAGTTCGAATGGACAGAGTAATGCGAGAACAGCTTTCAAGAACTGAAGCAAAGATTGGTGACGGCCCCTATGATGGCATCGCCGGATGGAAAAGAAGATTTTGTGATTTGTATTGACGCTTCGTATAAGGAATTAGGGTGCTCTTATACAGCACAACAAGGTACTCGCGTACACGTCAAGACAATCGAGGTAATATGAAATTCGATATCCCCACCCATGAGCTTGGGCTCGTGGCAATAGTTTTGCCCTAAATATTGGAGGCACTACTGGTATGAATAGAAGTGCGAGATTTACACAAACCATAAGTGCTCTAGTACATTTTCACGCAGAAAGAGCTCAACATATGCCAGAGGAGACGGTTAGAGCTAATCAAGAATGATGAGTGGGAGATTCTTTATCATTCGGGGAAAGCCAATGTGGTGGCTGATACCCTTAGTAAAAAGGAGAGACTCAAGATGATAATGTCTTTGGGAGAGTTTATAAGAGATTTTGAGAAATTGGAAATAGAAGTGAAAGTAACCGGAGCCGGTACCGAAAAGCTGTTTGAGATTGCAATACAGCCCGAATTATTGGAAAAGAACAGATTGTGCCAGAAAAAGTGATGAATGAAGGAAGAGAGCCAACAAATAGATAAGAGATTAATACCGAGAAAGATGATAAGGAAATAATGAGGTATTTCTACAGAATTTGGGTTCCAAATGTTCAAGAGCTTAAAGATGAGATCTTAGATGAAAGCTAGTTTGAGGAATAAGATTTAGTGCAAACCTTGAACGTGATAGTCAGGGAGGTCGCCATCAAGATAGAAGGAACCCATAACATGATAAAGTGGAAAATGAGGATTTAAAATATGTAGGATGACCCCGATTATGGGGAGGAGGAGGGAATGTTCAGACTAAGGAAACAGAAGGTCAAGTAAGGAAAGGAGACTCAAGACGGTACTCCTATACGGCAATTCATGGACCTGTCTGAAAAGAACTTAGACTATTATCCCCAACCACCACCTTGAGGAAACAATGTAGTGGGAAATTCTTTCAGGACCTTTAAGTCGCTAAGCTCTCAGAGTTCCAAGGAACAAGCTGACCCAGCCGAGGTAAGAGCCTGGCTAAAGGAAATAGAGGAATCATTTGAGACTCTGAATGATTGACGAATCACAAAAGACTGTTTTTGTCACTTACCCTCCTAAGAGAGAGACCACCCGCTGGTGAAAGGCCAAGGAAGGCACGGAGCAAGAGATTATAATAAATTAATTTAAGTTCAGTCAATTGTTTTCAGGAAAGTACTTCCCAAGGTTATGGAGATAGTGTAAAAGCTTTAGAGCCAGAACAAAGGAAGATGAGTATGATGAATTATGAATCTAAGTTGTAAAAGTTATCAAGATTCGTTCTGAGGACACGAATCCAGAATGACGGGATGTTTGAAATCAATGCTTATGTTGTGTTGGTTCATGAAATAATGATAAGAGAAAGGAAAATAGAAAGAAACTGAAGTGGAAAGGAATATAAAGGCAATAGAGTTTGAGGTATGATAAGGGAGTTGGGTATGAGGAAACCCTAAAGACTCGTAGCAATAGAAATAGAAAAGTATGCATTCGTCAGGATGAGGGTGATTCACCATAAGTTAAAATTGATGGTTGAGGGCATAAGGGATACATATATTTTATCCCCTGTAAGTTGGGAGGATTCGAGGAAACCTTGAGATAATTCGAAGGATAACTAATGACACGCAGATAGACTGAGGAGACAAGGAAGTAAGAAATTAGGAAAATTGGATGAAGGAAGTGACCTTCAAGAATGTGAAGTGTAAGATCGGTGGCTCGATACCCAGAAAGGGAGACGCCAGGTATGAAAGATATCCCAACATTGAGGTGACTGTTGAGATAAACAACAAAAGTAAATAAGGAATTATTAAGAAGAAGTTCACGTTGAACACGACCAATATCTTCCAGAACATCCTTGTTATCGTTACCAAATTAGGCAAGAAAAGCGGATAACCGTTGTTATCTTTTGGAGGCCATATTGATTGACCTCATTTTGAATACAGATGTTATTGTGAAAATTCGGCATATACTATCGAGGTGGGAATGATTGAATAAGACACCCTTATCAGGGATATATGACTTGATTTATCCATGGAAGGATGCATGTACCTTTTTAAAGGTGGAATTAAGGATAGAACATCGGTAACTTAAAATGAATCCTAGGGGAATGCATAAAGGTTGGCATTTCACCCTTAATAGGGATAGTATGAGTTTTGACAGTATGAATTGAAAAGGATTAAGGTAATAATAAAAACCTTTAAGAATCGGTGGAGAAATTTTTTCAGAAGTATATAGACAATGATTCTGGTATTAATAAATGGTACCTTGATATGCCCTGTATCTAGGGAATACATGAGGAACGATTCAAGGATAACCTTAGAGGTTTTACAAGGAGAAAGGTAATATTTAAAATTCTCAAGAATAGAAATGTTGATAAAGGAAATATGACGTAATTATAATGATGCCAAGTGGGGCACGTGTTAAACCACGAGAAAGTATGGATCGAACCAGTAAAGGTCGAAATTGTTCCAGGCAATTAGGACTTAAGATAAAAGATGTTTTAAGTATAATTGAGAGTCAATCGTGACAGTGATTAACCTCTAAAGACTGAGGCAATAACTTATGGAAAAAATGGTGATTTTTTTTTACTCATCAGATTTTAAGGAAAACATTTTCACATAAGCTGTGATTGAAATGAGGTAGAAAATTTATTTGGAGGTGGTTAAAATGACATTGACTGTAGGGAAATTTTACTATCAGGAAAGGCCAAAGAGGTGGCCGACACTTTAAAGGTAAGAGGATAATTATAGGCGCTTGTGCCAAAGGAATACAGTGATGATGGTTGAAGCCGTAAAGGTTGTATTATGGTTTGGAAGATTGACATTCCTTCTGATGACTGTGCAATACCCAACCGTAATAGTAGTTGGTAAAGGTTTAATTCGTGTAGTCGCCATGAACGGGCTATCTATCTTAGAAGATCCTATCTTGAGAATAATCCAGGACCATATTTCAAAAAGGACTAAATGAACCTTTGAGTTAAGTCTTCAATTGAAGGCATACGATTAAGAATGGTATTAACCTGCTATCGTTGCTTTGATTGAAACTCTTCTGCAATTTTATCTACTTCATTTCATGAAAGTACGTCAAGTTCAGGAGTGTTCTTCATGAATCATGAACGGTGATCATGTTACCTCCTTAGAAGAATTCGATACGATATGTATGGACTCCGTATGGTTAGCTATTAAGACTTCATGGAAAACGAATGACGACAGTAGGTCAGTAGTGGACCATAGTATTGCAGCAATGATTCTACGAGTAATGAGCTGGTTACAACCGTGAGAGTTGTATTGGAATGGATGTTGAGATTGAGTACCACTAATCGGGTCATGGTAGTATATATGTTATCATTGATAGACTAATTAAGTAGAGTATCTACCTATTGAATATTTATTCCCTCTTATGAAAAGAGAGTCGTATTACTATATGAGGAAGGTTGCGGTGCAAGCATAGAATTCTAGTAACGATGATGTCTAGAAAGAGATCCCAGGTTCGATTTTCGATATCGAGGGAGTTTCAAAGGTGATTGTGTATAAGCTCGAGGAAGAGCATGGGTCCATAGAATGATGGACGGAATGGCAAAAATATTTAGGCATGTGAAATACGATGCTATAATACTTGATGTTGATATAAATATGTATATGTTTTGTTCTCCTATGACAAACCTCTATAGTTCAGAGGTAGATTCCAAGCCAGATATTTTATGGCAATAAAATTTTTTATGAATATACAATTCTCTTCAGTTCGTTCTTTTCTCTTCTTTTCATTTCATGTAAGCTGAGAAGAACAACCCTTCCACAAGGGGAGGTATTGCCGAATGACTATCTATCTGTGTGATAGAAGACTAGTAGGATACCATCTATTGTTTAATTGCTTGTCAAGTACTAAAGGCTGGCCACCTTCTGTACTAACTATGTGATATAACAAGTGTTCATGATTATAGTGATCTCTCAACAAATTCCTTTACTTCTATATGATTGATCAAGCTTCCAAAGATAGAAGCAGCTGAAAAAGGAGTAGTAAAGTTATGGTGGTATTCAGAATGGAAACACGTTCGTGATACTAAGTTTGACATGGTTATTAAAAGGTTATAGAACGCTAACGAGCAAAAGTGTAACCAGTATAATATTATGTACGGAAGAGAGTAACGACTACGAACTGGAAAAGGATGGGTAGTGAGAAGCAAAAGATATAATGCTAGAAGCTATGATGAGAGCCGGTGCAATAGACTTGAAAGAATCTGGAATGATCACTTAACGCAGATTAAGTTATCTCACGATAATCGATCGTATGTTAGTATCGAGGTATCGCCTTATGAGATCCTTGAGGGAAGACAATGTCGATCTCCCTTATGTTAGGATGAAGTTGTAGAGCGCAAGATGCTCGGACCCGCAGTAGTCCAAAGGACCAAGGATATAATATATCTAATCAGAGGACGGCTGGTAGTAGCCCAAGATGGACATAAGAAGTATGTTGAATTGACACGAAAGGACAAAGAATAGGAAGTAGAGGACCTAGTGTTGTTATAGGTATTCCCTTGGAAAGGAAGGATGAGGTTCGGAAAGAAATGAAAGCTAAGTCCACGAATTGTTGGACCCTTGGATATATTAAGACATATTGGGAAGTTAGCATATGAGCTAGCCCTACCCCCGTACATGTAGCAAGTTCATAACGTGTTCCACGTATCAATGTTAAGGAAATGTAATTCGGATGCCGGACAAATAGGGGCATATGAGCGCATAGACATGCAACCAGAAGTAACCTATATGGAGCAACCAGGAAGGGTTATAGATTGAAAAGGAACAAGTGCTTAGGAGAAGGGTTATCAAACTAGTCAGAGTTTGATGGTAGAACCACAACGTGGGAAAATTTACTTGAGTGTTAGAAAGTGCAATGCTAAGAAAGTATCCCTATTCATTTTTATCTGATTCCGGGACGGAATACTTTTAAGGAGGGGACACTGTAATAACCCCAATTTTTGGAATTTTTGAAACACGGATGAATAGTAACTTTTGCTGATGATGCTGATTAAGAAAAATTATCAGACCACGCTATATAGGAGTACTGTTATGGAAATTCTAAGATCGTATTAGTATTCCATAAAGTAAATAAGTGTATGTAAAGATCGTGAGAATCCAATTCCGAACACTTTGATTTTTCTCGAAAATCCACCAAATACCGAAAGAATTGAGTATAAGGTAACATGATTAAAGGGATTTAAATTCAAGGATTATAAGAGAGGATTATAAGAGAGGATTATAAAAAGGAATATAATGTATTGAGAAAGGTTAAGGGAACCCACGTAATAAGATCCCGGGTATGATCCCTCAAACGATCAACGAGAAAGAGAGTTAAACGAACCGTAAAACAAATAAACGTCCAAGGGGTAAGCACATGCAAGTAACATGAGAAGGAAGCTTCTAATATAAGCTAAAACATGTGGTTAGAAGCAAGGTGACATCATCACACCACAAGAATGAGACATGTGGCAAAGTAGTGATGCAAGCAATGACATAAGCAAGTGAAAACAAGATATTTAGCCAATAATTAACCACAACCATGCATTCTTTGCACAAATATCAAGGCAAGACAAGCAAGCAAAAGCTCTCCCCCATTTCTTTCTTCTTCCATTCGGCCTTTTCAAGAAATGAAGAAATAGATTTTCAAAACTCAAGTTCTAGGCCATGGAAAATTACAAGGTTTGTTTCCTTGGATCCTATATTTCATAACTTTGTTATACCATGAGTTTAAGATCAAGATTCCATGGTTTGCATAGCTAATCCACTCATCAAAGATGATGATGAATAGTAGTGAATAGTAACTTACTTTGATTTTCTTGATTTTCATGAAAGCTTAAGGTTGATTAAGCATAGATCAAGGTTCCTAGAGGCTTGTTAGTGACTACCCACTCTCCAAGGAAGGTATAAACTCTTGAACCCTTAGTTTTAAGTTTGGTTTGTTTAGATGATAATAGTGCTTAGATGAATGGGTTTAGTTTGATGTTGATGGATGTTGGATTGTTGTTGAATTGGTGATGATTTGGTGTAGTTTAAACTTTGGAAATCGTTAGGTTATAGCCGTCGTAATGCCCGATTTTCTATAAACTGTTTTGTGATTAACTGTTGGACCCGAACACCCACTTCTATAAACTAACCACTTCCATGCTTAGATAGGTTATGTTTCAAGCTTCGTTTTGATATGTGGTTTGCTTGAATCCGATGTACGGTTTAGGAGAAACGACCGTTTTAAGTAACGGTGTTTCGCGAACGAACCTTTACCCCTCGCCTTACTTTGAAACCTTGGTTAAGGCCCTTAAATGACTAATTGGAGCATGAAACATTTATGTAGAGTGTTTTAGGCAGTTGATAAGACACTCGCGAAAGAATCGCCTTAAAACTCGTAATGGGTAAATTATTAAAACTGGTGGAGCCGAGGGTACTCGAGCGACTTAAGTAAATCGTTAAGCGCAAAACGAGCGTTAGAGTCTGAGTTGGTTAGAGTATAGATTTACAAGTGACTTTGGTTTAATTCCAACTTACTTGTTGCTTATAGGTTACCAGACTCGTCCCGAGCCATTCGTAACCCCCAGTCGCTCAGGCAAGTTTTCTACCCGTTATACTTTTGTTGTGATGTAAATATATGTATATGCATTATCTTATGATAAGTGCATGATTGTTATTAGCAATTTTTGCGATATATTGGAGCATGCTGATATGGTATATATGCATGTCTGTTTCGTAATCTGGTTATCTATCTGTTGATTTCAATGCTTATAGTTGCATAATACCTATGCTAGAAATAAGCAGTAGTTGCGTATACCCTTAGTATAGGGGACCCAAAGGTGAATATATTTCTAAACCGGGAGTCGATGTTCCCGAGTATATTATATATATATATATTTATATATATATGGATATGGTTTTCAAAACTATTGATCGAATAAGGTGTATTCGATACCTTTATTTTACTTAATTGAATATTACTTGAATATTCACCCGAGGACTTATGACTCCTTTTATTTTATTAATCGAATATTATTTCGAATATTCATTCGAGGGCTTATGACTCAGTTTATTTTATTATTTGAATATTATTTGAATATTCATTCGAGGGCTTATGACTCATTTTATTTTATTATTTGAATATTCATTCGAGGGCTTATGACTCAGTTTATTTTATTATTTGAATATTAATTTGAGTATTCATTCGAGGGCTTATGACTCAGTTTATATTATTATTGAATATTACTTGGATATTCATTTGAGGATGTATGACTCCTTTATTTTATGAATATTATTTATAGTATTCATTCGAGGTATTATGACTCCGCTTATTACTTAATAATATTCTTTATGGTATTAAAGAATAAGGTGTCGATAATCAAACTTATTTTTGATTATTCAAATAAAGATATTACTTTCGTATAAGTATATCTTTGATTATTTGCTATTCATTCAAGTATAAGTTTTCCAACTTCTACCTCAATTATTCTTATGGGAATATTATTTAAATAATAATATTTAGATATTTCTTTCATATCGGGACTGATTTATTTTAATAAATCAGTATTACTCCAAACATTCTTAAAAATGTTTTCGAGTCTTCAAAATGATTTTTAAAAGTTAGAGCGGATCCCAAAACTCATTTTTATATTTAAGATCTTCCTTTCATAGGGGATTTAAATATTCGCTCAAAACCTGGGGAATCCGGCTCAGTGGTGTATTTTATATTCGCAACGAGGTTGCTGTTTTGGTAAATGAATTGATTACTTACCCAACGTTCGGGAAGTAAGTCCATCTATTGAGTCGGCATAAGCAACATGGGCTCAGTGGGCGTCCATGATAGTGTAAGTGGCTCAGTGGGAGTCCATCAAATGCATAAGTGGCTGAGTGGCAGTCCAGCATAAGGTCCTATTGCGACCAGGGTGATGACCAGTGGGGAATTCGTCCATCTACTAGTAGAAAAGGTTACTTATTGGTATCTTTGCCTGATCAGCAAGATATCAGGTTTATGCCAAGGTTTTCTCCTTTCCAAATTCATTGGATATTGCAACTCTGTTTATAATTTTCATAACAGAGGTTTTCAAGGAGTGTATGAAATGTATATATATATGTGTATATATATCGGGACTTAATGAAGTATCTCGTAACCTCATTATTTATAATGATATTCAAAGATTGAATCTATTCAAATCTTGTCTTGTAGTCTCATCTATGTGATGAACTTTTGAAAGCTCATTATAACTTGAACGGTGGTAGTTCAAGTAGTATGTGGAAAAGATATAAGTATATCGGAGTATCTTGTAACTTCATCTTTTAAACTTATATCTAGTAAATGATTATCTTATGCATGTCAAAGATTTTCAGAAAAACGTTGAGACAAGGTTAGATATATGAGATCACCTTGCAACGATATTTTTATACAGTTATAAACTGAAACTCTGTGTATATTATGTATGGAAGAGGACTTCCAAGATTTCGAAAAGTATATATGTATATATACTGAATATTTTGCGACTTCATCGCATTAAGATATCAACTTGGTTCATTTCTTTTGACCAAGACTTTCATGAGTACTATGAGAAGGCTCATATATTGTTAATCATTATATATATTATTTTGGTGGGCTTGTTTCTCACCCTTGCTTTCTTCTTTCATCACACAACATCAGATAGACAAGATGAACAGGACCAAGCTCCCAATTCGCGAGCGGATAGGAAATGTTCCGCAGTTTCCTATAGGCGTTGATGTCGCTGTAGCTGAGGTAGGAACTAGCAATAGGCTAGGCTTTCAACTTTTGATGTACCAGAATTATGTATATTTATGAATTGTAATAATGGCAAAAAAATGTAAATTTATTCAGAAACCCTTTTAAGGTGTATTGGCAGATAATTGTGGAATAAAATGACTTGTGATTATTTTTGGATATTCATCTCTGAGACTATAACTTGTGGGGTGTGTGTTTATTGTGGGGTCACAGTACAGAGTAGTTGATTATTTATTAAGATTGGGTGTTATTAAGGGAAATGGAACTCGTGACAACCCGGATCCCCGACCCCGGATTTGGGGGTGTTACAAACTTCTTGCCCTTTCTGAATTTCCTATAGGCTATCTTTGTGAGAGCATATAGTTGTATCATCTCTGCATCAACATATATTTCAAGTAAACTTTCAGTTTTTGAATCAACATCATCAGAATATGATGACTCTGAATCAGAATTTATGATGAGAGCCTTTCCTTTGCCCCTTTTTGAGGTAATCACTTTAGGAGATTCCTTCTCAGCTTTAAGAGCAACTGTCCTTGACTTTCTTCCATGCCTCTTGCTCCTTTCATCCATCTCAAGTTCATGAGTCTTGAGCATACCATAAATTTCATCAAGAGTAGTTTCAGTAAGGTCATAGTTGTCTCTTATGGTAGTAGACTTTAAATCCCAATTTTCAAGAAAAGCTAAAAGGAATTTTAGATTTGAATCTTCAAGATCATAATCCTTGTCCACCAGTGACAGATCATTGAAGAGTTTGGCAAACCTGTCATATAATTCAGTTAATGACTCATCAGCTTCTGAGTCAAAGTGCTCGTACTCTTGAGTGAGTATAGTCCTCTTGTTCTTTTTGATTGCATCAGTTCGCTAGCATCTTGTCTCCAAAGCATCCCATATCTCATTTGCAGTCTTGCAGTTAATTACCCTGTTTGACATGTCAATATCAATGGCACTATGCAGCAAATGCCTTACCCTTGCATCCTTGGCAATATGAGATGTCTTTAGCTGTGTAATCACCTTTCTTCTTTGGTATGGACTTTGCTGGTTGATCAGCAACTGCAACAGAGAGCTTGGTAGGCTTATATGGTCCTTCATTAATCCTATCAAGGTATTTTGGATCTGTAGCTTCCAGAAACATAGCCATCTTCACTTTCCATATGGAATACTCAGAAGGTCTCAGTATGGGAACCCTAATAGTCTCATATCGACTGTGGGTTTGGGTGTTTTGAGTTTTTTGAGTTTTGTGGGCTTAGTTAGGGTTTGTGTTTCTTCAAGCATGATTGTTCGGATCTTTACTGTATGTGTGTTAACAGGAAAGCTCTGATACCACTTGTTAGGTCACACAACACTGTAGAAGGGAGTTGAATACAGTGTTTATATAATAAAATCAATTTAACACAAGTATGTAACAAAGATCAAGTATATTCAATAAACTCTGTTACAATATGAACTGTTGTTCTCTCTCACTGATGAACAAATATCACTAAGAGCTGCTAGGTTACAATGTATAATCTTCTCGATAATGATAACACATATAGTGTAAACCCTAAGTCTGTGTATATATAGTACACAGTTACAAGATATATTCTAATTGATATGGAATACAATTCTGTCTCCTAAAATATATCAATCAGATATCTTCTACAAGTCTTCCAGTATTCTAACTCTTTCCATGCATATCTTCTATTGTTTTAGTCTCGATCTTCTCCTATAAATCAGCTTCATTCCTTAACTGAAAGTATTCCCCCACTTAAGTTCTGATATGACCTTAAGTTCTGATTTAAGTAAGTCCTGATATTTCCTGTTGTTAAGTTCTGAAAACTAAACACAAATCCTATTAGACATGACATCTCAAATATATCTAACATATCATATTCCAAGGAGATTTATTAATCTAACATTATATCCCAGTAAATTAAGAATTAATAAATTATAAAGGAAATAATCGGTAGAACATAAACATTAATAATCCAAATGTCTTTAACTAAAACATCATAGTGTTGTCTCTAGGGCACAAACACTAACAATCCCGACGTGTTTGATATCCTAGAATCCTAATAACTCGACTCGATAACCCGACTCGTATCACAATTATACACACAATCACGTAATCTGTATTCATATAAGGGTAAAATATTTTATATAATAAAGTACGTTTCTCGTATTTTAAAATAATTTTTAGAAAAAATTTGAAAGCAACTTTCCTATTTATAAGCCTACTCGTCGATCATAATCGACGTCGAAATTTCCCAACAATTCACAATCCACAACTCCCAACACAATTTCCATAATTTCATAATTATTTACATATGAAACCAATTATACAAATTATTTTAGTTATTTTATAAAATTAGAACTCAGAATCAATTCATCACTGTCCACCGTTCACTCGTAAAAATTCATCGCGGGCCACCCGATTATTCGGGCTCCAACACAAAAAATTCACCGATTTCAAATAATTTTTCCATCACGAAATATTCATATCACGAATGTTATTGAAAATAATTTTCCTGCATAAAAATAAATTAATAAAATTAATTCCATAATATTTGAACCACAACACAGTCAAGAGCAACAACTTAAGCACAATCACACGCGCCTACGCGCTGCACACACGCGCCACCAGGTGCCACACACACACACCCGCAATCACGCACACACACATAATCACACACACACACAATCACACATACACATACAGTCACACATATATACATAGATATATATATGTATACATCACATGAGCAAATCGAAGTCAGGCCGGAACAAAAAAGCGGCCAGAAAAGTAATTACCGAAAAAACAAAGCGGCGACGGAGCAGCGAAAGAGAGAAAGAGGAGAGATCGGAGAGAAAATAGAGGAGGGAGGAAGAGAATAGAGAAAAAGAGAGGTAACGAGAGAGAGATAAATAGAGTATAGAGATTACAGTCGAAGCCGAGAGAGAGACAAGGAATTGATGTTTACCCCCCCCCCCCAATTCACACAACAGCACACACTCTTGTTGTACAGGCATAAAGCACGTGTCCATTTTATTGGATATGTGTCGATTTATTTTTATTTGACTGGCTGTAGGTCAATTCGCCCCACAATAAACAATTTTAATGCTAAACTCTACAAATAATTATTAATCAGAACAATACCAAAATGATCCTAAAATGTTATAAATGTCCTAAAGTTAATAAAAACGTAAATTTCATAATTTTAAAACAATTTTTGAAACGTAATTTATTCCCGCTTTTAACAATTAAACGAATCAACGCGTAGGTGAAATAAATCCCAAAAATTTCCAAAATAATTTTAAAATTTTCAGAATATTATAAACTTAATAAAATATGAGTTTCTTAATTTTTGAATAATCTTAAAATTAAATACGATTTTTACAAAAAATACAATGAAAAAATCATTTAAGGATAAATAATTAACAAAATATTGATTTCTCAATTTTTTAAATTCCTAAATAAAATTATTGAAATTATAAAATCATAAACCAATTTTAGAGACAATCCAAATATTTATGAAAATAAAAATGTAATAAAATCACTTTTAAAAGCAAAACAAAACCATATAACTCCATAATTAATTGCACAATTCCATCCTATTCACAAATAAGTCACAGATAATCAATAAGAACCAATACACGACTGTCAAAACTAACACACATATTTTATTTAATTAATTATTCGATAATTACATTTTTAAATAATACAAAGATATACGAGTCGTTATAGATTAGAGGTCTGTGGTATGACATTATTGGATTATTGACTTAATACATGTTATAAATGATTGAAGGATTGTGTGACGACCCAAATTCCTCATCCCAGATTTGTTGACGTTACAGAAATGGTATCAGAGTAATATGTTATAGTACTCAGAGACGAGAGTGTGAGGAGTTTTGTCTAGATGCGAGATTACGTAAGAGCTCATATAGAGTTCATCATTGGACTACCGGGTGTAGTACCAATGAATAGGTTAGGATAAATGTATATTTGAGGTATTAAACTATGACTAATAGAATCGTTCGAGATTATCAGAATGATGATAAGAAAATGTAGAATCGTATATGATTTGGCAAGGGTGTTGATGTAGAAGTTGGAGCTGGGTCTCCAGAGTATTTGAGGTAAAGACGATATTATCAACACCATATGATTATTTGTATAACACAAACCATGTTACTTATAGTTTCTTATAGATTGCCCATGAGCGGGCATCACTTGTGAGAACTAGGAAGTCTAATTATAATAAAACAGCTAAGGTCAATGAGTTCTCTAAACTAGTTGGAGGTATTATTTTACCTATGAAGATTCAAACACCCTATGAATAACGAGTTCACTAGAAATAGTGTCCAATATACCGTTGAAGATTTTATTTTTGATAAGAAATATTTAAATGTAATATAAGACTGTTATCATAAGATGAGTACATTACACAATATTATAAGTGTGCTTAATGTGTAAGGCTATGATGGTTTAGCTCATAGATCAAGATCAAGAGCGATGGTTCGATTTTAAAACCCACTAAAAGGAAAGAACAATGAGTCTAAAGTGGAATTATTCGGTAGAGATATTATCATAGGCTACGTGTATGTATATTTGTAAACCACTATATTTTAGGTGACATGTTCACATGCACGCATATGCCATTGAAATTATGGATTGCATTGAGATCCCTGAGAGATCTCTTTGATCTATTCTCATGGGGAATTGACCACTTATAATTAGTGGCGAATGCATATAGTACGCCCCTATCGGCTTAATAAATGCTTGTGGAATTATGTGGAGTAAAGCCTTCAAGGCACGAAATAATAGATATATTTTTGGAAGCGAATTAATAAATGACTTTGAAATGATGTTGAGAGACACACAAGATGGAATATGGAAATATGAAGATGAAGAGATAATATCTTGTTCAGGCTCAGATCTCTTATACTTTCTTCGAAATTATCCAATGATTTTTTAAAAAAAATAATTTATTGAGTAATCGACGAATATTCCGTAGAGAATATTGACATTTAATTTTCTTTCATACTTACACTCTTCACTTGAGCTTGTATTTATTACCTATTTAAGGACATTTATCATATGATATCCAGAAATTTCTCGCGTACTTTTTATTCAATTCGAGATAACGTTGTATATTGAACATTGAAATCAAAGTAAGGATATCAATTTGATATTGGTATTCTAAATTCAATTACGTTAAAAGAATTTGTTAAATTATTTATATAGAGGCACCTTTGGGAGAACCGCTTCATTAATAAAAAATATTTGATGAGAGGTTATCGATTGTTCTAATACCAAGAACATTCTATTCAGAGTATATATTGTCCTTTTCGGCCCAACCTAGTAACTCTTTATTTCAAACTTTTTATCCAGGTTGCCATAAATTTCTTCAGTGGCTATGATGTTGTGATTTTGTACAAATAAGTTGAATCTGTTTAGTTGCATATGTCCTCGTAAAAGACTAGTTACTTGTTCTAACTAGTTGGAATTTTAAAACTGATATGATGAAAATCTAGTTAATCATCATGGCCAGTTGTTATTTGTCAAATTAATTGAGCTAGCCATTTTGCTAAGACGGTTGTTAATATTTCTTGAGATGGACTAGTTATTGTTTCGCAAGTTCAAACTTCCAATAAAATTCCTAAGCAAATTCCATATGTATTTTATATGGAGGAATGTATTATGAAAATTTTCAAATAATAATTTAATGGAGACCTAGATAGGTCGCCCACTCAAAAGAGAATTCATATATGGTTTTATGAAACATTCTATTGTTTGAATGTTCTATTCTTTCATCATATAACGAATATTTATTTGAAATCATAAAGTAACTGAACAACCATATACTTCTTCTTTGTTATCATGGGATAGAATTCCTTTTTTCCGAGTAACATTATTTTTAAAACTTTAATGGTTAACCTTCTAGTGATAAACCTATTCGAGATTTTCTTTCTTTATTCGAAAAGAAAATTATTCTTTCAATGAGAAAATCTTACAATTATCATTCGTATGATGTTATTATCCATCAACCATTGCTTTTAATGGACATTCTTTAATAATATCGTAATATAAAATTCTAAGGACATGGAAGAACAATCCTTATTATATTCTCTCTGTCAATTAATATAATTTTTTAGTATTGTGGCTCCTTGTGTTCAGAACTCATTATTTTTGGAAAACCCAAGGTTGGGATATTATTAAAATGGTCTAAATAAAATTGATAGCTTGAAAATCATTTTTTCAAGGTGGATTACCTTATGGACAATGGGAGGGACAATTGAGAACCGTTGCTCTAATTTAGAACTGAGAACTCATAGCTATGATTGTGCAATTGAAGCATATTGATGTGTAAATTATTTAAAGAGGAAATAACATGTTTAGAACATATTGTGAGAATCTTTAATATTATTTTAGAAGGATAATATGAAAGATACTGATGTGATTAGTGGAAGTATGCTCTTATAAAATTTTGTCAGAATGAGTACTTAATGGATTCGGGAATGACCAAGCATGTATGAGTTTGAGGAATAGGGTTTTCAAAATGTGAAGGTAAGATTAATAACCCCATGTGTAATGCCCCCAAATCCGGGGTCAGGAATCCGGGTCATCACGCAATCCTTCAATCATGTGTAACCTGTATTAATTCAATAATCTAATAACTCTATATCACAGACCCCCAATCTCACACATACACACACGCACACAAGTTATAGCCTTGGAAATAATGTACACAATGTAATCTTCTTTTATTATAACTCATATGTACTTTACAGGATCTTAAACAATTACTCATAACTGTTAGGTCACACAACACTGTAGAAGGGGGTTGAATACAGTGTTTATTCAATCAAATCAGTTTCAACACAAGTACGTAACAAAGATCAAGTATATTCAATAAACTCTGTTACAATATGAACTGTTGTTCTCTCTCAGTGATGAACAAATATCACTAAGAGCTGCTAGGTTACAATGAATAATGTTTCTCGGTAATGATAACACATATAGTGTAAACCCTAAGCTGTGTTTATATAGTACACAGTTACAAGATATATTCTAATTGATATTGAATATAATTCTGTCTCCTAAAATATATCAATCAGATATCTTCTACAAGTCTTCTAGTCTTTTAACTCTTTCCATGCATATCTTCTATTGCTTTAGTCCATATCTTATCTCCTGTAAATTAGCCAGCCGCATTCCTTATCTGAAAGTCTTTCCGCACTTAAGTACTGATATGTATCTTATGACACCTTAAGTTCTGATATTAATATCTGACATCAGTAAGTTCTGATTTTAGTAAGTCCTGATATGTCCTGTTGTTAAGTTCTGAAAACTAAACTCAAATCATATTAGACATGACATCTCAAATATATCTAACAATCTCCCCCAACTTGTAAATTATGCAAAATATACAAGTTAATAGATTTGATGATGTCAAAAACATTTAAGTACAAATGCAATAAGAGTTTAATAAGATAATTAACTACAACTTATAGTTCTGGCAGCATTTACCAATCTCACCGAGTCAATCTGAATCCAAAGTGATTCTTGACAAAGTTTGATATCAGCTTTTCTTCTTTATTCCTCAGGACTTGAGCTATTGTAGTCTTGATTTGCTTCAATTCTTCATTTTGACTTCCAATCTGGTAGATTATAGTCCTTAGTGCAGAGATATGGTTTCTTTCCAAACCATCAACAAATCTAATTACCCTTGGATGAGAAGAGTCTTTATTGTAGCACAGACATTTCTCTTTCAAAATGACTTCAAGTTTAGCAGAATCCTTCTTCATTGGAATTTCACTTCCATCATCTTCAACTATGTTTGGAATGAATTTTGTAACCCTTGAACAAGAAATTCTTGCTTTATCTCTTATGGTCTTTAATATGAAATTTGATCATCTCCTGGTAATATCAGACTTTATCTCTAAAAGATAATGAAAGAATTGAAGTTCTTTCAGAGATTTGTTCAGCACATCTGATTCTGACATTTGATATGTCCTTCCATCTTCAAGAAATAGAATCAGATTTTCTTTGATATTATGCTTGTCATGAGCATCTAGTACCACTTGAACAGAGATAACCTTATCAAGGTGTTTCTGTGTAACATCTTCAAGAGGTTTGTCAGTTAACAAAACTGGATCTCTAGTAGCAACTTCAACTCCTGTCTTGATCTTAGCTTCATCAGAACCTAGCCCTGCTCTGTCTCTTGGTTCTCTAGCATTTATCCCAATAGTCCTGAAATCATACAGCAATTGGCTTTTGTTTGGATCTGAAGGTTTGACATTTTTCCATAGAAGTTTCTTTTTATCAGCTACTTTCATCTTGTCTAAATCAACTTGAGCTATGTCAGAGGTTGATATCTTGATGACTTTATCAGAACTTGCTATTTCTTCTATAGCTTGCTGTTCTTCACTCTGAACAACTTGAGCTTTGTCAGAGGTTGTCTTAGATTCTTCAGTAATCTTTCTTCTTTTTAGAGTTTGAACAGATTAATCTTCAGCAAGAGTATCATCATGAACTTGTACCATTTTGCACACTTGTTTCATCAGGATTTGAGGAATTTTCATCTCCTGTGGCTTTATTGGTTCATCAACTTTTCCTTTCCCTTTATCTTTAGGATCAATCTCAGTTTGTAATCTAGTCTTGGGCTTTGATGCCTCAGTATTTGATTTTTCCTTGATCAAAATGCCTTTTTTCCTTAGGCCTTGGAGGTTTATTTGCAACAGAAGCTTTTGACTTTAGATTTGTCTTCTCGGCTTTAAATCTAGCTTTCCTCCTTGAGATTTTCTAAATCCATTCCAGGATTATGTTTCATAAATAATCTTCTAGCAATCTCTTCATCAAGTGTCTGAATCTTGGGATCGTTGTAGTAGACAGTAGGCTGCTTTCCCTTGAGCTTCAGAGTTTGTAGAAACTTCTGAGAGTCTTGACTTACACCTTGAATCATAACATCAGGCTTTATCATCAGACTTTGCTTATCAGAACTTGATATCAGAGTTTTAGCATTCTCAACATCAGAACTTGACTTGTTCAGTGTAAAATATAACATCAGAAATTACTTTCTGTGAAGATTTTCCTTGAACTTTTCCTTGACCTCTACTCTTATCAGAGTTTCCCTGGTCATCACCTTTGTCATCATTCTTCTTCAGTATTTGAGTAGGTGAGCATTTGGACTTAACTACCTTCTCCCCCTTTTTGGCATCATCAGGTAGTAAGAAAGAGAGAAGAAGTTCTACTGAAGATTGAATTTCATCCAGTTGAGCTTTTTGAGAAGCTTGATTTTGCAGGACCTCAGTAATTTGGGCCTGTTGCTTCTCCTGAATCTTCTCAATTGCTTCAACTTTTTTAGAAATAGGGCTGATAAACCTCTTTTTATCAAGCTTGGTCTCCATATCCAGCTTTTCAGCTTTTTCCAGAAGTTTATCAACATTTTCCTGAGTTGTAGAGTGTTGACCTTGAAGAGACTTGATACTTAGAGCTGTGACTTTGAGTTGAGTCTTTAAATCAAAATTTGTCATCAGCTCATCAGCTTTGGCAATGTGCCATGTCAGAACTTTAGAGCTTGGAATGAAATCAGATTCATTCTACTTCTTGGTCTGCTCAACACCTCTGTGAGTTTCTTCCCAAGGAACAGGAGCAACTTGCTCAACAAAATTTTCAATAAGTGCCTCATTGCCAAGAATGGGAGCTGGAGTATCTATTGAAACACTGTCTCCAGAGCTTGAAGAAGACTCATTATCCTCTGACAACACAAGAGTGTGTCAGGCTATAGGAGATTCTGGAACAACTTCATCTAAATTCTGAACATCAGAATTTATCTCCAGAATTGGTGTAGGTGGCATCTCAGCCTGTAAGATTGGAGAATTTACTACAGATGGCTGAGCTGCTGATGGAGCTTCCAGATAAAGAACAGTTGGAATGTGTAGTCTATGGATGTCAATTTTAGGACTTAATCCTGAATCTTCAACTGTTATAGCTTTGACTGGAGAGACAAGAGGTGTGATCATTGTTTCCTGAATAGTGTGTTGAGCTTGAGTTGGGGATGGCAAAGCTTCAATTATGATTGGCTTTGAGATCAGAGATTCCTGATCCCCTTCCTCAGCTTCTTCAGTATCCTCTGATGGAGGGTTAGCCATATACCTCCCTGCCCTCTATTTCTTTAATCTCCTTGATAGGGAAGGAGTTGCTTGAGCAGCATCAGAACTTACAGTTCATTTCCTCTTCAAAGTATCAGAACCCTCAGCTTCAGTCTTTTTCTGATGGGTTGACCCTTCAGCTTCTTGTGTCACAGGTTCTGATGTATGAACCTGTGCTTCTTCATCATCTGATTCATCCCTTAGAATCATCCTTCTTCTCCTTGGTGGAGATTTAGGAACAAATTTTGCTCTTTTGGGCCTTGAGGATGAAGGTCTACTGGTAGGTGCTGATGGTTGTTGTTGTGAGGATTGTACTGGTTCGAAGTATGTTTAGATGGTTGGTTGGGTTGGTTGAGGTTGAGAAGTGATAGGTTGTGTAGGTGCTGATGGATATTGGGATGGTTGGACATCAGGATATATAGTAGTATAGGTGTTTGGGTCAGAGTTTACTAAAACATGTTTGATTGATTGTGGAATTTGAAGGGGTCTTAGAACAGTTTTCTTATTATTAGTAGATAATAAGTCAGTAAAAGCTCTTTTAGCAAGTTTAAATGGCTGAATTAACTCACTAGCTAGTTGGGGCTTATCAAAGCTAAAACAAATGTAAATAAGTTGACAAAATCTAGCAAAATATACAGTATTTCTATCTTCTGTCATCCTATCACCTATTAAACCTAGTATAACACTAGTATAATCAAAATTAGATTAAGTAATTAGAGCATACCCAATTTGCTGACTAAAGATTGGACTTGCATCAAAGTTTGAACATTTGTTTGCAAAAGTTCTGGTGATGCAGTCATAGAAGAAACTCTATTCCTTCCTTATGTATGGCCTCTTCAATTGTCCCAGCTTGGACAATGATTTTTCATAACCCAGATTAGCCATCATTTTTTGAAGAGCTGGCTCCTCAACTATTGAAAAAGAGTAGTCTTCTGGCAGATGTAGAGCTTGGAGAACTGTAGACACAGTCACCACATGTTCATCCTCCCCTGTTGTGAAAATAATACTAGGGGACCATCTTTGCCACCGTCACATAAACCCCACTCCTCCAAAATTCCAGTATCTGAGTTCCTGAGAGTTATTGAGGTTGGGTCAATGCAGACCCAATCTCACTGTTAGCAAGGAAGTTCTGAACAAAGTTAAGATCAGATGGGGCTTCATCCTTGCTAGGAATAGCTAAGTAGTTGTTAGGAACAAATTTAGATCCATTGAAAATGATGTCTTTTGGTGCCATTTCCTGTGAAAAAATCAAATGAGAATAGTGTGTACACAAAGTGTTTAATAAAATGCCTGTGAGAAAATAGAGCTTCAGAAAATATTAGTGGGTGAGAAAAAATAAAAGAGATGAGAGATTGAGAAAAGTAGGTAAAAGATTATAAAATCTTTTAAATTTCTTATTTATACAGCCCACGTGACAACAACTATATTTGTGAAGCATGGCAGACAATTTACACCTGGCAACATGTGAACAGTCAGTAAATAGTTAAAGCAGTAGTTAGTGGGCATGAGAAATAAGCAGTAATTATTGTGAACATGCAGTTTTTCAAGACAAACACGTTTCCCACTAATTAAATGATTATGACTGTTTTTATCCCACTTAAATATATTCTGATAAAATATGACCGTTCAGTATTACCACAAATAAGTCAAGTAAATAAATAATGCCACATAAGCATCAGAGTTTCCATTAGGATTGAATATCAGAACTTGACTATTATCTGATTTTAACGGTCATCAGAACATGGCTTCTTTTCTCAGAAAGTGAATGTTTGTTTCTGGGATTCTTCATACAAAAAATGACTTGTTTCTTCAAAGTTTAATCACCAGAACTTCCATCAGAACTTGTCTACATAATTTATGCAAATGACACTTAACTGTTTGTCAAAAACAACTTAATCACCACAGTAATTTTCATCATTCATGTGGAGTGAGAGTGTGTGCATTAGCAAAATATCAGATAAAGATTAAAGTCTGATAAACTTCAGTACATCTTAGAAATAAGGCACAACTAAGAAAGGTGCTTAAAATCTTTCTTTAATTTTGAAGTCTACTATAGAACAAATTTTTGCAAGAGTCGACCTCAACTGTTTGCGCTTATTTTATGCATCTTTTGAAATTCTTTTTTACAGTGGCTTCTCAGTGTAAGTGAGTCACAACTGCTATCAGAAATTATGCTATTATCAGAGTATTTCTCCAGTAATCATAGAATGTGAAAAGTCACCAAAAATAATTATTTGCTTTTATTAATGCATATAACTTAATACCAGCAATGCACTTGGGTCTTCCCTTCCATATATTTACTCTAGATCTCAAAGAAGTACCTGACTTCAGTTTTCTTTTCTTTTATTTTCTTCAGATAAGTGAGGCTTATCAAGCATTTGGTTCATCCTTAAGATTTACTGACATCAGAATTTGACAGATAAGAAGCAAGAATCTAGTTTGTGACTTAGTAATAAGATACACAAAGTAAATTTGACTAAGCTCAAAATCATAATTTGCTTGTATTAATGAATTTCCGCATAAACAACTAATTCAAACATGGGATTTCTAGTATGTTAAAGACTACTAGGTCAATATCTAGCACAGTAATCCTCATTGGATTGAATAGTCACAGAACTTTCAAAACACTATCAGAGTATATAGAATCACATCAGATAACAATGAGTATTTAATATATTACAATTTAAGCACAGATTCCATAGAGATAAGACAATCTGTAAACACTGATCATAAAGTCTGATGCATGAGAACAAAAACTAAGCAGATTTTGAGAAAGAACCTGAAACCATTCCAATTTCATTTACCAGTATTGTAAAAGTAGCTTCAAATAGTGGTTTTATGAAGATATCTGCTAGTTGTTGATCTGTTGGAACAAAAGGCAATTCCACTGTAACTTCAATCACATTTCCCTTATGAAATGGTACTGAATGCTGATGTGCTTTGTCATTGAGTGTTGAACTCGATTAACCTGTCATAGAAATAGCACTTTGATTATCACAGTAAATAGGTATTTTAGAAAATTCTAACCCATAATCCAGTAAATGATTCTTCATCCAAAGAATCTGTGCACAACAGCTTCCTGCAGCAATATATTCTGCTTCTGCAGTTGATGTGGAAATTGATTTATGTTTCTTTCTAAACCAAGAAACCAATCTGCCTCCAAGAAATTGGCAGCTTTGTTAGATATATTTGAGATGTCATGTCTAATATGATTCATGTTTAGTTTTCAGATCTTAACAAATTGGATATATCAGGACTTACTGAAATCAGGACTTAATGGAAATCAGAACTTAATATCAGAACTTAAGGTCATATCAGAACTTAAGTGCGGGAAGACTTTCGTATAAGGAAGGAAGCTGATTTACAGTAGAAGATCGAGACTAAAACAAAAGAAGATATGCATGGAAAGAGTTAGAAGACTTGAAGAAGATATCTGATTGATATATTTTAGGAGACAGAATTATATTATATATCAATTAGAAGTTATCTTGTAACTGTGTACTATACAAACACAGACTTAGGGTTTACATTATAGGTGTTATCATTATCGAGAAGATTATACATTGTAACCTAGCAGCTCTCAGTGATATTTGTTCATCACTGAGAGAGAACAACAGTTCGTATTGCAACAGAGTTTATTCAATATACTTGATATTTGTTACATACTTGTGTTAAATCGATTTGATTGTATAAACACTGTATTCAACCCCCTTCTACAGTGTTGTGTGACCTAACAAGTGGTATCAGAGCTTTTATGTTAACACACATAAAGTAAAGATCCAAACAATCATGTCTGAAGAAACACAAACTCCAACCAAGCCCATCAAAACTCAAGAAACTCAAAACACTCAAACCCACAGTCGATATGAGACTATTAGGGTTCCCATACTGAGACTTTTTGATTATCCCATATGGAAAGTGAAGATGGCTATGTTTCTGGAAGATACAGATCCAGAATACCTTGACAGAATTAATGAAGGACCACATAAGCCAACTAAGCTCTCTGTTGTAACTGCTGATCAACCAGCAAAGACCATACCATAGGAGAAAGGTGAGTATACAGCTGAAGACATCTCATCTATTGCCAAGGATGCAAGGGTAAGGCATTTGCTGTATAGTGCCATTGATAATGTCATGTCAAACAGGGTAATTCATTGCAAGACTGCAAAGGATATATGGGATGCTTTGGAGACAAGATGACAGGGAACTGATACAATCAAGAAAAATAAGAGGACTATACTCACTCAAGAGTATGAGCACTTTGACTCAAAAGCTGATGAGTTATTAACTGACCTATATGACTGGTTTGTCAATTTCTTGAATGATCTGTCACTGGTGGACAAGGAATATGATCTTGAAGATTCAAATCTAAAATTCCTTTTAGCTCTTCCTGAAAGTTGGGATTTGAAGTCTACTACCATAAGAGACAACTATGATCTTATTGAAACTACTCTTGATAAAATTTAGGGTATGCTCAAGACTTATGAACTTGAGATGGATCAAAGGAGCAAGATGTATGGGAGGAAGTCGTGGAAAGTTGCTCTTAAAGCTGAGGAGGAATCTCCTAAAGTTGTTGCCTCAAAGAGGGGCAAAGGAAAGGCTCTCATCATAAAGTCTGATTTAGAGTCATCATATTCTGATTATAATGATTCAGAAACTGAAAGTTTACCTGAAATGAATGCTGATGACGAGATGATGAAATTGTGTGCTCTTATGGTGAAGGGTATCACAATGATAGCCTACAGGAAATTCAGAAAAGGCAAGAAGTTTTCCAGAAAAAATGGAAGTTCTGATAAGAAAGGGTTTAGAAAGTCTAAAGGAAATGGGGGAAAGTCTGATTGAGGAGACAACTCAAGTGTTAAATGCTATAATTGTGATGAAAGAGGCCACATATCTCCTGACTGCAAGAAAGGAAAAAGTGACAAAGGCAAGACACTTGTTACAAAGAAAAAAAGCTGGATAGACACTTCAGATTCTGAACATGAGGTAAACTATGCCTTGATGGCAAATGCTGATGGTAGTCCTGAAACTGCTGAATTAAAGGTACCTAAAACAACTTATGCATTTCATATTGATGATATTACTGAGTTGAGATTATATCTTAAAACCATGTTCATTAGTAATAGAGATCAGATTTTAACATGTGAAAGATTAACATCTGAAAATCTTGCTTTTAAAAAGAGGAATGACTATTTAGAAAAAGAGTTAGTTATGTTTCATCAAACTCAGAAAGAAAGAGATGATGCTTTTTATGTTAGAGATGAAGTGCTAAAATTGAATGAATCTCTAAAAATTGAGTTAGAAAAGGAAAGAGAAATCAGCAGAACTTAGACTAACTCTGGCAGAATAACTCAGAATTTATTAAGTAGTGGAAACTGGAAAGAGGGCTTAGGTTATGGAGATGATAAAAGTGAGAAAGGAACTGAACAAATTGAGCCAATTGTTATTAAACAGACTGCTAAGGCAAAGGTAAATCCTGTTAAGTTTGTAGCAAAAACTGTAAAGTCTAATTCTGAAAAGATGAAAGAATCTAGGACAGAAGTAAAAGAAAAATCAACTTCTGACAGATTAGAACAGGATAAACCAGCTGAAGTAAACATAGGCTTAATGACAAAGAAGCAGCTTAAGCATATGCTGAAAGATATGAGGAATGTCAACAAGGGAAAGGAAGCTAGGAAAAATAGGAATGGAAAGGAAGGTGTGAATAAAAGCAATAATTATATGCCTATTCCTAATGCTCCTAGAAAGAAATGTTATAACTGTGGAAACTCTAATAATCTTTTTTCTTTTTGCAGGAAAAATAAAGATATAAATTCTTTACCTCCTAAATCAGGAGTTAAGAGTCAGTCTGTTAGGATTAAGCCACAAAATCCTTGTTTTCATTATGGTAGTTTATGGCATTCCATTTATATTTGTAAGGAATATACTAGTTTGTACTATAATTATTATCAAATAAAACCTTCTTTGAAGAAAGTTAGAATTGTTCCTTCTAGTGTAAAGTCTGATGCAAAGTCTGATATAAATTCTGATAAATAGCATGTTAGCATAAACTTTGAAACTAAATCCGCTGCAAATGCTAATAAACTTAAAAAGTCCAAAGGATCCAAGCAAGTCTGGGTCCTTAAAACTAACCATTAGTGGTCTTTGTGATTGAAGGGCAACAGGAAAAACATCCTAGTTTTTGACAGTGGATGTTCAGGATATATGACTGGAAATAAAGTCCTGCTATCAGACTTTTTGGAGAAAGTTGTCCCATGAGTTTCTTATGGAGATGGAAACATGGAAAAATCTCTGGGACATGGCAATATCAATCTTGGGAATGTCATCTTTGAATCAGTAGCTCTTGTCTCAGGACTTAAACACAATATGCTAAGTGTGAGTCAAATCTGTGACAAAGGTTATCATGTAGATTTCTTTGAAGAACACTGTGAAGTTGTAAGTAATTATACAGGCAAAGTGGTTCTGAAAGGTTACTTTCAACATGTACTGATGGTTCTGCAATCTGTCTGTTGAGTAGAGCATCTGTGACGCCCTCCAAACCCGGGTCAGAAGTTTGGGGCCCACAACATACACACTATATTAAACTTGTTATGAATATAATACTATGTATATAAAATGACCCTACTTACCATAATCCACAGATCGACGCAGTTTAAAGTATGTCCACAAGCCAAAATCTTATTTATTACGCAAATGTACCAAATCCCAGTTTATTTATCTTACAACTGAAGTTTAAACTTTATTACAAACTATCAACACAACCAAGCCAAACATAATCTACTATTCGATTCTATTTCAACTTGGATACCTAGCTCGCACACTTGTCTGGGGATCCTCGCTACCACCAGTTTCCTTTTTCACTGGAGAATAATATAAACAGTATTACAAGAGTGAGCTAACTAGCTCAGCAAGTCACAAAGACAGTAACTGAGATTAACAATGATCAATTGAAAGGATATAAGGAATCAAATTTACTGATAAGCAATAATTAGAATTGGATATTCATTTTCATTTTAGAAACCAAGATTAGGCTGCTGATCAGTCACACACTAACCCCGAGCAAGGTTCCCAGCTTTGCTCTATATATACTGGATCCAAGGCACACATTGGCCTACTGTGACCACGAATCTGGTCCATATTTAAAAATAATCCAATTCCAGAATCATAATATGGTAAACAATGTAACTCAATAGTTGAATCATAAACAATATTTATTTTAAAACATGGGATGGTCTGTAATTCCATGAAATGACCAGGAAATCATAAAGGTTGGGTTTCAATCAAGGAAAGAAACAGAAAGCAGAAGACTCAAGGGTTCAAGAGTTACAAAAATTGGTCTTCTGTTACACAAGGTATAAGGGTTGGTATGATAAGTAATTTTATATCAGGGATCAGTATGTGGTAGGTATGTATTTGTGGAGTAGTACCATATAGGTGTGGTTTGTATATGTTAATTCAATAATCAACGGTTTATAAAGAAACAGGCTTATGGCTCAAGATCAATAAGAATCAGGGTTTAGGTTGAGTACTTCAAATTACTTGCAATATAGAATAATAACCGTTTAGAGTAATTGTAACATAATGAAGAACGTTCCAAAATACTTGCAATAATCAAGAGGAAAAGAAACACTTGCTTATCAATTCGCTTCCACTTTACTAGCACTTATCAATTGATTCCCAATCACTGACTACTGCTTTCCCTTTCTACGTCTCGCTTCCTCTGTTAAACATCAAATGTACTTATCAATACTCATTCTCATTTTGTTCTATTCATTACAAGCTTCTAACTACCATTCATTTCACCCAAATCCGACGTACGGATTGAAAGTTATGAGTAAAACAGTCAAACAATGCACATATAATCATATTATGCATCAATTAGATCACATATAACACGTAGCACGTAAGATATTCAATTAAAATAATTATTCAAAGAAGATTCGGGGTTAAAATAATTTTCCAGGTATTTAATATGAATTTTTGAACATTTTTCGGAATTAAAACGGGACTCCGAATCATTTTATAATTAAATAATTGGGTTCGAACACCCGAATCTGGCTTTAAAATAATTTTATAATAATTATCGAGCCTTGAAAATAATTTAAAATAATATTTTAAAGCTCAAAATTATTTTTCATAATTTTAATATCAATTTTAAATAATTAAATCTAATTATTAAGTCAATTAAAATTAATTAAAAACTAATTAAATTAATTAATCAGTTAATATTTAAATTAATTGACTAATTAAATAATTAATTATCAACTAAAATTAATTAATTAAATAATTAAGATTTATTTTAGAATTAAAAATAATTCTCTGAATTAAAAATATTGATTTTTAGAATTTTAAAATAATTAAAACAATTTTTGAAATTAATTATAAAAAGAAAATATCATTTTTGAAAATATACAAAACATAAATATTGTTTTTATAAATTTTCAAAACGTCAATCCTAATTTTGAAAAATAATAAAACTAGAATTTTATATTTGCAAGTCAGGGACAACTTCAGGGGCCAAACTAAAGTGTGCCACCCCTGTCGTCGTCCCCGACGACATTGCCAGCCAGAACTCCATGGCCGCCGCCATGAAGCTCTTTCGGCGGCCTGAAAATCAATCCAAAATCGCGATTATTTCACAGGGGATGTAGTACAGACACGCAGGAACTATTCTGTGGCATCGAAATGGGTAGAATCACACTGAATCAGCCGAAACAACGGACGAAAAAATTCGCCGCCGTTCGACTCCATTTTCCGATGAAAGCCTTTTGGCTACTGTTCGTTCATCACGTATATACCAATAAACTCGTCTTTCAACGATCTACTTAATGGCACCATCAATTTCAAGTAATAACCCCAAACACAGAAACTCCCAAATTTCAATTAAGAACATTTAAACCTATAAACCCTAATTTTTGAATTCAAGAATCAAACTCAATTTTCTATATGTTATTGAACTCGGTTTTTTAACATATAATATATCAAAATGACCAGGAAGAGAAGATCTACACAATTATGCCATCAACTCATATCAAAAATATCAAGAACAAAAATTCATATTTTAATCCATAATTAATTTGAATTTAAATAACTAAATCAGAAAAATATTTTGATTTCTGGGCAAAAATAAATGGTTGATTCAGAAAGAAGATTTTGAGAGCTTCGTTTTGATATATTGCACGCCCGAATCGGAGTTCGATAACGCCTTCGTTCGTACGTTTGATTCTCAGGAACGTATCGTTTTTAGGGTTTTTCTCTGTATTTCTTATTGTTTAATGATTAATTATGATTATCACGAATAAATGGAAATAAGAAAAAGGGCTATATATATTTATGGAATATTGGTTCATGTTGGATCATTTTGGATCGTTAAATTAGTTACTTAGCCGCTAAGTAACTGCAAAAAACGATCTGATTTAATACCCGTATTGGATAGTTATCCCAACCGGGCTTTTTATAAAATACTTTATATGAAAATAATGTATTATTATCCCGCCTTTCGAGAATACGGGTTTTGTTGATATACCGAAATAATTATCGTATCGAAAATTTTACGTCGGGACGCGTAGGCCAAACCGTAATCCGGATTGAAAAAGTCAAAACACGGAAAATGTCCGAAATTACCAGATTAGGTTAGGAAGGAGTTTTCGGAAGAGTTTTGGGTTACAAAAACATAAAAATGGTTGAGGTTGGGCGATTCCCAACTTTATAAAATAATTTTGTAATTATTCAGAAAATAATTAATAAATCCATAAATCAATATAAAGTCATATAATACTCCAAAAATTACCAGAAAAATTCCTTAGTTATCTATATTTTATTCTGGACATAATAGAATTAACACTCTCACATTTTATCACATATATACATCTAAATATTATTATCAATCAGCTGATAATTCACCAAAAATTCACATAATAATTACATAAAAAAATCATTTATTGATAAAATAAATACACGTGATATCCCGGATATTACATCATCAATTGAAGAAAGCTGGAATTGGCACAAAAGACTCTCTCATTTAAACTTCAATAACATAAATGAGCTAGTAAAACAAAGAAAATCTTCATTCAAGAGCAAAACTGTATCTTCAATTCTTGAGCCTTATCACCTAATGCATGTTGATCTATTTGGTCCAGTCAATGTCATGTCTATTGCAAAGCAGAAATATGATATGGTTATAGTGGATGAGTTCACAAGATACACTTGGGTGTATTTCTTGCACAAGAAGAGTGAAACTACATCTACTCTAACTGATCATGTCAAACAGCTGGATAAATTGGTCAAAGAGTCTGTTAAAATAATAAGAAGTGATAATGGCACTGAGTTCAAGAATTCAATCATGGAAGAGTTCTGCAAAGAGCATGGAATCAAACAGGAATTTTCTTCACCTGGAACTCCACAGCAAAATGGAGTTGTAGAAAGAAAGAACATGACTCTCATTGAAGCTGCACGAACTATGCTTGATGAACCAAACCTGCCAACCTACTTTTGGGCTGAAGCTGTGTAGACTGCTTGTTTTACATAGAATGCTACACTCATAAAAAAGCATGGAAAAACACCATATGAGATGGTGAAGAAAAAGAAGCCAAATCTAAAATACTTTCATGTATTTGGTTGTAAGTGGTTTGTTCTTAAGACTCATCCTGAACAGCTGTCAAAATTTGATCTAAAAGCTGATGAAGGAATTTTTGTTGGATATCCACTTTCCACAAAAGCTTTCGGAGTCTACAATTTAAGAACAAGGGTTGTCATGGAATCTATCAATTTATCTTTTGATGATAAGAAGATTTCTGGACTTGAAGATTTCAATGATCATGATCAGCTGAGATTTGAAAATGAAGATTTATGTTCTGATTCTGCAAATTCTGATGGCTTAAATCCTGATCCTGTAAGTTCTGACGGGTTAAATTCTGATGTCATTGAAACTGTGGTAACTACTCCAAGGGAAAATGCACTTGTCCAGGGGGCAAGGGAGCAAGCTGAAGATCCTACCACAACTCAAGACCCTCAAGAAGCATCAGAACCTGTCACTGGCTCTTTAAATTCTGATTCATCAAGTTCTGATGAGCCAAGTTCTGATAACTCTGGAAACTCTGATACTTCAAATCCTAATGGATCCAACTCAAATTCTGAAGTTTCAGAGAGCATAACTACAGTGGGAGCATCAGAAAATACTGATGGAGACAGCATGGATCATGGGGGAGGATCCAGTTCTAGAGAACAACTTCCATCTGCAAGGAAGTGGACTAAATCACATACACCTGACTTGATAATTGGAGATCCTGAAGCAGGTGTCAGAACTAGAACTGCAACATCAAATGAATGTCTCTATCATTCCTTTCTATCTCAGACTGAACCAAAGAAAGTGGAAGAAGCTCTTCAAGATGCTGATTGGGTGCAAGCAATGCAAGAAGAGTTAAAGGAATTTGAAAGAAATAAAGTCTGGACCCTAGTGCCAAGACCAAAGAACAGATCTTTTGTTGGCACAAAATGGGTGTTTAGAAACAAAACTGATAGTGATGGCATAATAACAAGGAACAAAACAAGGATGGTTGCTAATGGTTACTCTCAACTGGAGGGTATTGATTATGATAAAACATTTGCACCAGTTGCTATATTGGAAGCTATAAGAATATTTTTGGCTTATGCTGCTCACTAAAGTTTAAAGTCTTTCAAATGGATGTGAAAAGTGCTTTTCTCAATGGAGAATTGGAAGAAGTGGTATATGTCGAACAACCTCCAGGATTTGAGGACTCAAAATTTCCAAATCATGTCTACAGATTAGTACTAGGATTATGGTATCCTAGAGAATCAGACTTTAAGCTAATAGGTTACTCAGATGCAGATTTTGCAGGATCCAAAATAGACAGGAAAAACACTAGTGGAAGCTGCCAATTTCTTAGAGGCGGATTGGTTTCTTGGTTTAGCAAGAAACAGAAATCAATATCCATATCAACTACAAAAGCAGAATATATTGCTGCAGGATGCTGTTGTGCACAGATTCTTTGGATGAAGAATCAGTTACTGGACTATGGGTTAGAATTTTCTAAAATACCTATTTACTGTGATAATCAAAGTGTTATTGCTATGACAGGTAATTGAGTTCAACACTCAATGACAAAGCACATCAACATTAGGTACCATTTCATAAGGAAACATGTGATGGAAGGTACAGTGGAATTGAATTTTGTTCCAACAGATCAACAACTAGCATATATCTTCACAAAACCACTATGTGAAGCTACTTTTACAAGACAGGTAAATTAACTTCGAATGGTTTCAGGTTCTTTCTCTAAATCTGCTTAGTTTTTGTTCTCGTGCATCTGACTTTATGATCAGTGTTTACAGATTGTCTAATCTTAATGTAATCTGTGCTTAAATTGTAATACATTAAATGCTGATTGTTATTTGATGTGGATCTTTATACTCTGACAGTGTTTTGAATGTTCTGTGACTATTCAATCCAATGAGGATTATTGTGCTAAATGCTGACCTAGTAGTCTTTAACATACTAGAAATCCCATGTTTGAATTAATTTTTTATGTGGAAACTAATTAACACAAGCAAATTCTAATTTTGAGCTTAGTCAAATTTACTTTGTGTATCTTATTACTAAGTCATAAACTAGATTCTTGCTTCTTATCTGTCAAATTCTGATGTCAGTAAATCTTAAGGATGAATCACATGCTTGATAAGCCTCACTTATCAAAAGAAAAGAAAAGAAAGAAAATTGAAGTCAGGTACTCATTTGAGATCTTTAGTAAATATGTGGAAGGGAAGACCCAAGTGCATTGTTGGTATTAAGTTATATGCATTAGAAAAGCAAATAAATTTTTCTTGGTGACTTTTCACATTCTTTGATTACTGGAGAAATACTCTGATAATAGCATAAATTCTGATAACAGTTGTGACTCACTTACACTGAGAAGCCACTGTGAAAAAGAATGTTAAAAGATGCATAAAATGAGCACAAACATTTGAGGTGGATTCTTGCATAAATTTATTATATATTAGACTTCATTATTAATGACAGATTTTAAGCACTTTTCTTAGTTTTGCCTTATTTCTAAGATATACTGAAGTTTATCAGACTTTAATATTTATATGATATTTTGCTAAATGCACACACTCTCACTCCATATGAATGATGAAAATTACTGTGGTGATTAAGTTGTTTTAGATAAACTTTTAAGTGTCATTTGTATAAATTCTGAGGACAAGTTCTTATGGAAGTTCTGATGATTAAACTCTGAAGAAATAAGTCAATATTTGTATGAAAAATCACAGATACAAACATTCACTTTTTAGGTACCGAAGCTATGTTCTGATGACTGTTAAAATATGATAAGAGTCAAGTTCTGATATCAAATCTTGATGCAAACTCTGATGCTTACGTGGCATTATTTCTTTACTTGACTTATTTGTGGTAAATACTAAAACGGTCATATTTAATCAGAATATAATTAGGTGAGAAAAAAACAGTCATAATCATTTGGGTTAGTGGTAAACGTGTTTATCTTGAAAAACTGCATGTGTATAGTAATTATTATTTATTTCCCGTGCCCACTAACTCCTGCTTTAACTATTGACTGTTCACATATTATCAGGTGTAAATTGTCTACCATACTTCACATGGGTTGTATAAATAAGAAAGTTAAAAGATTTTACAATCTCTTACCCACTTCTCTCATTCTCACTTGATTTTTAACAGAAATGGCACCAAAAGATATTGTTTTCAATGGAGCTAAGTTTGTTCCCAACAATTACTTGGCTATTCTTAGAAAGGGTGAAGCTTCATCAGAACTTCACTTTATTCAGGACATCCTTGCTAACTCTAAGATTGGGTATGTTGGAGTTTTGGAGAAGTGGCATGTATGATGATGGTGGTGCTCATGGGTCCCTAAGTATTATCTTTTCAACAGGGGAGGATGAGCATGTAGTGACTTTGGATATAGTTCGACATGATTTACATTTTCCAGAAAACTGTGTCTATAGTTCAACAGTTGAGGAGCCAGCCCTTCAGCAGATGATGGCTAGTTTGGGCTATAAAAAGACATTGGCAAATCTGGGTCAATTGAAGAGACCTCACATAAGGAGGGAATGGAGTTTCTTCTTTGACTGCATCACAAAGGCCTTTGCCAACAAATGTTCGAATTTTGATGCAATCCCAATTCTCAGTCAACAAATCGGGTATGCTCTCATTAATCAAACTCATTTTGATTATGCAAGTGCTATTTTAGGCTTTATTGGGGATAGGATGACAAAAGATAGAAACACAGTTTACTTTGCTAGATTCTGTCAGCTTATTTATAGTTTTTGTTGTTCTGATGCAACCCAATTAGCAAGTGAGTTAATAGAACCATTTAAGCTTGCTAAGAGAGCCTTTACTGACTTATTATCTACTGATAATAAGAAAACTGTTTTGAGACCCCTTCAAATTCCTACTTCTGTCAAAGAGTTTATGGTAAATTCTGATCCAGCCACATATTCTACCATATATCCTGATGTCCAACCATCCCAACCTCCATCAGCACCTACACAACCAACCACCTCTCAACCTCAACCAACTCAACCTACTATCAGAATTTAGTTTCAACCATCAACTCAATCCTCACAACAACAACCATTAGCACATACCATCAGACCTTAATCTTCCAAGCCTAAGAGGGCAAAGTCTGTTCCTCAACCTCCACAAAAGGGAAGAAATATGATTCTCATGGATGAATCTGATAGTGAAGAGGAGCAAGTATAGGTTCATGCATCGGAACATGTGACTGTTGAAACTGAAACTCTGGTTTTTCAGAAAGAAACAGAAGTTGTAGGGTCAACCCATCAGGTAACTTCTGAAGCTCAAAGTTCTGACACTTTAAAGAAAAAGAGAACTGCTAGTTCTGATGCGGTTGAAGCAACTCCTTCTCTAACAAGGAGATTAAAGAAAATGAGGGCTAAGAGGCATTTGGCTAAGCCTCCATTAGAAGATATTGAAGAAGCTGAGGAAGGGGATCAGGAATCTCTGATCTCAAAAGAGCTAATTAACATTGAAGCTGTTCCAGAACCAAAAGACACTGTTTAGGATACAGTGGTTACACCTCCCGTCTCTCCTCTTCATGAAGATGTTATAGTTGAAAAATTAGGCTTAAGTCCTGAAATTGACATCAATAGGCTGCACATTCCTACTATTCTTTATCTGGACGCTCCTATAGCAGCTCAGTCATCTCTAACTCATTCTCGAATCTTAAATGCTGATGTTGAGATACCATCTACACCAATTCTGGATCAAGAACCTGAAGTTCAGAATTTAGATGAAGTTGAATCAAAAACTCATATAGCCTCACACACTGTTGTGTTATCATAGGATAATGAGTCTTCTTCAAGTTCTGGAGATAGTGTTTCAGTACATACTCCAGCTTCTGTACTTGGAAAGGAATTATTGGTCAAGAAATTTGTTGAACAGGATGCTCCTATAACTTGGGATGAAACTCATAGAGGAGTAGAGTGTACCAAGAAGTGGAATAATTCTTATTTCATTCCAAGCTCTAAAGTTCTGACAGAGCACATTGCCAAGGCTGATGAGCTGATGACTAGTACTGATTTCAAGACTCAACTTAAAATCACAGCTCTAACTACCAAAAGCCTTCAAAGTCTACAATCTGAAACTCAAGAAAAGGTTGATAAACTACAAGAATCAGCTAATAATCTCGATATGCAGATCAAGCTTGACAAGATAAGGATTAGCAGACCTACACTTGAGAAAGTAGAAGCAATTGAGAAAGCTCAAGAGAAGCAACAGGCCCAAATCTTTGAGGTCCTGGCTAATCAAGCTTCTCAATAGGCTCAATTGAATGATATTCAATCTTCAGTGGAACTTCTGTTCTCACTCCTACTATCAGATGATTCCAAAAGGGGGGAGAAGATCGTTAAGTACAAATGCTCTAATGATCAAATACTGAAGAAGAAAGATGATGAAGCTGATGACCCGGGAAACCCTAACAAGGGTAGAGGTCAAGTTCAAAGTAAAGGGCAGAGCGACAAGGATTCTTCAAGGAAACTAATTACTGATGCAAGCAACTCTTCTATTCAAAAGAAGACAAGTCCTGAAGTTGCTCAAACTCAAAATCTGATAGCAAGTACTGATACTCAAAATCTGATATCAAGTTCTGATGAGCAAAGTCTGGTGACAAAGCCTTATGTTCTGATACAAGGTGGAAGTCAAGACTCTCAAAAGTTTATACAAACTCTGAAGCTAAAGGGGAAGCAGACTACAGTCTACTACAGAGATCCCAAGATTCAGACACTTGATGAGGAAATTGCAAGAAGATTGTTTCTGAAGCATAATCTAGGAATGGATTTAGAAAATCTCGAGGAAGAAGCTAGATTTAAAGCTGAAAAGAAAAATCTAAAGCCAAAAGCTTCTGTTGGAAAGAAACCTCTAAGGCCTAAGGAAAAAGGCATTGTGATCAAGCAGAAGTCACATACTGAGGCATCAAAGCCCAAAATAAGATCACAATCTGAGATTGATCCCAAAGACAAAGGGAAGAGAAAAGTTGATGAACCAAGCAAGCCACTGGAGATGAAAATTCCTTAAATTCTGACGAAACCAATGTGCAAAATGGTTCAAGTTACTGATGATACTCTTGCTGAAGATGAAAATGTTCAAACTCTGAAAAGAAAGAAGATTTCTGAAGAATCAAAGACAACCTCTGACAAGGCTCAAGTTGTTCAGAGTGAAGAACTGCAAGCTACAACAGAAATATCAAATTCTGATAAAATTATCAAGATATCAACCTCTGATAGTGCTCAAGTTGATTTAGACAAAATGGAAGTAGCTGATAAAAAGAAACTTCTGTGGAAAAATGTCAAACCATCAGATCCAAAGAAAAGCCAATTGTTGTTTACTTTCATGACTATTGGGTTAAATGCTAGAGAACCAAGAGACAGGGCTGCACTAGGTTTTGATGAAGCAAAGATTAAGGCAGGCGTTGAAGTTGCTACTAGAGATCCATTTCTATTGACTGGAAGACCTCTTAAAGATGTTACACAGAAACACCTTGATAAGGTTATCTCTGTTCAAGTGGTACTGGATGCTCATAACAAGCACAATGTCAAGGAAAATCTGATTCTATTTCTTGAAGATGGAAGGACATATCAAATGTCAGAATCAGATGTGCTAAACAAATCACTGAAAGAACTTCAATTCTTTTATTACCTTTTAGAGGTAAAGTCTGATATTACAAGGTGATGGTCAAATTTCATATTGAAGACCATCAGAGATAAAGCAAGAATTTCTGGTTCAAGGGTTACAAAATTCATTCCTAGTATTGTTGAAGATGATGGAAGTGAAACTCCAATGAAGAAGGATTCTGCTAAGCTTGAAGTATTACTGAATGAGAAATGTATGTGCTACAATGAAGATTCTTCTCATCCTAGGGTAATAAGACTGAATGATGGTTTAGAAAGAAATAATATCTTTGCTTTAAGGACTGCAATCTACCAGATTGGGAGTCAAGATGTAGAGATGAAGCAAGTTAAAGCTATAATGTCTCAAGTCTTGAGAATTAAAGAAGAAAAGCTGATATCAAGCTTGTCAAGAATCATTATGGATTCAGATTGATTCAGTGAGACTGGTAAAAGCTACAAGGATTGTAAGTTATAGTTAGTTATCTACTTAAAATTTTATTTGCATTTGTACTTAAATGTTTTTGACATCATCAAATCTATTAACTTGTATATTTTGCATAATTTACAAGTTGGGGGAGATTGTTAGATATATTTGAGATATCATGTCTAATATGATTCATGTTTAGTTTTCAGATCTTAACAAACAGGATATATCACGACTTACTGAAATCAGGACTTAATGGAAGTCAGAACTTAATATCATAACTTAAGGTCATATCAGAACTTAAGTGCGGGAAGACTTTCATATAAGGAAGGAAGCTGATTTACAGTAGATGATCGAGACTAAAATAAAAGAAAATATGCATGGAAAGAGTTAGAAGTCTGGAAGACTTGAAGAAGATATATGATTGATATATTTTAAGAGACAGAATTATATTCCATATCAATTAGAAGTTATCTTGTAACTGTGTACTATATAAACACAGACTTAGGGTTTACACTATAGGTGTTATCATTATCGAGAAATATATACATTGTAACCTAGCAGCTCTTAGTGATATTTGTTCATCACTGAGAGAGAACAACAGTTCTTATTGTAACAGAGTTTATTCAATATACTTGATCTTTATTACATACTTGTGTTAAATCAATTTGATTGTATAAACACTGTATTCAACCCCCTTCTACAGTGTTGTATGACCTAACAAGCTTCCACTAGTGCTTTTTCTGTCTATTTTACACCCTGCAAAATATGCATCTGAGTAACCTATTAGCTTAAAATCTGATTCTCTAGGATACCACAATCCTAGATCAGCTGTACCCTTGAGGTACTTGAAAATTATTTTCACAGCTATTAGATGAGGTTCTCTTGGATCAGCCTGAAATCTTGCACAAAGACAGGTAGCATACATGATATCAGGTCTACTTACAGTTAAATAGAGTAAATTTCTGGTGTACTTGGATTGATTTATGAAAGTACCTTCTTCATTTTGCTTGACTTGAAGTCCCAGAAAATAACTAAGTTCTCCCATCATACTCATTCGATATCTTGACTGCTTTAGCTTTGCAAACCTTTCACAGAGTTTGGCATATGTAGAACCAAATATGATATCATCAACATATATCTGTACCAAAAGTAAGTCATTTCCATGGTTGAGATAGAACAGTGTTTTATCAATTGTGCCTCTGTTAAATCCACTTTCTAGTAGAAATTAAGTTAAAGTCTCATACCATACTCTTGGAGCTTGCTTAAGGCCATAAAGTGCTTTATCAAGTCTATAGACATGATTAGAAAAATTTTGGATCTACAAATCCTGGAGGTTGTTCAACATATACCTCTTCTTCCAATTCTCCATTGCTTTGTTTTGTTTCTTGTTATTATACCATCACTGTCAGTTTTGTTTCTGAACACCCATTTTGTGCCAACAATTGATCTGTTCTTTGGTCTTGGCACTAGGGTCCAGACTTTATTTCTTTCAAATTCATTTAAATCTTCTTGCATTGCTTGCACTCAATCATTATCTTGAAGAGCTTCTTCCACTTTCTTTGGTTCCGTCTGAGATAGAAAGAAATGATAGAGACATTCATTTGATGTTGCATTTCTAGTTATGACACCTGCTTCATGATCTCCAATTATTAAGTCAGGTGTATGTGATTTGGTCCACTTCCTTGAAGATGGAAGTTGATTTCTAGAACTGGATCCTCCCCCATAATCCATGATGTCTCCATCAGCATTTTCTGAAGCTCCCCCTATAGATATATTCTCTAAGACTTCAGAATTAGAGTTGGATCCTTCAGGATTTGAAGAATCAGAGTTTCTCGAATTATCAGAATTTGGCTCATCAGAACTTAATGAATCAGAACTTGAAGAGCCAGTGATAGGTTCTGATGCTTCTTGAGAGTCTTGAGTTGTGGTAGGATCTTCAGCTTGCTCCCCCTGAATAGGTGCAGTTTCCCTTGGAGTAGTTACCATAGTTTCAATGACATCAAAATATAACCCGTCAAAACTTACAGGATCAGGATTTAAGCCATCAGAATTTACAGAATCAGAATTTAAATCTTCATTTTCAAATCTCAGCTGGTCATGATCATTGAAATCTTCAAGTCCAGTAATATTTTTATCATCAAAAGATACATGATAGATTCTATGACAACCCTTGTTCTTAAATTGTAGACTCTGAAGGCTTTTGTGGAAAGTGGATATCCAACAAAAATTCCTTCATCAACTTTTAGATCAAATTTTGACAGCTGTTCAGGATGAGTCTTAAGAACAAAACACTTGCATCCAAATACATGAAAGTATTTCATATTTGCTTTCTTTTTCTTCACCATCTCATATGGTGTTTTTCCATGCTTGTTTATGAGTGTAGCATTCTATGTAAAACAAGCAGTCTGCACAGCTTCAGCCCAAAAGTAGGTTAGCAGCTTTGCTTCATCAAGCATAGTTCGTGCAACTTCAATGAGAGTCATGTTGTTTCTTTCTACAACTTCATTTTGCTGTGGAGTTCCAGGTACAGAAAATTCCTCTTTAATTCAATGCCCTTTGCAGAACTCTTCCATGATTGAATTCTTGAACTCAGTGCCATTATCACTTCTTATGATTTTAACAGAATCTTTGACCAATTTATCCAGTTATCTGACATGATCAGCTAGAGTAGATGCAGTTTCATTCTTCTTGTGTAAGATATACACCCAAGTGTATCTTGTGAACTCATCCACTATAACCATATCATATTTCTTCTTTACAATAGACATGACATTGACTGGACCAAATAGATCAACATGTAGTAGGTGACAAGGCTCAAGAATTGAGGATTTAGTTTTGCTCTTGAATGAAGATTTTCTTTGTTTTGCCTTTTGACATGAATCATAAAGGCCATCAGGAGCAAATATTGATTTTGGCAGTCCTCTCACAAGATCTTTCTTTACTAGCTCCTTTATGTTGTTGAAATTTAAATGAGAGAGTCTCTTATGCCAATTTCAGCTTTCTTTAATTGATGCTCTACTTAACAGACAGACTGCAGAACCATCAGAATTTGTTGAAAGTCTAGCTTCATAAATGTTACCATGCCTGTAACCTTTCAAAACTACTTTGCCTATAGAATTACTTACAACTTCACAGTGTTCTTCAAAGAAATCCACATGATAACCTCTGTCACATATTTGACTCACACTTAGCAGATTGTGTTTAAGTCCTGAGATAAGAGCTACTGTTTCAATGATGACATTCCTAAAATTGATATTGCCATATCCCAGAGTTTTTCCCATGTTGCCACCTCCATAAGAAACTCCTGGGCCAGCTTTCTCCACAAAGTCTGATAGCAGAGCTTTATTTCCAGTCATATGTCCTAAACATCCACTGTCCAAAACTAGGATGTTTTTCCAGTTGCCCTGCAATCACAAAGACCATGATTGGTTAGTTTTAAGGACCCAGACTTGCTTGGATCCTTTGATCTTTTTAAGTTTGTTAGCACTTATAGCGGATTTAATTTCAGAGTTTATGCTAACATGCTGTTTATCAGAATTTATATCAGACTTTGCATCAGACTTTACACTAGAAGGAATTAAATTAACTTTCTTCAAAGAAGGTTTTATTTGATAATAATCATAATACAAACTATGATATTCCTTATAAGTATAAATGGAATGTCATAAACTACCACAATGAAAACAAGGATTTTGTGGTTTTAACCTAACAGACTGACTCTTAACTCCTGATTTAGGAGGTAAAGAGTTTATATCTTTATTTTTCCTGCAAAAAGAAGCAAGATGGTTAGAGTTTCAACAGTTATTACATTTCTTTCTAAGAGCATACAATTATTGCTTTTATTCACACCTTCCTTTCCATTCCTATTTTTCCTAGCTTCTTTTACCTTGTTCACATTTCTAATCTCTTTCAGCTTATACTTAAGCTGCTTCTTTGTCATTAAGCCTATGTTTACTTCAGCTGGTTTATCTTGTTTTAATTTGTCGGAAGTTGACTTTTCTTTGACTTCTGTCCTAGATTCTTTCATCTTTTCAGAATTAGACTTTACAGTTTTTGCTACAAACTTAACAGGATTTACCTTTGGCTTAGCAGTCTGTATAATAACAATTGGCTCAATTTGCACAGTTCCTTTCTCACTTTTATCATCTCCATAACCTAAGCCCTCTTTCCAGTTTCCACTACTTAGTAAATTCTGAATTGTTCTGTCAGAGTTAGTCCGGTTCTGATAATCTCTCTTTCCTTTTCTAAGTCAGCTTTTAAAGATTTATTCAATTTTAACACTTCATCTCTAACATAGAAAGTGTGACGGCCTCAACCCCGGGTTCAGGAGTTGACGTCACCAACAATAATAATAACAAACATAATTCAAATTAACTCATTAATAATACATAGCTACGACCCCTTTACCAGAACCTTTTCCAAGTTTAAGTATGACTTAGGTTACTCAACTAACACAACCCAAATTATCTTACACAATCGTGACCACTAATATAATGCAGCAACTCAACATACCTTATTTGGTCTGAACACAACTATCTCAGAGGAGCCTGACACGAAAGGAGCTGGAACTCTGCCCTGACTATCGCGCAAGAATCTCCTAGGCATCCGCAATATATATAAAAAACATTATGCAAGGGTGAGCAATCAATTGCTCAGCAGTACCACTATATGAATAGCAAGTAAAAACAATTCAATAAAGCAGTGATAGGAACAGAATTCATAGCTCGTTAGAAAACAAGTAAACATTCATAACTGGATATTAAAACTAGCATGCTCCGAGAGAGAACAATATCAGTTGTGTGTTGTGTATAAATACCAAAGTTCAATTCTTTCAGCATGCTATTTTCATTTTCAAACCTTCCGTTCCATTACAGGAACCATAAAAACATTTGTTCCGTTACGGGGACTTAAAATCATATGTCTCAACACGTTGATTTGTTAAACAATTTCAAAACTAAATCAATAAAATCTATTGGACGTTTAACGGGTGAAGATAGCTGATCTGTCTACCCTCACCAGACAGTGACTAGCGGCCATCCAAAAATAGAATGTGTTCCGGAACTTAGGAAAAGATTAGCTATGTCTTTCCCCCACGCTGGACTAATCGGTTAAACAGAATGCCCGACCCAATTAGCCACTTACGCAGCCACATGCTGGGCCGATACCGAATAACGGGCCTCTTACGCAACTCCAATAGATCAACTGAATTCCATTTTTTGCCTCTTTCCAAAATTCCACGACATAGGTGGATCAAAACCTTCCACGACATAGGTGGATTAAAATAGTCTCTTTATCCAGTTTCCAAAATCACTGTCACCTATCTCTTTTTAAAACCACTATGTCACAGCACACTATTCAAAACTCTTTTTTATTTAAATCACGTTTAGAGATAGGTGTTTCCAGAAGTTATTTTTCCCCAAAACATAATTTTAAACAACATTTTCAAAATTAGGGTCATTGAGTTTTAACAAAACATTCACCACAACATACAATCACATTCCGCACAGAATATATGTATATACTTATTTATACTCGTTCGACATTCCGATAATTACAGGGTATGTCCCGAATTTCTGAATTTAATTTCCAAAAATTCGGGCAGCACCTCCGCTGTTTATCGGCCTACCCGTCGAACAACTCGACGTCAAATCACAACAAACAATCCAACAATTTATTCCACCACTACAACCGATTTAACCAACTAATTATTATTATTACATCTTATATTTATACTCATATTTATTTATTAATTTGTAGGACTCAGAACAACATCATCACCGTCCACTGTTGACTCGTTAAAAGTCATCGACAACAGCAGCAAAATCTATTGGTACCCGACAAAATTCGGATTTCCAAATAAATTCCCCGATAAAATTTCCCGAATGACAAAAATTATTTATCTCACATAATTTACTCAAATAATTTCCTGCACAAATTAAATGAATAAATTAATAAATAACTAAATAAAATTACAACCAGTTATAGGGAAGATTTCAGAATAATCGGACTACAGGCAACAACAAGGCAACAATATGAACACAGCAACACGCGTATACATGCGAATAACAGCGGTGACAGAATCGCCGGAGAAGAGAACAATAGGAATTTGTCCAGAAAACAGCAAAGTCAGGCGGCCCAATCACGCATATACATATATATACACGCAATACAGGCATGCCCAATACATACAATCGAGTAACACCACCACCATTACCTCGCCGGAAAATCGGCGGCAACAGGGCGGACAGAAGAAAGAAAAATAGCGGCGCACTTACCGGCAACAGAGAACAGAACGGGGGAGGGGAAAAAGAAAGAGAGAAGAATTATATATATCGAGCAGAGAAGAAGACTGAAGAGATGCAGTGAGCAAGAAATCGGAAAAAAAATGAAGTCATGCGGTAGAAAGAGAAGAGGGTGGGGGCTTATTTCTGTAATCATCTATTTCATTTATCTGATACGTGTAATAACCGGGAACAACATACTCTCCTGTACTGCCACGTATTGAGTGGATAAATATGAACTTTTGAGGCCCGGTTTATCCCCGAATCCGTAATTAACAAACTGAATTACGCCCAAAAGAAATTCAGAAAATAACCGAAATGGTCTTAAAATGCTTGAAATATTCCGAAGTAAATAAAAACGTAATTTTCATAATTTTAAAACAATTTTTGAAATGTAATTTATACCCGCTTTTGTCGATTAAACGAATCGATGCGCAGGTGAAACTAACTCCGAAATAATTTTAAAATTCTCAGAATAATACGAACTTAATAAAATATAAGTTTCATAATTTTTGAAAATTTTCATAATTAAATATGGATTTAACCATTAAACACATTCAGAAAATCATTTAAAAATAAATAATTAATGAAATATTGATTTCTCAATTTTATAAAGTCCTAAATATAATTATTGAAATTATAAAGTCATAAAAACAATTTTAGAGGCAATCCAAGTATTTATGGAAATAAAAATGCAATAATACCATTTTTAACAACGATACAAAATCATACAATTCATTAATTAACCACGCAATTCAATTCCATACACTAGTAATCACATACACATAGTGACAAAGTAATAACCCACTGACTGAACCCATACAAATATTTTATTTAATTATTTATTCCGTAATTACACAATAATAATAAAAATATATAGGTCGTTATAGAAAGCATCATCTCTTTCTTTCTTAGTTTGATGAAGAAAAATAACTCATTTTCTAAATAATCATTTCTGTTTTTAAAAGCAAGATTTTTAGATGTTAATCTTTCACATGTTAAAGTCTGATCTCTATAACTAATGAACATGGTTTTAAGATATAATCTCAACTCAGTAATATCATCAGTATGAAAAGCATAAGTTGTTTGAGGTACCTTTAATTCAGCAGTTTTAGTACTGCTATCAGCATTTGCCATCAAGGCATAGTTCACCTCATTTTCAGAATCTGAAGTGTCTGTCCAGCTTTTCTTCTTTGTGACAAGTGCCTTGCCTTTGTCACTTTTTCCTTTCTTGCAGTTAGGAGATATGTGGCCTCTTTCACCATAATTATAGCATTTGACATTTGAGTTGTCTCCTCTGTCAGACTTTCCTCCTTTGCCTTCAGACTTTCTGAATCCTTTCTTATCAGAACTTCTACCTTTCCTGGAAAACTTCTTGCCCTTTATGAATTTCATGTAGGCTATCTTTGTGATACCCTTCACCATAAGAGTACACAGTTGTATCATCTCTGCATCAACATCCATTTCAGATAAACATTCAGTTTCTGAATCATCATCATCAGAATATGATGACTCTGAATCAGACTTTATGATGAGAGCCTTTCATTTTCCCCTCTTTGAGGCAACCACTTTAGGAGATTGCTCCACAGCTTTAAGAGCAATTGTCCTTGACTTTCTTCCATGCCTCTTGCTCCTTTGATCCATCTCAAGTTCATAAGTCTTGAGCATTCCATAAATTTCATCAAGAGTAGTTTCAGTAAGGTCATAGTTGTCTCTTATGGTAGTAGACTTCAAATCCCAATTTTCAGGAAGAGCTAAAAGGAATTTTAGATTTGAATCTTCAGGATCATATTCCTTGTCCACCAGTGACAAATCATTCAAGAGTTTGACAAACCTGTCATATAAGTCAGTTAATGACTCATCATCTTTTGAGTCAAAGTGCTCATACCCTTCAGTGAGTATAGTCCTTCTGTTCTTTTTGATTGCATCAGTTCCCTGGCATCTTGTCTCCAAAGCATCCCATATCTCCTTTGCAATCTTGCATCCAATTACCCTGTTTGACATGACATTATCAATGGCACTATGCAGCAAATGCCTTACCCTTGCATCCTTCAGCTGTGTAATCACCTTTCTCCTTTGGTATGGACTTTGTTGGTTGATCAGCAACTGCAACAGAGATCTTGGTAGGCATATATGGTCCTTCATTAATTCCGTCAAGGTATTCTGGATCTGTAGCTTCCAGAAACATAGCCATCTTCACTTTCCATATGGGATACTCAGAAGGTCTCAGTATGGGAACTCTAATAGTCTCATATCGACTGTGGATTTGAGTGTTTTGAGTTTCTTCAGTTTTAGTGGGCTTAGTTGGGGTTTGTATTTCTTCAGACATGATTGTTTGGATCTTTACTGTATGTGTGTTAACAGAAAGGCTCTGATACCACTTGTTAGGTCACACAACACTGTAGAAGGGGGATGAATACAGTGTTTATACAATCAAATCGATTTCAACATAAGTATGTAAAAAAGATCAAGTATATTCAATAAACTCTGTTACAATATGAATTGTTGTTCTCTCTCAGTGATAACACATATAGTGTAAACCCTAAGTTGTGTTTATATAGTACACAGTTACAAGATATATTCTAATTGATATGGAATATAATTCTGTCTTCTACAATATATCAATCAGATATCTTCTACAAGTCTTCTAGTCTTCTAACTCTTTCATGCATATCTTCTATTGCTTTAGTCCAGATCTTCTCTCCTGTAAATCAGCCGCATTCCTTATTTGAAAGTCTTCCTGCACTTAAGTACTGATATGTATCTTCTGACACCTTAAATTCTGATATTAAGTTCTGACTTCAGTAAGTTCTGATTTCAGTAAGTCCTGATATGTCCTGTTGTTAAGTTTTGAAAACTATACACAAATCATATTAGACATGACATCTCAAATATATCTAACAGTAACCTCTACATGAAGTGATTATAATTACTACTAACATCTTATAGTTATCTGAATACTCTAGTCCACCTGAGACAAAGTTGCAAGGGATTCTCCTCACGATTTCAAGTGACTAAATCCCACACCGGCATACTGGTAATCTTTTATGTTGTGACATTTAAAAGAAAGCAAGAGTGAGCAATAATGCTCAGCCATAATCATCAACAGTATGAAAAGACTATTAAAGAAATTATAATAATCCGTATAAGGATATGTATTTATTCAAAGTAGTTTTCTTGGTTATCCAAGTATCCACCGCTTACCAACTTCTTCCCAACCTAAGGGAAAAAGATTCTTTCTTCCGTACAAAGCTTTGTAGCCATTCCAATGCATGCATGATAACACTTTATTATCAGTTATTCAATTAACATCAACTGGTCACTTTATCTTCCTTAAAAATATATAATATGGACTATTAGCGCATCTTCTAGTGTTTAGAATGGTCCTTCAACTTATTTGTTCCCCTTTATGACTCTTACTAGTGCTAGAGTTTCGTTCCTTAACGTTTGCTCATTTCAGCGCATCATCTTTATCGACTATTTTATATATGAAGTTCTCGTTGTATTTCTACACGCTCATCTCCTATTACACACTTAGCATCAGATTTAACATTTCTTCATGTAGTAATATAAGGCACATCTTGGTCATGTTGCCATCTTGAAGGAAACACCATTTCTTACGTAATTGATTGATACGTTTTAGAATCATGGAATGCTCAGCTTTCGCTATCGGTCAGACTTCTTTAATCATTTCCCGTATAATATTTATAGTACTACGATACCTTCTGGGTCGTATGCTTTATTCTCTCTAGCGCCTTCACACGTATTCCCATTTATTGGGAACTACTACCGGTGGCCTTTAAAGGGATCTTATTTGCCTTCTGTTAGCTCTAACAATGACATCCTTCATTCTTTCATGTTGTCCTTCGTAAGGGATATGTGGTTATTTTCCTTATACTAGCATGGTAAGTATATTTACATAAATTTTCTGTCAACGATAGGCGATTCTCCTAACCGTTCCAAATAAAAGGCAAGCTGCTAGACTTATCTTCAACTGTCTCAACTTCTTGTCGATTTGAGAACTCTAATTCGTGCCTATGTTTGTTATTTTTCATAAACTACTTTGGGAAATAATCCAGTTGTGAAATTAAATCTTGGGTTCTTGCCTTGCACCATTGAAAGGGGTATCTCTTTCACCCATTATCTCTTCTGTGTTTATTCAAATTTCGTCGGGTGGAGACCTATTGTGTGCATAATACAATAAGCGGTCTTATTTTACCTATAACTCAAAATCCCCAATTAGCATCATGGCTTACTTAGTTCCTGATAATCCTCCTTCACAATTTTATTATAATAAACTCTTACTCCCATTCGGGTCGTTTACAAGTCGCAATCACCAAAATTTTAATCATCACCGTCCCGTTTTCATTTTTAACCATGTCGAGTACTTACTTGCCTACTCAATCACATCCCATTCACATTTGGTCATGACTAATATCCTCTTACATTTTTAGGCATCTTTAAGTCTTCCTGTTACGTAATAAAGGGTTCTCTTCACATTGTCTCAAATTCAAAATTCATTTATGTGATCCTTCTCATCAGTTGTTCTGAAATTTGTCATCCTCAATAAATCTTTTCCTACTTAAAGTGTCAGCCACCAAATTGGCCTTTCCTTGATGATAATAGATTTCTGAATCATAGCCCTTGATCAATTTGACTAAAACTTCTACCTCGTGTCCAGTGTAGGTATACACCTAAAAAAAATATTCCAAATTTTCCTTGTAATTTATACTATTTGTTCCTTTCAGTATGAACCTTATCGCGATTATTCTAGATCATTTTTAGGATGCCTTATGTCACGGTCCTTAAGCTACCTAGACGTATCATTACACTTCACACAAAATTCTGTTTTTATCGTCGAGTATTGCTAACACGGGGTTGTTACTAATCATATATTCACTCTTTGAAAATCATATTCCTCGAATTCATACATACTTGGTCTTTCCCGAATTCATTAGTACCTACTCGATAATGTATCATAGAAGCGTACCTCACTAATCATGTTGGTATCTCTATTATTGTTCTTCTATAACCATGTTAAAGATCGTTATGATAATAACTAAACATAGTATTCCCTTTTTAAAACAACTTACTCATCACGATGCTCCGATTGCACCATCATAGCACTGATTTTTCAGTCTCATATTACAACAATCGGTTCTCAACTATACCTCTCTTTGTTCGGAAGGAAATTAGCCTATGAAGAATGATTTTCATGATATCGATGTAATTTAGAAAGTCTTAACAATATTTCAAAATCTAATATCTGGAGAAATAATGAGCTCTGAATAAAAGAGTCGCAACACTCAAAAGATATATAATTTTGAAGAAAGAATATAACAAGGATTATCCTTCCATGTCCTTAGAATTTTATATTATGATATTATAGAGAATATCCCTTGAAAGCAATGATTGCTGAATGTTAACATCATACAAATGATACTTATAAATTTCCCCATTAAAAGAATACTTTTCTTTTCAAATAATGAAAGAAATTTTGAATAACATCCTCAAACAAAAGTTAGCCATTGAGGTTTCAAAATGATGCTATTTTAAAAGAAGGAATTTTATTCAATAATTAACAAATAAGGAAGTATATTGTTCTTCAATCACTTTAAGATTTTAATTGGATATTTGTTATATAAATGAAAGAATAGAATACTTCATGAAAAAAATATTTCATAAAACTGAATATGAATTCTCGTTTGAGTGGGCGACCTATTTAGGTCTCAATTAAATCATTCTTTAAAAATTTCATCAATAATTAATCTTATATATATAGTGCATCGTGTAAAAAAATTGATTGGAAGTGGAACTAGAAAAATAATAACTAGTCCATATCAAGCAATATTATGAATCGGCTAAGAAAACGGCCAGCTCAATTGGTTTGGCACATAGCAACTAGCTATGATGATTAGTTAGGCTTCCATTCTATTAATTTAAATTTCAACTAGTTAGGACATTAACTACTCGTTCATGAGAATATATGCAACTAAGCATATTTCAGTTTGTTTGTAAAAATCTCAACATCGTAACCCCTGAAGAAATTTGTGACTACCTGAATGCCGAATTTGAAATAAAGAGTTTTCAAATTTAGGCCGAGAAAGATGATTATAACTCTGAATCAAGTGGTTTTGGCATCAGAACAATCGATAGCCCCTCAGCAAATATTTCTTGCCAATAAAATGGTACACTCAAAGGTGCCCCCATTCACATACTTTATCAGATTCTCAAATAGAATTGAATTTGGAACACCAATATCAAATTGATACCCTTACTTCGATTTCAAAGTTTAATATATAATTTCATCCCGAATAGAAGAAAAGGATTCCCGAGGACTCACTACTCATCAATAACCATGACTCACTACTCATCAAGACAATCACAAGGTTATGAATAGAATATACGCTAAACTCAAAATGACTGACAACACTTCACTTTTATTGGGGTTATACAAGAATTCATGCTTTTATTTATAACACATAACAACAAAAATAGGCTTATTTGATCGTGCAATGAGTGAGATCCACAAAAGACTTATGCAATAATAACCATGTAGCGAGCGTTAGGATAGTGGATCCCATACTATAAAAGCCCTAGGTCACTAGGCACAAAGTCCCCTAAGAACTTAATAACTCGAGTATTAAAGAGCCCACTCGTGATCAATTATGCATAACACATATTTTTTTCTTTTTTTTACAACATTTTCTTTTCTTTTCTTTTCTTTTCTTCTTCTCTTTTTTTTCAACAATTTATGAACGAGTGTATTTCGCTCCATCTCACTCAACCCTAGACTAATCATATAAATATGAGCCGGCTACTAACCATTTAACACCTAGCCACAACAACTAGCAATGAAATCCTGCTTTTTTCCAATTTATAAAAATCCATGTTATGTTGCCATTAAGCGAATATCATAAATTCTAAAGATAAACAAGTGATTAAACCTCAACAAACAAACAAGACATGATCATGATCTAGCATTCAAGCAATCTATAAGACTTAGTGAAATATTTCTTACTTCTAGCATGCAAATCAACTTAATAGGACTTAACATCCCTCTATACGACATCACTACACTAGCGTCAACATCACAAATCAGTCAAAAAAGTAAACTTAAGGGATCATGATAAAATGCAATTTAACTATATGAAACATACTAATATGCAAAATAAACAAAATAAAAACAAATAACTACACGGCTAATATACAAACTATATGAACTAAACTAGCATGAATATGCAACTATATGGACTCACACAAACATATTCCTTAACTACCACTCCCAAACTTAAAATTTTCAATGTCCGCATTGAAGGTAATAATAAGGATTTCAGGCATACCTATTTGTCGGGAGGATCACCCTCTTCGGGTGGAGGATCAGATGGCCAATCAACCTCGATACCAGTGTCTCGGAAAACAGTACCAAGAGCGTATGTCAAATATTCAGCAAAACATCGGTGGATGTCATGCATGGCCTCAATACGCCTAGTCAATCGCCTGTACTGCTCATCACTAACATCAGTCCTATCAACTGCCTGCTGCACATGAGAAGAACCCTATATAGGCACGAGAGGATCCGTCCGACTACTCTCTACATCATCAAAAATATATCCCAACCCCTTATCATGGGGTGCACCTAAGAATGCATAACTCAAGTGATCTGGCAACGGTTTGAGCCCAAGTGTGGGAGCTTTTTCAATAGACGGCTCGAAACGCTCCTGAGAAATTTTCAGGTCTGCTAACCCAAGAGAATCGAATAGCATATCCAACTTCCTCTTCCACGAAGGTACATTTAAAACCTACAGTTGCTCTGCTCCTTCTTCATCTTTAATAAATGATTCCCCTATTAAGGCTCTCTCTAAGGTATCTGACTTTGGCAATTGCATAAACTCCGAATTCGCGACAGAGTCCAACCACTCTACTTTAAAGCACTACTCTTTCTCTGTGGGTAACTTTTTTTCCTTCAACATATTAAAAGTGGCCTTATGATCTTGAACCTTCATCGTAAGCTCTCCTTTTTGCACATTGATCATAGTTCGGCCTGTAGCCAAAAATGGTGTTCCTAGGATGATGGAAATCTTCTTATCTTCCTCGAAATCCAAAATTACAAAATCAGCAGGGAAGATGAGTTTGACCACCTTGACCACGACATCCTCCACTATACCTCGTGGATAAGTGATGAAACGGTCAGCTAGTTGCAATGACATGTATGTCGGTTTCGGATCAGGTAGACCAAGCTTCTTGAAGATTGACAAGGGCATCAGATTGATGCTAGCTCCCAAATCACACAAGCATTTATCGAAAGACAAGTTTCCAATAGTGCAAGGAATCGTGAAGCTTCTAGGATCATTAAGCTTCGGAGGCAATTTTTGTTGCAGAACTGCACTGCATTCCTCCGTAAGAACAATGGTCTCTAAGTCATCGAGCTTCACTTTCCGAGAGAGAATACCTTTCATAAATTTCACGTAGCTAGGCATCTGTTCTAGAGCTTCATCAAAAGGTATGTTGATATGAAGTATCTTGAACACCTCCAGAAACTTAGCAAATTGCTTATCCAACTTTTTCTTCTGCAGCCTCTTAGGAAAAGGAGGTGGAGGATAGACCTGTTTCTCCCCTGTATTACCCTCAAGAGGAGTGTGTTCCACAGTTTTCTTCCGTAATTCCACCTCGGCATTGTCACACCCCCAACTTAAATAGCAAAATAATTATAGCTATTACATCATTTTAATGAGTACTACACAACCAAAATCCAAGATCTTACAGTTTAGGGTTTGGAACAGCCCAACACTACCAACTATTACATCTGATTACAAATACCGAGTCCTCACACAACTATTATTACTTATTCTACCTGGGCTCGAACATAAGCATCCGCATCACAGGTCTTACGGGCAGTCTGCTTGAATCTAACCATGGCTGCTAGCTGTAATATCAGGGTTAAAGCAAGAAGTGAGCCAAAAGCTCAACAAGTGCTAACAATACAACGCAAAGCATAAATCGAGATATACCTTTAGGAATGACAATGGAATGACATAATCAATGATAATCGAGAGATAAAACTTATGTGAGTTGGCATCATTTTGCTTGCATCAAAACAAATTTTAAAACCATTCTTAATCAAAATCATTTTATGACGCTACGGATTACAGCCGGTGATCAGCCGCGAAGTAATCCCGAACCTCGCTGGGTTCTAAAACATTATTGGGAATCCCTAGGCAACTTTTAAGCCTAATATAAGTGTGGAAAGGACTCGCGTCTCAGTCCAGATCCACCATTCAAGAAAACATTTGTCCCCCTTTGGGACTGAAAAATCCACGTTTTAATCATTTTAAAAACTGATGCCGATTTATGACAAAATCTCTTTCGACTGTAATTATTTTTATCAAGGGATTATAGATCAACTTGAAACACTGGAAATATGACACTAAATCTCAGGGCCATGATCTACTAGAATTTACTATATTAGGGTAATTGAGAGGTTTCCATAAACAAGAACTTAGACAAGGAAATTAAGCCAGGCTATTGGATAAGATGAAAGAGTAATGCCAAACTAGGCTTAAAGCAACGGTTGTAGACAAGATATAGGTATTAGAACATCAAAAGATAGGCATCACTGGTTCCAATAGGATAAAGGTGTTAAAATATAAAGAAAGCGATCGTCAGCTCAGTATATAACAGGGTATCAAGCTTTAGGGTAAGGATAGGGTTATCAAACAATCATGAATGTATTTAAGAAATGATTGGCTTTTAGGTATCAAGATAAAGTTTCTATCGAGGTTATTTCAAGAGTTGAATCAAAGCATCAGGGTGCAACATCAAGATTTCTCAGAGATCAATAGCATGATAAACAAAAGGATCAATAAGATATTATAACGCATCTCTAATTTATCATGGCATTAAACTATCATGAAAGACTTTTGAACTACTTGCAATATGTACTCGAGGGTTCATGGCATCTCTATGTAACTCAAAGATAAACAAAAGATACGCTTAATTTAAATACATCAAAATGACTCAGGATAATTGCATCGATATATATATGAACTGTTTACAACAGATACGAAGGTCAAGTTGAATCACTTGCCTTAAGATAGACTGGTCTGGTCTGACTGGTAGGAGCAACAACTGGAGCTTTACTCGACTTTTAAGGCAAGTTTTCCCTCGTCTCGAGATCCTACATAAATAATAATAACCCTCATTATAATATATTCTTTCCATCTTAACCTATTTACAACCCGAAATTAAACATGGATGGCACTTAGGCCTATACATACTTAATTCATATCCAACATTTATATTTTTAAATGTACACACGTAGCCACATAATCACATATCGTATATTAATACCAAATAACATCACATACACCATAACGCCACACTAGGCTCGGATGATCTCGACTCACCACTTAAATTACTTGGTCGCTAACTAAACGAAGTCTTCGAATTTGGGCTTCCTAACTCAATGTGCCTTTCCTAAATTATCCAAAACCTATTGACCCTCACTTGTGCCTTTTGCTCTACTGACCTTATACTATCTTACAACTATGGTGGTCGACCTAATACTCACTTCTAAGTGTCCTAAAACTATGTGATAAATGAAAGTGCTTACTGGTGCAAATTTCAGAATGGTAACTAAGGTTTCTTGAGTGCATTAGACACTCTTAAACTACAAGTTTTTCTTCAAAATTTTTACACAAGACTCTCCTGACCTAAGGGCATCTCATAAGCTTGATGTGGCTCAAAGGCCTGGCTTGGGCCTTCTTGGGCCTAAGCTAAAAGTCCAAGGTTCCCCTGTTTTTCTGGGCAGAAAATGCCCTGACTTGAATTAACTTGTGACACATGGTTCTAGCTCATATCCTATGAACTATGGTTGGAAAAACTTCTCTGACACACCCTCTAACTAAGGCCCAATTGGGCCTAATGAGGGCCTACCCATGACATGGCCAAATCTCCCTATTTCTAAGTTGCAACAAAACTGTCCCCTGCTGGACAGATTTTGTTATTCTACTTGTGCACCTAACCAAATGACATGCAAACCTCCAACCAACTCCTAAAACCTATTATATACTCTCCATACTAACTTCTGGTGGCTTGGGCCTCAAAGTGCACATCAATGACATGGTCAAAACTCACTCTAAACCTCAGGGTACTAAACTGATTTTTCTGCAGAAACTATAACTTCTCATTTTCCAAGATTTTGACTTGACAAACCCAATTATCAACAACTAAATACTTAAACCAAGACCTATACTTGGTATTCTACTGAACTTAACTCCCTTTTTCTCAAAATAACCTTAGTGAGATCATCCTTGCCTAAGGTGCAACTATGGCAAAACAAAGAGACTACTCTTAACAAATCGCAAATCTTCATGCCTTTGAAACAACAAGATATATATTTTTTTATAAAAGATAACCACAAATTATTACCATGCAACAAGAAGCATAAATCAATATTATCACATTATTCCTACTGAAATTAAAGCTCACTAACAAAATCTTTTCCAAATGATCAAAATATTACAACAAACTAAGAGAATTCCACATGCATGCATGCCTTCGGGTTTTTCAAACCAAACAACATATTTTCTACATATATTCCATCTTAAAATTGACATGCAAGCCTAGCATAAGGTACACCTAGATGATCACTTAGCATGCAAGGAGTTTTATCACATTTTCACCACAAAATTCAAGTCATTATCACATAAACATGCAAAAATTGAACAAAACAACAAGAATGATTTCAAGGACCATTCATTCGGCTCCCATATGGTCATGGCCGAATGAAATGGATGGAAATGGCCATTAAATCATCAAGAGTTTCCTTCTCAAGACTTGGCACTTATCCATTCATTGTAGTCCTCTCAAAAACAACCTTAAATCCATAAGAATCAAGATTGTATTTTGAGTTTCACTAAAACCTTTACATGCAACCCTTAAACTTAAACTTTCTACTCAAAACTCTTTGAAATATGAATGATCATGGTATGGGAGATAACATTTACTTGTATAAAGAGTAGAAGCTTGGTGGAGAAATGAAGAAAAAAAAATGGGGAGGGGTGGTTCTCGGCTAAAGGCCGAGAGTGAGAGAGAGAGAGCCGAGAGTGAGGGAGGAGGAGGGAGAGAAGAGTGAGTGTGGTGTGGGTGATGAGTAAAAATGATCATGACTTTGCTTGTCTTATGGTTTTTGTATTGGCAAAAGTGAGTGGAATTAGGAATTGACATGATTAGCCTTCCACTTGAACTTGGTTGAATTTGCATGCAAGGGTAAAGAAGGTATTTGGCTAGGAAATAAGAGTTAGTGGGGTGGTTATTGACTCTTTAGCCCTTTTGGAATGTATGGAAGGAATTTGCATGCAAGGATAACTATGTAATTTGCTAATTATATTTATAAAGATTTATTTTTATAAAATAAAACACAAGTTCAAAAATTATAAAATTTACACCATAAAATAACTTGGATTTTTAGAGATTTTATAAAATCACTTTCAAAATTTGTGAACAAAATATCTTTTAAAAGAAAATTTCTCCAAGGCTTAGAATATTCCTTATAAATCAAAAATAAAGAAATTAAATAAATTCTTGCTTTGAAAAATCATATACTACCCAAAGAAAATTTATAATGCAGAAATTTTCACTCACACAAACGTACAAGCATTGAATATATTTTTATTTAACTTAATATTATTCACAAATAATATTACATAAAATGCCGGTCGTAACATCCTCTCCCCCTTAAGGGATTCTGTCCCCAGAATCTAAGAGAACAGATGAGGATACCGGGAACGCATATCAGACTCTAACTCCCAAGTCGACTCTTCGACCTTAGGGTTCCTCCAAAGTACTTTCACTAACTTTACTGATTTATTTCTAAGACTCTTTACTTGCCAGTCGAGTACTTTAACCGGTTGCTCCACAAATGACAGGTCTGCCTGAATTTCTACAGGTTCATATTCTATCACATGGCTAGCGTCAGGATTGTACTTCTTAAGCAACGACACATGGAACACATTATGCACATGCTGATACTGAGGTGGTAAGGCCAACTCGTAGGCCACCTTTCCTACTTGACTCAAAATCTCAAAAGGACCTACGTATCTAGGTGCTAACTTTCCTTTCTTGCCAAATCTTATCAACCCTTTCCTAGGTGACACTTTTAGCAACACAGCTTCGCCAATTTGGAATTGAACATCCTTGCGCGCTGGATCCGCATACTTCCTCTGTCTATCTTGAGCAGCAAGCAACCTTTTCTGAATTAACTTGACTGAGTCATGCAACTGTTGTACCAATTCTGAGCCGAGAATTCTTCCTTCTCCTACTTCATCCCAACTTGTTGGTGATCTACATTTTCGCCCGTACAAAGCTTCATATGGTGGCATGCCGATACTGGAATGATAGCTGTTGTTATATGAAAATTCAATTAATGGCAGGTGGTCGTCCCAACTTCCAGCAAAATCGATTGCACAACTGCGCAACATGTCTTCAATTGTTTGAATTGTTCTTTCACTCTGGCCATCAGTCTGCGGGTGATACGCCGTGCTCATATTCAACTTCGTGCCAAGACATTCCTGGAATTGCTTCCAGAATCTTGAGTTAAATCGGGGATCTCTGTCTGAAACTATTGATACAGGTACTCCATGCCTTAATACGATTTCGTGCACATACAGATGAACCAACTTGTCCAGTGACGACTTCTCATTTATTGGAAGGAAATGCGCCGACTTCGTAAGACGATCAATTATAACCCATATTGTGTCATGTCCGGACTTTGTTCGTGGTAGTCCTACTATAAAGTCCATAGCGATGTTTTCCCATTTCCATTCTGGAATCTTCAGGGGCTGAATTAATCCGCTTGGTCGTTGATGTTCTGCCTTTACTTTCTGACAGGTATAGCACTTCGCAACCCATTCTGCTACGTCTCTTTTCATATTTGGCCACCAAAAGTTCTTCTTTAAGTCTTGATACATCTTGGTGCTTCCCGGGTGGATTGAAAATTTCGAATGGTGGGCTTCATGGAGGATCTCATTCTTTAATTCAGATGCATGGGGAATCCATATTCTGGATGAAAACCTTAGTATTCCTTGCTCATCCTTTTTAGTATTAATCTCTTCTCCAGATAACTGATTTTTCTCTTTTTCCATTACTTCCTCTTGACACTTCTTTATCTTTTCCATTAGTGTTGGCTGAAAGGTCATTGTATGACAAACTTCTTTGACTTTCCCATAAGCACAAAGTTCCAGTTCAAATTTTTCCGATTTCTTCAGATAACTCTTTTGATGTTATCATTGCATTCAATCTTTCCTTCCGACTCAGCGCATCGGCCACTACGTTCGCCTTTCCAGGATGGTAATTTATCGAACAGTCATAGTCCTTAATCAATTCCAGCCATCTCCTCTGCCTCATATTGAGCTCTTTCTGAGTAAAAATGTACTTTAAGCTCTTGTGATCCGTGTAGATTTCACACTTTTCTCCATAGAGATAGTGTCTCCAAATCTTGAGTGCGAACACTATGGCGGCTAGTTCCAAGTCATGCGTCGGATACTTTAACTCGTGCGGCTTCAACTGTCTTGACGCATATGCTATTACCTTACTGTGTTGCATCAACACACAACCCAAACCCTTATGTGAAGCGTCGCTGAATATTACAAAATTCCCTTGATCATCTGGAAGTACTAACACCGGAGCTGTTACCAACTTCTGTTTTAACTCTTGAAAGCTATTTTCACATTCTGCACTCCATTCAAACTTTTGATTCTTTCTGGTTAACTTGGTCAATGGTGTGGCGATCTTCGAGAAATCCTTGACGAATCTTCTATAGTATCCGGCCAATCCTAGAAAACTTCGCACTTCCGTAGGAGTCCTTGGCCTCTCCCAACTCATAACTGCATCAATCTTCGCCGGATCCACTTTAATTCCATCATTTCCAATAACATGCCCCAAAAATTGAACTTCCTTTAACCAAAACTCACATTTGGTAAACTTGGCATACAACTTCTCTTGTCGGAGTATCTCCAATGCTATCCAGAGATGCTGCATATGTTCTTCTTCCGATTTAGAATAAATAAGGATGTCATCAATAAATACCACGACAAATTTATCCAAATACTTCTTAAATACTCGATTCATCAGATCCATGAATGCGGCCGGGGCGTTGGTCAATCCAAACGGCATTACTAGGAATTCATAATGCCCATATCTGGTCCTAAATGCGGTCTTGGGAATATCTCCTTCCTTGATCTTTAATTGATGGTATCCCGATCTCAAGTCAATCTTCGAAAAACATTTTGCTCCCTTTAACTGATCAAAAAGGTCATCTATTCTTGGTAGCGGGTAGCGGTTCTTGATCGTTACTTTATTCAACTCCCGGTAATCTATGCATAGACGCATACTCCCATCTTTCTTCTTCACAAAGAGAACAGGTGCTCCCCATGGCGACGTACTTGGTCGTATCACTCCCTTATCCAATAATTCTTGTAGCTGGCTCGCCAACTCTTTCATTTCTGCTGGTGCCATCCTATACGGAGCCTTTGAAACTGGTTCCGTGCCTGGAGCAAGGTTGATCTCGAACTCAATTTGTCGATCTGGTGGTAAGCCTGGTAGTTCGTCGGGAAACACATCGGGAAACTCATTAACTACAGGAATATCTTCCATGCTGGGGCTGCCTCTCTCTGAATCCACTACATATGCTAGGAACGACTCACAACCTTTTCTAAGTAACTTCTTAGCCTGAATAATTGTAAGAAATAGTCGCTCTTGCCTCTGTCCCTTAAATACTACCTTCTCTCCACTCTTCGTCTTTAAATTCACTCTCTTGGTCTTACAATTTATCTGCGCGCTATTCTCTCCTAACCAATCCATTCCTAAAATTATATCAAACTCTCCCAGCTTGAAGAGTATCAAGTCGGCCGAGAACTTATATCCCGAAATATCAATCTCACATTTTGGACAAAATTGATTCACAGGAATCTTCTCTTGGTTCGCAATTACCACATTTACTACCTCACTCATAACCGTTTTATCACATTGGATCTTATCAACAAAAGATTCTGATATGAAAGATCTTGTGGCTCCCGAATCAATCAATACTTTGGCTTTGACATTATTGAGTAAAAGTGTACCTGCTATCACCTCAGAATTCTGAACAGCATCTTTCATCTTTAGATCAAATGTCCTTGCTGTTGCTTGCGGGGTTGGTGCGGGTGGTGGAGGTAATGCCAATACCTCAGCTGGTACGCTTGCACTGGTACTTGCCACGTTCATCAGAGCTCTGACTGGTCCTGTTGCCTTACACTCCCTAGCCATGTGTCCAGTCTTCCCACATTTGTAGCACGTAACTCCTGGCTTCGGCATCTTGCACTCATTTGCCAAATGTCCCTTCTGATTGCACCTATAACAGGTCATACTCAGCTTATTGCATACTCCGGGGTGCCTTCTTCCACAGTGCTTGCATTCTGGCCTCTGGAACCTGTTTTCTCCAACTTGCCCTTGGCTTGCCTGATTGTTCCCTTTTTGATTCTTGCCTTTTGCCCAAATTTCCTTTCCTTTGAAAATTTCCGCCCTTCTGGAAACCAATCCTCTTTACATTCCGATCTTGCGAATTTCCAGCTTCAGACTTTTCTCCATAAAATGGAACCTTCCTCTTCTTGTTATCCCTCTCTTTCCTTGACTGCATCCCATTATTCTCAATCAGAGCAGCTTTCTGTACTACTCCCGCATAAGTCTCAAGTTCAAACATAGCCACCCTATCTCTGATCCAAGGCTCCAATCCTTGCTGAAATTTCTTTGCTTTTTCTTCCTCAGTGCTGGTATATTTTGTCACAAACCTTGACAACTCAGTGAACTTCTTCTCATATTCCAGTACAGTCATGTTCCCTTGCTTTAACTCAAGAAATTTTAGCTCCATCTGATTCTGCATGTACTTAGGGTAATACTTGTCCAGAAATAACTTCTTAAATCTCTCCCAAGAAATCTGCTGAGTGACTTCCATAGCTTTTACTGATTCCCACCAATAAATGACTTCTCCCTTCAAGAAGTAAGTGGCATACAGCGTCTTCTGATCGTCCCCTAACTGTACCAACTCAAAAGTCCTTTCTATCTCCTTGATCCATGTGTTTGCTATCACTGGATCAGTGGTATCATGAAATACAGGTGGATTCACACTCTGAAAAACCTTGAAAGTGACAATTTGTCTTGGTGGTACTGGTGGTTCAGGTGGTTGATATGGCTCACGGTTATCTTGGTTTTCAATTCGTTGTTGAAGAGTTAGTTGTTGTTGAGCTATAGCATTGGTTTGCTGTTGCAAGGTTTCCAGTAGTTGAAGAATGTTTGGGTCTGTGGTGAAGGTGGTTGTTGGGTTCTTCTTTTTGGGAGGCATGATCCTTAAATAAGAGTTGTGTTACAACAATTATAATTGATAAAATGATTCGAGGGTATCGCATGGCATTCTTGTTTACATATGGGGTCACGTTTCCAAATTAAGCAGATATGATGATAAAAACATAAAATAACAGTTGAGAGCAAATGGAACAATAGCACATAATTATTGAAATTTTAAAGGTCACAGTACATAGGATTGGGACATAGTCTGATTCTAGAAATAACAGGCTTATTTAAAGGAAAGACGGAAACGACTGGGGATTCCATAGAGTCTGATAGTACAACAACATGAAAGGTAAATGGAAAGAACTAAGGCTCCACTCCATCTGAACGGGGCTTGGTAGACTTTTCCTCTCGAAGTGTCTTCACAATGCTCTGGAGCTCATCCGCCACCATCTGAATGACATACTGGCTGGTACGGTCCCGGTGTGCTGGCATCTCCTCAAGCTTAGTGTTAACGTACCGAACCAAGGTCTCAAGTCTCGCAATCATCTGCTCCTTGGGCTTCCCTTCGTAGTTTCGGCTGTCCGGATACACGTTCTTCAGTCGGTCTATCAGTCGGTCGTACTTGCCCTGAAGCATGTCGAACTCGCGCCTCAGCTCAGCATACACGGAGAAAGCAATAGTGTCGTCCGACCCAGAGGATGACGAGGAATGCGCCCTTTGCTGACAAATAAGAGGAGTATTAATAATAATTTACTTTACCTACTCTCTCGCATAGTATCTATAACCTACTCACAAGTCCTATAACCTATTTGGGCTGTTCAGGGACTCTAAACCGTAGCTCTGATACCAAAACCTGTCACACCCCCAACTTAAATAGCAAAATAATTATAGCTATTACATCATTTTAATGAGTACTACACAACCAAAATCCAAGATCTTACAGTTTAGGGTTTGGAACAGCCCAACACTACCAACTATTACATCTGATTACAAATACCGAGTCCTCACACAACTATTATTACTTATTCTACCTGGGCTCGAACATAAGCATCCGCATCACAGGTCTTACGGGCAGTCTGCTTGAATCTAACCATGGCTGCTAGCTGTAATATCAGGGTTAAAGCAAGAAGTGAGCCAAAAGCTCAACAAGTGCTAACAATACAACGCAAAGCATAAATCGAGATATACCTTTAGGAATGACAATGGAATGACATAATCAATGATAATCGAGAGATAAAACTTATGTGAGTTGGCATCATTTTGCTTGCATCAAAACAAATTTTAAAACCATTCTTAATCAAAATCATTTTATGACGCTACGGATTACAGCCGGTGATCAGCCGCGAAGTAATCCCGAACCTCGCTGGGTTCTAAAACATTATTGGGAATCCCTAGGCAACTTTTAAGCCTAATATAAGTGTGGAAAGGACTCGCGTCTCAGTCCAGATCCACCATTCAAGAAAACATTTGTCCCCCTTTGGGACTGAAAAATCCACGTTTTAATCATTTTAAAAACTGATGCCGATTTATGACAAAATCTCTTTCGACTGTAATTATTTTTATCAAGGGATTATAGATCAACTTGAAACACTGGAAATATGACACTAAATCTCAGGGCCATGATCTACTAGAATTTACTATATTAGGGTAATTGAGAGGTTTCCATAAACAAGAACTTAGACAAGGAAATTAAGCCAGGCTATTGGATAAGATGAAAGAGTAATGCCAAACTAGGCTTAAAGCAACGGTTGTAGACAAGATATAGGTATTAGAACATCAAAAGATAGGCATCACTGGTTCCAATAGGATAAAGGTGTTAAAATATAAAGAAAGCGATCGTCAGCTCAGTATATAACAGGGTATCAAGCTTTAGGGTAAGGATAGGGTTATCAAACAATCATGAATGTATTTAAGAAATGATTGGCTTTTAGGTATCAAGATAAAGTTTCTATCGAGGTTATTTCAAGAGTTGAATCAAAGCATCAGGGTGCAACATCAAGATTTCTCAGAGATCAATAGCATGATAAACAAAAGGATCAATAAGATATTATAACGCATCTCTAATTTATCATGGCATTAAACTATCATGAAAGACTTTTGAACTACTTGCAATATGTACTCGAGGGTTCATGGCATCTCTATGTAACTCAAAGATAAACAAAAGATACGCTTAATTTAAATACATCAAAATGACTCAGGATAATTGCATCGATATATATATGAACTGTTTACAACAGATACGAAGGTCAAGTTGAATCACTTGCCTTAAGATAGACTGGTCTGGTCTGACTGGTAGGAGCAACAACTGGAGCTTTACTCGACTTTTAAGGCAAGTTTTCCCTCGTCTCGAGATCCTACATAAATAATAATAACCCTCATTATAATATATTCTTTCCATCTTAACCTATTTACAACCCGAAATTAAACATGGATGGCACTTAGGCCTATACATACTTAATTCATATCCAACATTTATATTTTTAAATGTACACACGTAGCCACATAATCACATATCGTATATTAATACCAAATAACATCACATACACCATAACGCCACACTAGGCTCGGATGATCTCGACTCACCACTTAAATTACTTGGTCGCTAACTAAACGAAGTCTTCGAATTTGGGCTTCCTAACTCAATGTGCCTTTCCTAAATTATCCAAAACCTATTGACCCTCACTTGTGCCTTTTGCTCTACTGACCTTATACTATCTTACAACTATGGTGGTCGACCTAATACTCACTTCTAAGTGTCCTAAAACTATGTGATAAATGAAAGTGCTTACTGGTGCAAATTTCAGAATGGTAACTAAGGTTTCTTGAGTGCATTAGACACTCTTAAACTACAAGTTTTTCTTCAAAATTTTTACACAAGACTCTCCTGACCTAAGGGCATCTCATAAGCTTGATGTGGCTCAAAGGCCTGGCTTGGGCCTTCTTGGGCCTAAGCTAAAAGTCCAAGGTTCCCCTGTTTTTCTGGGCAGAAAATGCCCTGACTTGAATTAACTTGTGACACATGGTTCTAGCTCATATCCTATGAACTATGGTTGGAAAAACTTCTCTGACACACCCTCTAACTAAGGCCCAATTGGGCCTAATGAGGGCCTACCCATGACATGGCCAAATCTCCCTATTTCTAAGTTGCAACAAAACTGTCCCCTGCTGGACAGATTTTGTTATTCTACTTGTGCACCTAACCAAATGACATGCAAACCTCCAACCAACTCCTAAAACCTATTATATACTCTCCATACTAACTTCTGGTGGCTTGGGCCTCAAAGTGCACATCAATGACATGGTCAAAACTCACTCTAAACCTCAGGGTACTAAACTGATTTTTCTGCAGAAACTATAACTTCTCATTTTCCAAGATTTTGACTTGACAAACCCAATTATCAACAACTAAATACTTAAACCAAGACCTATACTTGGTATTCTACTGAACTTAACTCCCTTTTTCTCAAAATAACCTTAGTGAGATCATCCTTGCCTAAGGTGCAACTATGGCAAAACAAAGAGACTACTCTTAACAAATCGCAAATCTTCATGCCTTTGAAACAACAAGATATATATTTTTTTATAAAAGATAACCACAAATTATTACCATGCAACAAGAAGCATAAATCAATATTATCACATTATTCCTACTGAAATTAAAGCTCACTAACAAAATCTTTTCCAAATGATCAAAATATTACAACAAACTAAGAGAATTCCACATGCATGCATGCCTTCGGGTTTTTCAAACCAAACAACATATTTTCTACATATATTCCATCTTAAAATTGACATGCAAGCCTAGCATAAGGTACACCTAGATGATCACTTAGCATGCAAGGAGTTTTATCACATTTTCACCACAAAATTCAAGTCATTATCACATAAACATGCAAAAATTGAACAAAACAACAAGAATGATTTCAAGGACCATTCATTCGGCTCCCATATGGTCATGGCCGAATGAAATGGATGGAAATGGCCATTAAATCATCAAGAGTTTCCTTCTCAAGACTTGGCACTTATCCATTCATTGTAGTCCTCTCAAAAACAACCTTAAATCCATAAGAATCAAGATTGTATTTTGAGTTTCACTAAAACCTTTACATGCAACCCTTAAACTTAAACTTTCTACTCAAAACTCTTTGAAATATGAATGATCATGGTATGGGAGATAACATTTACTTGTATAAAGAGTAGAAGCTTGGTGGAGAAATGAAGAAAAAAAAATGGGGAGGGGTGGTTCTCGGCTAAAGGCCGAGAGTGAGAGAGAGAGAGCCGAGAGTGAGGGAGGAGGAGGGAGAGAAGAGTGAGTGTGGTGTGGGTGATGAGTAAAAATGATCATGACTTTGCTTGTCTTATGGTTTTTGTATTGGCAAAAGTGAGTGGAATTAGGAATTGACATGATTAGCCTTCCACTTGAACTTGGTTGAATTTGCATGCAAGGGTAAAGAAGGTATTTGGCTAGGAAATAAGAGTTAGTGGGGTGGTTATTGACTCTTTAGCCCTTTTGGAATGTATGGAAGGAATTTGCATGCAAGGATAACTATGTAATTTGCTAATTATATTTATAAAGATTTATTTTTATAAAATAAAACACAAGTTCAAAAATTATAAAATTTACACCATAAAATAACTTGGATTTTTAGAGATTTTATAAAATCACTTTCAAAATTTGTGAACAAAATATCTTTTAAAAGAAAATTTCTCCAAGGCTTAGAATATTCCTTATAAATCAAAAATAAAGAAATTAAATAAATTCTTGCTTTGAAAAATCATATACTACCCAAAGAAAATTTATAATGCAGAAATTTTCACTCACACAAACGTACAAGCATTGAATATATTTTTATTTAACTTAATATTATTCACAAATAATATTACATAAAATGCCGGTCGTAACAGGCATCCTTCTACACCACTTTGTCAGCTACAATCTTATTTTATGGAATTGGCAAGGGTACAGACGCACCTCCATTCTGGACAGAGTTTTCATACCCTTCGTCTTGCTGAATTTAGGGACTTGCGACCTTTCCGGATCTCAAGATGATGGCGTTCACCTGTTCGTTAACTTCCTACTTTCCTGGATTGGCTTCTATATTAGTAGAAAGTGTTCCTGGTAGTTGATTCAATAAGGCGTTAGCAATTTGCCCTATCTGATTCTCCAGAGTCTTGATAGAAACAACCTGGATTTGGCATATAAGAGCATGGTTTTTGCATATAAGCCTTAACTCCTCTGATTCAGATTTTTCATTCGAATATTGACATGCACCATGAGTTTGTTGTTGAAGTTGGAGTTGTTGTCTTGGTGCAAATTGATGCTGACAACCAGGATGATTGAATTGCTTGCTTCTAAACTGCTGGAACGGCTGTTGCATCGCATTCTGATTGTTGCTCCAGCTAAAGTTGGGATGATTCCGGTTGTCAGGATGATAAGTGTCTGGAACTGGTTACTGCGATCTCTGAAAGTTGCTCAGAAACTGAGCTGATTCACTAGATATAGCGCATTGCTCTGTCGCATGTGAACCTGCACGCAGCTCACAAACACTGGTTATCTGTATAACACCATAGTTAGCAAGAGAATCGATCTTCATAGACAACGCCTTTAGTTGAGCAGTGATATCTGTAGCTTTATCCACTTCAAGAACTGCAGCTACCTTGCCCTGTGGCAATCTCTGAGTTGGATACTGATATTCATTAGCATCCATCAATTCAATTAGACCATAATCTTCCTCGTAGTTCTTTGCCTGTAAAGCTCCACCTGATGCTGCATCGAGTATGGGTCTTGACTGTGCTCTCAAACCGTTATTGAAGCAATTGATGATCATCCAATCAGGCATTGCATGATTAGGATACTTCCTAAGCATCTCCTTGTAGCGCTTCCAAGCTTCACATAGAGATTCTCCCGCTTGCTGCGCAAATTGAGTAAGAGCATTCCTCATTGCAGCTGTCTTCACTATAGGGGAGAATTTAGTAAGAAATTTATGAGCGAGATCCTCCCAAGTAGTGATAGAACCTGCTGATAGAGAGTGTAACCAGCACTTAGGGCTCATTTGATAACAACTGGATGAGAGATTTTAGAGTCTGATCCAGAATATGGTATTGATAAGATTGTTTGTTAATTTTTATATAATCTGGATAAAAGGAAAAACTTTCTGGACGACCCACTCACCAGTTTCTCACCTCTGTCATCCAGATACTCTTTTACTTATTATATTCCAAAATAATAGGTTATTATCTTAAACAATATTGGTATTCAAGCAAAGCACATGATTTGTATTCACTTCTTGATCTTTTCTCGGACTGTTTTTGGGTGTACCATGAAGTTATTGTAACATGTATTTATTTGTATTTATTTTGTTAAAACTAATTTTTATAGATAAATCGAATCACAAAAATATGACATCAAGCTCAATAAGTTAGAATAATAGTACGGTTTCTCTTGTTAACATATATAATAGTATTATATTATTGAATTGTTTTATTATTAGAATATATAATGATATTATACATAATGATTATAGTAATTGTTAAGATGAACATTTGTTAAAATTGACATATGTTATTCATGTACTCATTTAATTTAGTATATTGATTATAATCTTAATCTTAGTATTGATATTAATCTCAAAACAAATTTGTTAAATAAAATCAATATTAAAAGAAATTATCATCATCCAGATAATGTATAATTATTTTTAACAAACAACATCATTCATTCAAAATTTCAGAATTCTTATCATCTAGATAATTGTTTATCGCATCCAGGACTAAAAAAGTCAGCTTAAGAGTTAGCCCTAATCCCATGCAGTCGATAAATTTATAACGTGTACCACGTGTCGATGATAGGGGATTTAATCGTCAACGCCAGTCATGTGATTGAAAATGAGAAAATAAACTCACATTCGGACTTAGCGTATATGGAACAATATGTAGAGATTATAGATCTAGAAGAACGAGTAATGTGAAACATATTTGACAGATGGGTGAATTTTTTTTCAAGAGATCAAATAATGCAGAATCAACGTGAGAACTCGAGGTTGACATGCGATAAACATATCCCCATCTTTTTCTAAATCGATTATGGGATAGTTCCTTTTAAGGGGGAAGACTGTAATAACCCGAAGTTTCGGGACTTCATAAAATGTTGGATGAATAGTAATTCCGATGATCATGGAAAAACTTTCATGGGCACACTATATATGAGTGTTTAAATTAAATTTCCGAGTTGATATTATGGATGTACGTACCAAATGAGTACATAAAAAAGTTGTTAGTTCTCGAAGAAAACCAATATTTCAAAACAGACTTATCTTATGAACTATTAAAGGATACGAGAATTACACTACGAGAAGGATTTAAAAATCCTACAAATAAAACCCAAGTTCAAGTATATGTAAAGATAAGGATTCACGATTAAAGGATTTACACCGCAAACCGCTTACGGGGATTGATCGAGGGAACGATTAAGTGAATAAGTAAGTGTTAGGAATATGTTGTAGTCTTGATGATAATTCACCAAAATACCTTAAATATAATTATTAAGTGTCAATTAGTAGCTTTCAACGGATGACACTAGTATAATGTCAACGGATAACAGCAATGAAGCTTCAACGGATGATCAACAAGATAATAGATAATAGTGACTTGGCAGAGGCTAACAGAGTCACATGAGTTGATAGTGCATTAAAGGAATGTGGTAGCCTTATTGCAGGTGTTAGAAGAAAATGAAGCATTTAAATTTCCATGCAAAATAAGCTCGTTCAAAGATATTGTATCTTACTTGGATTGCACTGGTCAGAGAAATGAAGAAGCATGTGCTTGGATCTAGCTAATAGGAATATTATTCTTGTCTTATTACACATGTAAACTTGGTGAATATATAAACCAAGTGTAGCAAGTATTTTAGTAATCAAGTAAGAACTCAAGAGTTTATAAAGCTTTATCTTTAGAAACACTCTCAGGTTCTAAGTTGTAGGAAATACCTATAAGTAGCTGTGTGCAATTTGCATCACAGAGATTTCTTCAAATATATACATCTCTGGTGGAAAGACAAATCCACTAGAAAGTTTTTAAACATTGTGTTTATTTACTTTGTGTGAGTAGAATACTTTAAAAGATTTATCCTCATTATTTCTTATTCAAAAACACAGTTGTATATGTTTTAAAAGTTATTCAAAAAAAGCAAAAAGAAACTAAAATTTCATTCCACCCCCTTCTGTAATTTTGTTGATTGTATTGTTGGGAAATAATAGTAAGTGAATGAATAAACGAACCAAAGCCACACAAATTCCATGAAATCCGATAAAAACTAATTAGCAACAAATTACCCAAGCTAGCTAATTAAATTAAAAGCTAAGTGAAAGACAACATTCCTTGAAATAGGGATTCATGTTCATGATGATTACAAAGCTTGAAAATTGGTGTGCAAGCTATGACCTTAGGCTTTGAAAAATTGGATGCATCTTGTCCTACACACTTTCTACATTTACAAGAACATTTATTTTCCAAAAACATTACAATAAGAATCCAAGAAAAACACTCCTTCTCTTTCTCTCTAGCTCTATTCGAGGTTTTCAAGAAAAATAAGGAGGAGAAATCAAAATCTTCAAGTTACAACCATATAACAATTCTCAAATTAATTCCTAAGCTTCTACATTACTAAACTACGTTAAATTCATTATTTCATCCAATTCTTTCAAGTTCTTGATAGGTAAAGAAATTATTAAAGATGTTGATGAATAGTAACCTTTAGTTGGTTTTGTTCTTTTCTTGATGATCACAGGTTCTTTAACATAGATAAGGATACTATAAGGTCATACAACTCAAGAAGATCCCTCCAAGGACTTAGGAAAGGTGTAAAACTTTCTTTACAACTTTTTTTTTGGTAAGAACTTTTCAAGAAAATGTTAGAACTTGGATGTAGGTTAAGTATCAGTACTTATGTTGGTTGTTTGGAAGTTGTGAGTTGAATATTTAGATGAGGATGGCTTTTGTAAACCAAACCTTGGATTCTTGAATTAATTTAGTTGTTAAATTATTGATTGTTGGATGTTCGATAGTTAATGATTGTTTAGGCACTTGATTCAATTTACAATTTAAAAGTTAGGTCTGTTTTAGTGAATGCGACTTATACAATAAAAACTGCTAAGGCTTACAAACTTTGAGAGTATAAATGATCAACCTAAAACATTCAAAACTTATAAAAATTTAACAGAAGCTGGGTTATACATTCATTAATCCTTTGTAAAAAATTTAGCTCAAGTTATTGATGTTTCAATTTTATAAAAATGTTGGAACCGAGGTCGCGCATAGTGAGAACACCAAATGCAACCCACTGCATAAAACCTGATGTTTCGGGGGACCTCTGCCTAGAAAAATATTTTTTAAGTAAATTATTCTAAATATTGTCTAGATCGTGCACCTGAAAATGGTGTGTCGATTGAGTTAACATTTTGAGAGAAAACAATGTTTTAGTGAAAGCGGTATGAATAGTAAAACTCAGTATTTGACCGAACTTTTAAAATGTTTTAACCTATTTAAATGCATGTCTCCAAAGTGAAACTTTTATGATAAATATTATAAACACCCAAAAATCTCCTTGAGGTTGTTTCGTATATAAATGTTATTGTTTCTATTTATTAAAAATTTTGGAGTAGGAGTCACGTAATAATAAGATTCGGTAAAGTCAACTCCAAGAGACCACTTTGACCCTCCATTATGACCAAGGATTGATAATTATTTTGAGTAGGTCGAATGTCGAAAATTGTAAAGTATTACACTTCTTTGTAAAAATAAGTCATTGATGGGATTAGGAATACTGATTAAGATTATGATATTTATTATTTAGAAAACCCGGATTGAGTGGAAGTCGGAGATCGTATCTTGGACTCCAGAAAATTTACGAACCCTACTTATGATTATTATTGTGTTGTGCAAATGAATTACTGTATATGTGCATGATGCCATGTGTTAGGTCACACAACACTGTAGAAGGGGGTTGAATACAGTGTAGAATACAATCAAATCAATTTAAAGTACAAGTAAAAGAAAACAGATGTATTCGATATAACAAACTCTATTACAATGGAACTGTTCTCTCTCAGTGATGAACAAATATCACGAGAGCTGCTAGGTTACAATATATGATCTTCTTGATGATCATAACTCTTATAGAGTAAACCTATGTCTGTGTTTATATAGACACATAGTTACAAGATAACTTCTAGTTGATATGGAATATAATTCTGTCTCCTAAAATATATCAACCAGATATCTTATAATTCTTCTAGTCCTCGAACTCTTTCCTTGCATATCTTCTTCTTGTATTAGTCTCTATCTTCTTTCCTGTAAATCAGCTTCCTTCCTTAACTGTAAGTCCTTCAGTACTTAAGTTATGATATCCTTAAGTTATGACTTCCAGTAAGTCCTGATTCCAGTAAGTACTGATATTTCCTGTTACTTAAGATCTGAGAACTAAACACAAAACATATTAAATATGACATCTCAAATAAATTCAACAATCCTCCCCAACTTGTAAATTATGCAAGAATGTACAAGTTAATAGATTTGATGATGTCAAAAACATTTAAGTTCAAATGCAATAAGAGTTTGACTAAACAAATAATTACAACTTACAAAACATCCAGCTTTACCAGTATCACTGAATCAATCTGAATTAATAATGATTCTTAACAAAATCTTTTATCAGATTATCTTCAGCTTTCTTCAGAATTTTAGTTAACTGTGCTTTGACCTGCATCAGTTCTTCTTCTTTACTATCACCAATTTGATAAATGGTTATTCTGAGAGCTTGAATGGATGTTCTTTCAAGACCATCACCAACTCTGATAACCTTAGGATGCGAAGAGTTTTCATTATAACATAAGCATCTTCCTTTCAGAATAACTTCCACCTTAGCAGAATTCTTCAGCATAGGAATTTCTCTTCCATCACCTTCAGTAATCATTGGACTGTAATGAGAAGCCTTTGTACCAGAGATTCTGAATAGATCTCTTATAGCCTTCAAAATATATTCTGACCATCTTCTTGTAACATCATATTTTACTTCCAGAAGATAATGAATATGTTAAAACTCTCTGATAGACTTCGTTAATACATCAGAATCAACTAATCTATAAGTCCTTCCATCATTGAGAAATAAGATCAATTTCTCCTTTAGATTCTCCTTATCATGAGCATCTATCACAACTTGAGCAGACAACACCTTGTCAAGGTGTCTTTGTTTGATTTGTTCATATGGCTTGTTTGTCAATATGAAAGGATCTATTAGAGTAACCTCTACTCCTGTTTGAATCTTCTCTTCGTCAGAACCTAATACAGTTGTATCTCTAGGTTGCTTGGATCTCAACCCAAATGTAGCAAGTTGACTCATCATGATATTGGATTTTGGTTCAACTAGAGTAGCTTTCTTCCGTAACAGCTTCTTTTTATCAGTAATTGTCATTTTATCCAAATCAACTTGATCAGAATTTGTTGTTTCTTCTGTAGCTTGCTGTCCTTTATTCTGAACAACAACTTGAGCAGTGTCAAAGGTTGTTTTAGAATCTTCACTTATCTTTCTTCTTTTCAGAATTTGAACAGTTTCATTTTCTATCAAATCATCATCATGCAATGTAGTTTGATAGACTAGAATGGAAGAATTTTTATTTTTTTTAAAAGGTTCACCAACCTTTTCTTTTCCTTTTGATTTATAATCAATCTCATTTTGTGATCTTTTTTTGGCTTTAGATGCCTCACTGATTGATTCCTTGATCACAATGCCTTCCTCCTTAGGCCTTGGAGGTTTCTTTGCATCAGAAGCTTTAGACTTAGAATTTGTCTTCTCAGCAATAAACCTAGCTTCTTCCTCCTTGAGAGTTTCTAAATCCATTCCTGGATTGTGTTTCAGAAATAATCTTATTGTTATCTCTTCATCAAGTGTCTGGATTTTAGGATCTTTGTAATAAATAGTAGTCTGCTTCCCCTTTAACTTCAGAGTTTGCAAAAACCTCTAAGAGTCTTCAGATCTTGACTGAATCAGAATATCAGAACTTGACATCAGACTTTGCTTATCACCACTTGACTTCAGTCTTTGAGCATTCACAGCATCAGAACTTGACTTGTTCAGAATAGAAGATATTCCTTGAACTTCCCTTTGACCTCTGCTCTTTTCAGAGTTTCCCTGGTCATCACTTTCATCATCCTTTTTCTTCATTTCTTGAGTAGGTGAGCATTTGGACTTAACTATCTTCTCCCCCTTTTTGGCATCATCAGGAAGTAAGAGAGATAGAAGAAGTTCAACTGAAGATTAGATTTCATCCAATTGAGCTTTCTGAGAAGCTTGATTAAACAGAACCTTAGCAATTTGGGCATGTTGCTTCTCTTGAGTTTTCTCAATTGCTGCAACTTTCTCAGAAATAGGTCTGATATACCTGTTCTTGTCAAGCTTGAGTACTTGATCTAGCTTATCAGCTTGTTCTCTGAGTGTATCAACCTTTCCATGAGTAGCAGTATGTAGACCTTAAAGATGTTTTGTAGACAGAGCTGTGATCTTGAGTTGTGTCTTGAAATTAGCATTTATGAGCAACTCATCATCTTTTGCAATATGCTCTGTCAGAACTTTAGAACATGGAATAAAATCAGATTGATTCCACTTCTTGGTCCACTCAACACCTCTGTGAGTATCCTCTCAAGGAATAGGTGCTTCCTTTTTAACAAATTTCTTCACCAATTCTTCCTTGCCCAGAATAGGTACTGGAGTCTCAGCAGAAACACTATCATCAGAACTTGAGGAAGACTCGTTGTGTTCTGATAGCTCAACAGTGTGTGAAGCAACTGGAGATTCTGGAATAACATCATCTAAATTCTGATCAGCAGAATTTATCTCCAGAGCTGGTGTCTTTGATGTAGATGGAGCTTCCAGATAAAGAACTTCAGGTATATTCAAATTATGAATATCTATTTTAGAATTATCAGTTTGTTCTTTAGCATCATTTGTAGCTTTAATTGGAGAGACGGGAGGAGTACCAACTGTATTGGAAGCAGTTTCTTTGGCTTGAGCTGGAAGGGCTTCAATGATAATCGGTTCCTGTGAGATCAGAGATTCCTGAATACCTTCCTCAGCTTCTTCAGTATCTTCTGAGATAATTTTAGCCAAATACCTCCTTGCCTTCATTTTCTTCAATCTCCTTGCCAATGAAGGAGTTGCTTCAACAACATCAAAATGTACAGATTTCCTTTTCAAAGTATCAAAACTTTGAGCTGTTTTTTCTTTCTGAGAAGTAACATTCTCAGCTTCATTTATCATAGGTTCAGATGCATGAACCCATGCTTCAATTGTTTCCTCTTCAATAGTCTGAGGTGTTTGTGTAGAGGTGGTAGGTGCTGATGGTTGAGGTTTTGATGGTTGGACATCAGGATATAATGCAGTGTATTTTACTAGATCATAGATTATTAAGGCTTGTTTAACAGATAAAGGTATTTGGAGGGGTCTTGACACAGCCTTATTATTATCAGTAGATAATAAGTCATTAAAAGATATTTTAGCTAGTCTGAATGATAGAATTAATTCACTAGTTGATTGGGGCTTATCATCACAACAAAAACTATAAATAAGTTGATAGAATCTAGCAAAATAAACAGTGTTTCTGTCTTCTTTCATCCTATCCCCAATGAAACCTAGAACAACACATGCATAATCAAAATCAGTTTGATTAATGAGAGCATACCCGATTTGTTGACTGAATATAGGGATTGCATCAAAGTTAGAACATTTGTTTGCAAAAGCCTTGGTGATGCAGTCAAAGAAGAAACTACATTCCCTCCTTATGTAAGGTCTCTTCAATTGACCCAGCTTTGCCAATGTCCTCTCATACCCCAGACTGGCCATCATATTTTGAAGAACTGGCTCCTCAACAGTAGAATAAACACAGTTCTCAGGTAGCTGCAGTGCTTGTCGAACCGTAGCCAAAGTTACTACATGCTCGTCCTCCCCTGATGAAAAGATTATACTTGGGGACCCTTGAGCACCACCATCATATCTCCACTTTTCCAGAACTCCAGCACTTGAGTTCCAGAGACTGCATCAGGTTGGGTTAGAGCATACCCAATATCAGAATTAGCGAGAAAATCCTGAATAAGGTGGAATTCCGATGGAGCTTCAGCCTTGCTAAAAATGGCGGAGTAGTTGTTAGGAACAAACTTAGCTCCATTGAAAATTACATCTTTTGGTGCCATCTCTGTAAGAAATTAAGTGAGAAGAAGAGTGTTTGCAAAGTGTTTGTTAAAAGTCCTGAAAGAAAACGCTTCAGACAATATTAGAGAGAGAGAGAGAGAGAGAGAAAGTAAAAGAGATTAAGAATAAAAAAGTAAGTAAAAGATTAGAAATTTTTTTATCTCTCATATATATACTCTCTTCACTCAACAGTTCTATTTTTGAAGCATGAGACACACTTTACACCTAGCACCATGTGAACAGTCAATAAACGGTAAACGCAGGAGTTAATGGGCACGTAAAATATGCAATAATTACCGTGCACATGCAGTTTTTCAGGACATACACGTTAACCACTAACCCATAATGATTATGACTGATTTATTTCACCCAAATTATTCTGATTTAAATATGACTGTTTCAGATTTTATCACAAATAAGTCAAGTAAAGAAAAATGCCACCTAAGCATCAAGGATTCCATCAGGATTTAATATCAGACATTAACTTATATCATATTTTAACAGTCATCAGAACATGGCTTTTGTACTTCAGCAAGTGAAAATCATTTTCTGTGATTCGTCATACAAATACTGACTTGTTTTCTTTAGAGTGTAATCATCAGAACTTCCATCAGAACTTGTCCTCAGAATTTATGCAAATGACACTTAACTGTTTGTCAAAAACAACTTAATCACCACAGTAATTTTCATCATTCATATGGAGTGAAAGTGTGTGCATTCAGCAAAATATCAGATAAAGATTAAAGTCTGATAAACTTCAGTACATCTTAGAAATAAGGCATAACTAAGAAGAATGCTTAAAATCTGTCATCAGTCATGAAGTCAACTATAGAACAAATTTATGCAAGAGTCCACCTCAACTGTTTGTTCTCATTTTATGCATCTTTTGAAAATCCTTTTTACAGTGGCTTCTCAGTGTAAGTGAGTCACGATTGCCTATCAGAATTTACGCTGTTATCAGAGTATTTCTCTAGTAATTATAGATGGTGAAAAGTCACCAAGAAAATTTTTGCTTTTCTAATGCATATTACTTAATACCAGCAATGCACTTGGGTCTTCCCTTCCACATTTTTACTCTAGATCTCAAAGGAGTACCTGACTTTTATTCTTTTCTTTTCTTTTGATAAGTGAGGCATATCAGCACTTAGTTCATTCTTAAGAGTTACTGACATCAGAATTTGACAGATAAGAAACAAGAATCTAGTTTGTGACTTAGTAATAAGATACACAAAGTAAACTTGACTAAGCTCAATATCAGAATTTGCTTGTGTTAATGAGTTTCCACATAAACAACTAATTCAAACATGGGATTTCTAGTATGTTAAAGACTACTAGGTCAGCATCTAGCACAGTTATCCTCATTGGATTGAATAGTCACAGAACATTCAAAACACTTATCAAAGTATATAAATCCACATCAGATAACAATCAGTATTTAATGAATTTTCAAATCAAGCAAAGATTACATATAGATAATACAATCTGTAAACATTGATCATAAAGTCTGATGCATGAGAACAAAAACTAAGCACATTTAGAGAAAGAACCTGAAACCATTCCAAGTTCATTTACCAATCTTATAAAAGTAGCTTCACATAGTGGTTTTGTGAAGATATCTGCTAGTTGTTGATATGTTGGAACAAAATGCAATTCCACTGTACCTTCATCCACATGTTCCCTTATGAAGTGGTACCTAATGCTGATGTGCTTTGTCATTGAGTGTTGAACTGGATTACCTATCATAGCAATAACACTTTGATTATCACAGTAAATAGGGATTTTAGAAAATTCTAACCCATAATCCAGTAACTGATTCTTCATCCAAAGAATATGTGCTCAACAGCTTCCTGCAGCAATATATTCTGCTTCTGCAGTTGATGTGGAAATTAACTTTTGTTTCTTGCTAAACCAAGAAACCAATCTGCCTCCAAGAAATTGGCAGCTTCCACTAGTGCTTTTCCTGTCAATTTTGCATCCTGCAAAATCTGCATCTGAGTAACCAATTAGCTTAAAATCTGATTCCCTAGGATACCACAATCCTAGATCAGCAGTACCCTTAAGGTACTTGAGAATTCTTTTCACAGCTAATAAGTGAGGTTCTCTTGGATCAGCCTGAAATCTTGCACAAAGACAGGTAGCATACATGATATCAAGTCTACTAGCAGTTAGATAGAGTAAAGAGCCAATCATACCACTGTAGTTAGTAATATCTAATGATTTACCAGTATCCTTATCTAACTTGGTTGCAGTGGCCATGGAAGAGGATGCAGTTGAACAATATTGCATTCCTAATTTCTTCAGTAAGTTTCTGGTATACTTGGATTGACAGATAAAAGTGCCTTCTTCAGTTTGCTTGACTTGAAGGCCCAGAAAATAGCTGAGTTCTCCCATCATACTCATTTGATATCTTGACTGCATTAGCTTTGCAAACTTCTCACACATTTTGGAATCAGTATAATCAAATATGATATCATCAACATATATCTGTCCCAAAAGTATGTCAATTGTGCCTCTGTGAAATCCACTTTCTAGAAGAAATTGAGCTAAAGTCTCATACAATGCCCTTGGAGCTTGCTTAAGGCCATAAAGTGCTTTGTCAAGCCTGTAGACATGATTGGGAAATTTAGGATCTACAAAGCCTGGAGGTTGTTCAACATATACCTCTTCTTCCAATTCTCCATTGAGAAAAGCACTTTTCACATCTATTTGAAAGACTTTAAACTTCTTGTGAGCAGCATAAGCCAAAAAGATCCTTATGGCTTCTAATCTAGCAACTGGTGCAAATGTTTCATTATAATCAATACCCTCCTGTTGAGAGTAGCCCTTAGCAATCAGTCTTCCTTTGTTCCTTATGATTATACCATCACTATCAGTTTTGTTTCTGAACACCCATTTTGTACCAACAACTAATCTGTTTTTTGGTCTTGGCACTAGGGTCCAGAGTTTATTTCTTTCAAATTCATTTAACTTTTCCTGCATTGCTTGCACCCAATCAGCATCTTGAAGAGCTTCTTCCACTTTCTTTGGTTCTCTAAAAGAATGATAGAGACATTCATTTGAAGTTACAGTTCTAGTTCTGACACCTGCTTTAGGATCTCCAATGATTAAGTCAGGTGTGTGTGCTTTAGTCCACTTCCTTGCAGATGAAAGTTGATCTCTAGAACTGGATCCTCCCCCATGATCCATGTTGTCTCCATCAGCATTTTCTGATGCTCCCCCTATATTTATGCTCTCTGAGACTTCAGAATTTGAATTTGATTTTTCAGGAGTTGAAGAATCAGAGCTTCCAGAACTATCAGAGTTTGGTTCATCAGAACTAGATGAATCAAAACTTGAAGAGCCCGTGACAGGTTCTGATGCTTCTTGAGAGTCTTGAGATATGGTAGGATCTTCAGATTGCTCTCCCTGGACAGGTGCATTTTCCTTTGGAGTTGTTACCACGGTTTCAATGACATCAGAACTTAATCCATCAGAACTTACATGATCAGAATTTTCAGGATCAGAATTTAAATCTTCATTCTCAAATCTCAGCTGATCATGATCATCAAAATCTTCAAGTCCAGTAATCTTCTTATCATCAGAAGAGACATTGATAGATTCCATGACAACTCTTGTTCTTAAATTGTAGACTCTGAAGGCTTTTGTGAAAAGTGGATATCCAATATAAATTCCTTCATCAGCTTTTAGATCGAATTTTGACAGCTGCTCAGGATGAGTCTTAAAAACAAAACACTTGCAACCAAATACATGAAAGTATTTCAGATTTGGCTTCTTCTTCACCATCTCATATGCTATTTTTCCATGCTTGTTTATAAGTGTAGCATTTTGTGTAAAATAAGCAGTCTGCACAGCTTTAGCCCAAAAATAGGTTGGTAGCTATGCTTCGTCAAGCATTGTTCGTGCATCTTCAATGAGAGTCATGTTCTTTCTTTCTACAACTCTATTTTGCTGTGGAGTTCCAGGTGGAGAAAATTCCTGTTTGATTCCATGATCTTTGCAGAACTCTTCCATGATTGAATTCTTGAACTCAGTGCCATTATCACTCCTTATGATTTTAACAGAATCTTTGATCAATTTATCCAGCTGTCTGACATGATCAGTTAGGGTAGATGCAGTTTCAGTCTTCTTGTGCAAGAAGTACACCCATGTGTACCTTGTGAACTCATCCACTATAACCATAGCATATTTCTTCTTTGTAATAGACATGACATTGACTGGACCAAATAGATCAACATGCAGTAGGTGATAAGGCTCAAGAATTGATGTCTCAGTTTTGCTCTTGAAAGAAGATTTTCTTTGTTTCGCCTTCTGACATGAATCACAAAGGCCATCAGGAGCAAATACTGTTTTTGGCAGTCCTCTCACAAGATCTTTGTTTACAAGCTCATTTATATTGTTGAAATTTAAATGAGAGAGTTTCTTATGTCAATTCCATCTTTCTTCAATTGATGCACTACTCAACAGACAGATTTCAGAACCATCAGTACTTGTTGAAGGTCTGGCTTCATAAATGTTATCATGCCTGTATCCTTTCAAAACCACTCTGCCTGTAGAAATACTTATAACTTCACAGTGTTCTTCAAAGAAATCAACATGATAACCTCTGTTACAGATTTGACTTATACTCAACAGATTGTGTTTAAGTCCTGAGACTGGAGCTACTGTTTCAATGATGACATTCCCAAGATTGATCTTTCCATATCCCAGAGTTTTCCCAATATTTCCATCTCTATAAGAAACTTCTGGGCCAGCTTTCTCCACAAAGTCTGATAGCAGAGCTTTATTTCCAGTCATATGTCCTGAACATCCACTGTCCAGAACTAGGATGTTCTTCCTGTTGCCCTGCAATCACAAAGACCACTAAAGGTTAGTTTTACGGACCCAGACTTGCTTGGATCCTTTGGCCTTTTTAAGTTTGTTAACATTTGCAGCGGATTTAACATCAGAGTTTATGCTAACATTTTTCTTATCAGTATTGACAGTATTAGACTTTGCATCATACTTTACACTAGAAGGAATTAAAGTAACTTTCTTCAAAGAAGGTTTTATCTGATAATAATCATAGTACAAACTATGATATTCCTTACAAGTATAAATGGAATGCCACACACTACCATAATTAAAACAAGGATTTTGTGGCTTAAACCTAACAGACTGACTCTTAACTCCTGACTTAGAAGGTAAGGAGTTTATATTCTTATTCTTCCTGCAAAAAGAAGCCAGATGGTTAGAGTTTCCACAGTTATAGCATTTCATTCTAGGAGCATTAGGAACAGGCATATAATTGTTGCTTTAATTCACACCTTCCTTTCTATTCCTATTTTTCCTAGCTTCCTTTCCCTTGTTTACACTGGTAATCTCTTTTAGCTTATGTTTAAGATGCTTCTTCGTCATTAAACCTATGACTCCTGACTTAGAAGGTAAGGAGTTTATATTCTTATTCTTCCTGCAAAAAGAAGCCAGATGGTTAGAGTTTCCACAGTTATAGCATTTCATTCTAGGAGCATTAGGAACAGGCATATAATTGTTGCTTTAATTCACACCTTCCTTTCCATTCCTATTTTTCCCAGCTTCCTTTCCCTTGTTTACACTGGTAACCTCTTTCAGCTTATGTTTAAGCTGCTTCTTCGTCATTAAACCTATGTTAACTTTAGTTGATTTATCCTGTTCTAATTTATCAGAAGTTGACTCTGTTATCACTTCTGTCTCAATATCTTTCATCTTTTCAGAATCAGACTTTACAGTTTTAGCTACAAATTTAACAGGATTTACCTTTGGCTTAGTAGCCTTTTTAACAATAATTGGCTTAACTTGTTCAGTTTCTTTTTCACTTTTCTCATCTCCATAACCTATGCCCTCTTTCCAGTTTCCACTACTTAGTATATACTGAGTTGCTCTGCCAGAGTTAGTCCAAGTCCTGATAATCTGTCTCTCCTTTTCTAACTCAGTTTTTAGAGATTTATTCATTTTTAGCACTTCATCTCTTAAATAGAAAGCATCATCTCTATCCTTCTGAGTTTGATGGAACATAACTAACTCTTTTTCTAAATAATCATTCCTCTTTTTAAAAGCAAGATTTTCAGAAGTTAATCTTTCACATGTTAAAGTTTGATCTCTATAGATAATAAACATGGTTTTAAGATATAGTCTCAACTCAGTAATATCATCAGTATGAAATGCATAAGTTGTTTGAGGTACCTTTAACTCAACAGCATCAGAACTGCTATCAGCATTTGCCATCAAGGCACAGTTTTTCCTCATCTTCAAAATCCGAGGAGTCTGTCCAACTTTTCTTCTTTGTGACAAGAGCCTTGCCTTTGTCACTCTTTCCTTTCTTGCAGTCAGGAGATATATGGCATTTCTCACCACAGTTGTAACATTTGACATTTGAGTAATCTCCTTAGTCAGACTTTTCTTCTTTGCCTTCAGATTTTCTAAAGCCCTTCTTATCAAAACTTCTACCTTTCCTGGAAAACTTCTTTTCTCTTCTGAATTTCCTGTATGCTATTGTAATATCCCGTAATTTTTTAGAATTCGATTAATAAAAGAATAATAGAATAAAAAGGATTAAAATTAGATAAGGACTAGGATTTAAAATTGGGTTAGACTATTGGGCCTAAAATTTGGATCAGATTCTAATATGGATAACTTATAGGTTAAGATATAGGGTTTTGTATCGTTATAAATACATCCTATTCGTTTTCCTCATTTTTAATATCAAAATTCTTAGGGGCTTTTCTTCATAAATCAGCAGTCTTGTAAAATTCGTAGTAAATTCATCGTGAGTCGGAATTCAGTGATTCTAGACTTTTCGGAAAGATCTTTTCGTTTTCTACAACTTTCGTGCTTTGTGTTTTCCAAAAAAACGTTGTTTAAAGGGTCAAAAAGGCTCAATAAGGATCTGATCAGAATTGGAGTCATGGAGAAGATCGAGATTTTAGATGTTCCGTTTTTGATGGGTTGCTAAGGATTGATTGTGTATTCTAATATGAATTATCTGTTTGCGTGATTGAGGCAAGTAACTTTCGTTGCTCTGTATTATTTGTTGCTTACGTGTTCAGTAAGTGATTATCCGTTGTTCCGTATATTTTGAAACTTGAATTATCTATTTGATTACGCAAGTGAATCTTTATTGCTCCGTATGATTATGTAATGTATCTTATATTGTTTGATTCATGTGCTCAAATATTTTTTTTGATTGTCGTATGTATGAAATTAATATGTGATTAATAAGAAACGAATTCAAATAAATCTCCGGTCTTAATCACGTATAAGAATTAGAATCCGATCACTGGATAGTGTGATACTTAGAACTTAGAACTAGTTTGCGCACGTTCCGGAACACATCGATACCTTGCCAAGCTTTGGTTGCACTTGACGAGGGACGTGAACTAGCCCCCCTTCGAATAAGAATTAGAACCCGGTCACTTGGGAAGTGTGATATAAAGTATAAGATGCCGGTCACTGGCAAAGTGCGGCATGAGGTGTGATTTAGGACTGTGGGACTAAAGATAAGAATTTGTTATTAAGATTTATTGATTGATTAAGAATTTTGATGATGTGGATTATAGAATATGTTGTGTGATTTGTTTGATCCTTGTCATAAAAATATATTGTGTGATCTTTGTTATCGAATATTTGTGTGATCCTATGTGATAGCTGTTACGTGTTATGTGTCCAAATTGTGTTTTCGAAAAGAGATAAAATATTATTTTGAGCCGTCAAACGGTAGTTGCTTGCTGGGCTTCGCAGCTCATTCTTTTAATATTTCAGGTTTTGTCTAAGAGTTCGAGTTGGATAACATTGGAGTTCGAGAACCATAAGTTTGGCGTAGATTGACTTTTGGACTTCCACTTTTAGCTGCGCCTTTGTAATAGTGATCTTTGTAATAGATTTTCGAATTAGTAAATTGTATTTTGTTTTAGTTTTGATTTGGAATTAATAGTCCGGAAGTGCGGGCTGTTACAGCTATCTTTGTGATACCCTTCACCATAAGAGCACACAGCTTCATCATCTCTTCATCAGCATCTACTTCAGGTAGACTTTCAATTTCTGAATCATCATCATCAGAACTTGATGATTCTGAATCAGACTTTATGATGAGAGCCTTTCCTTTTCCTTTCTTTGAGACAACTACTTTGGGGGATTCCTCCTCAGCGTTAAGAGCAACTGTTCTTGAATTTCTCCCATGTCTCTTGCTTCTTTGATCCATCTCAAGTTTATATGTCTTGAGCATTCCATAAATTTCATCAAGAGTAGTTTCATCAAGAGCATAGTTATCTCTTATAATAGTAGCTTTCAAATCCCAACTTTCAGGAAGAGCTAAAAGGAATTTTAGATTTGAATCTTTAATGTCATATTCCTTGTCCACCAGTGACAGATCATTTAAGAGTTTGACAAACATGTCATATAAGTCAGTTAATGACTCATCACTTGGTTCGAATTAGATACACATCACCTTAATATTGGCTCCTAATCAATGACTTGGTTCGAATCAGATACATATCACCTTAATATTGATATGCATAACACATTATATACATATACTGCAACTGCAGTGGTAACACCAACTCATAGACAATTTTACACATATTTCTTTATACCTCGAACGGTTCAATACATTTAGGACCCTACTTGACCCTTCTATTCAAACTTAACCAATCTCTTTCAAGGTGAAACTTTTGTCAACACCAATGATTCTATTTCTGTATCCACACTCTTTTAATGCAAGTACGCCTTCTTCCTTTGTCTATCCCAAGCTGCTTCAACTCTTTTTCCAAATCAAACTCACTACGTCCTTGGTGTACTGAATTAATTCAGGACCTAACAACATTTCTACTCCCACTTTCTCTTAATAGTATGGGGAACCACCCTTATGTCCATACAAGGCTTCGCAAGGTAGCATTCCCCTACTAGCATGATAACTATTAGCATAGGAAAACTTAGTCAATGGTAGTTGATTACCTCAGTTTCCTTTTAAATTCCAAAATATATACTCTTAATATAACTTATATTGTCTGAATCGTCGTTTCACTTTTACCATTTGTCTGGGAATGGTAAGTGGTACTCATATTTCACTCAATTCCCAATCATTCCTAGAACTTCATCCAAAACCTCAAGTAAATCCTCGGGTCTCAATCAGTCACAATAAGATTAGGGAATCCATGATTTATCACAATTTTAATCAAATACAACTCTGTTATCTTATCCAAGGGTACCTTTCATTAATTGGAAGAAAATATGCAGACTTCGTCGACTTATCAACAATTGCCCAAAAGTTCTATATCATGTTTTGGTACGCCCGAGTGCTTCCAGGTGAATAGGACCCTAGAAGTGTGGGCTTCTCTTTATATTTTACACTTCAGCTTAGTCACATTGAAATTCATGCTCTAGCGGAAAAATCCAAACATACCTCTACTGTCCTTTTGGGTCAACTTTCCTTTCCATTTAAACTATCCAATTCTTGATTCATAACTTCTTCTTAACACTTTTTGATTCCTCCCATTCCTTCTGACTGAAAAGTGATCTCATAAAATTACTCCCTATTACCTCCAGGTACTTGAATCTTCAATTTCTAACTTCTTACATTTTTCCGCTAACTCTTCAATAATCCTAAGAATATTCAATTTTCTTTTCTACTCAAGACATATATCCCTGAATGGACCTTTCTTGGTTAGTAGTCACTTAAATAACCATGGCTCATAATCAATTTTGATCAAATTCTCATACTTTTGAAGCTTAGTATACAATTGCTACTTTTCAACCCTTTGTAGACATTTCTTTAGGTGTTCAACTTGGCCTTCCTTAGCCTTTAGATGGGGGAGGATGTTATCAATAAATACCATCATACCATCCAAATACTCCTTATACACCATGTCCTTAATTCCTTATAGTCAGCTGATACACTTATTACTCCACATATTATCATCAAAACTTGCAATATTCATAACCCGCTCTCATCGCAATCTTTGATATGTCCTCAGGCTGGATCTTATGTCAATCCCTGAGAAATAACACACTCTTTGAATTAAATCATATAAGTAATTAATTCTTAATAGGGGTTACTTATCCTTATTTGTCATTTTATTAAACTCCCGATAATCAGTACACAACCTCATTATTTCATCCCTTTTCTCCACAACATCACTGGTATGCTCACTTTCCTCCTTCTAATAACTTTTAGAATTACCAAACTAATTATTTAGTTCCACTTGCCTCCAAAGACTCTAGGTCATTTATTTATTACTCAAACTTTTCAAACTTCTGATAATCAGCACATAATTATCATACATCCATTCTTCTTTCCTATAAACCATATCAGTACACAACACAAAATACACCTTGTCTCATTATTCTTCATCTCCCAATCCTGAAGTTTCCTTAACTAATTACTTGATTCCTACTGGTTCATAAGATCCGGGGCTTTGGACACCAGCCCAACTCTGTACAGTAACCACTGAGAAATTATCTCTTATATTTCGAGGTAATCCTGATAAGTCATTCGATAAAACCTTTGGGATCTCACTCATTGTCTGGATTCTTTTCAACTTAGGTGCTTCCTTATTATTATCCTTTACATGCGCTAGTCACGCTTTATATTCTTGCTAATGCCCTTGGTTACTCATCCTATTGTTAGCTTCCATAGATATTACTATTCGCTTCTTCTGGTAATCAATCAGTGCCCTGGTTCCTTGTCAGGGTCTTGAGCAGTTGATCCTTTACTCTTATTATAAGTCTTAGCCTTGGCTATACTGGATGTCAAACCTTTCGATGCACTACCTCCCATGCTATCTCGAGAAGCACTTCTACAGTTCTTGGCAACATGCCTCACCTTGCCGTAGTGGTAATAGATGACTCCTGGTTTTTCCACCTTATATTCTGACGCGTAGTGTCCTTTCTGTCCACACCTGAAACATTCAGCATTTACCTTACACCTTCCATCATGCCTCTTACCACATTGCTTATACTCCGATATAGGCGACTTAACCGACTTGGATTGATTAGAGCTGGCTGAGGTATTACTAATCCTGTTTAAAGAAATACTTTTCCCTCTAAATTCTTTATTCTTACTTCTTCCAACCTTTTTCTGAGACTTCTGGTTGGATCCTTCTTGACCTGATGCTTCTTCCATATCATCTATCTTTTAGTTTTTATCTTCTTTTTCTCTAGCGGCTAACTTTTGATCAAATTCAATTACTATGGCGGCTTGAACTACGGAAGGATACTTCTTGAGTTGCAATGCCACAACTCCACTACGGATTTCAGGCTTCAATCCTTGTTGAAAACTCCTTGCCTTCTCAGCTTCAGATCATACAAAATCTGATACAAACCTAGACGACTTTGTGAACTTAGCCTCATACTCAGCTATACTTCTATCACCTTGCTTCAATTCTAGAAACTCAATCTCTATTTGACTCTGCACACGGTCAGGAAAATACTTTTCCAAAAATAACTCGGTAAATCTAGCCCATGGAATAGGGCCTTCTCCTTCTAACGCTCTGGTTGACTCCCACCAGTAATTCGCTTCATTTTTCAAGAAATAGCTTGCATAATCAGTCTTAAAATTATCGCTTACTTGGACAAGGTTGAAAGCTTTCTCCATCTCTTTTAACCATGCTCCAGCAGTCACTGGATTAGGTTCACCTTTAAACACAGGGGGTTTAATACTCTGGAAAGATTTGAAACTAGCACTTTGGTTCACTCTTTGATGTTGTTGTTGCAACAGTAGTTGATGTTGTTGAACCCGTTGGATTAACTGCAACTGTTGTTGCTGCTGCTGGCGCAACAATCTAGAATTTCATTTATAATTGGACCCTCCACAAAACTACTACTATTTTCTTTAGACTGGGTAGCTGGCTTGGGTGGTATTTTCCTGAAGTATAAATGAGTTTATTCAAAACATAACAAAAATATTTGACAGAAGATATCACCGTTTAAACGGTGCACCTGTATCAGGAAAATGCTGCCCAATCACAGTACCCATGTCTTTCATATTGGGGTCCATTTACAAAAGAAATCTAGTTTAACAGCACTAGCAGTCATAACAACAATGACAGTAGCAGAATCAACAACAGTTCAGAAAACTAAAATACAAAGGAACTAATACCGTAGCATGACTCCTCAATACAACAGCAATTGACCAACTTCCCGTCATTGCTCTATTATCACATTAACACTAATCTGATACACTACGAGAGTTATTTGGCTATATCAACCGCCAATTACATAGAACAAGCTGGTAAATCAGGTCAACTTAAGGAACACTGGACTCTTCTGGGCAACATAGTCCAAATTTCAACCAACCATTTCTCTAAGGATGATTTCTTATCACTTACACGCAATCCACCGACCACTGAATTGCTTTTCCTGAGGCTATAACTCCACCATTAGATTTTGAACCTTTGTTGTTACCCTTATTCTTAAATAATGTCCTTATATAGGACTTTCATTCTTCCTAACAGTCAACTTTCATTTACTCCCAATCAAGACTATCTAATCGCAGAGGTCACTGAAGGAATTTATTATCATGGAATACCAAACGAAAATTCAAAATTAAGGAAATCGAATTAGAAGGAATAGTGAAGAAAAGGTAGGTATGACTGAGAGCAACCATACAAGTACATAAGATGGCTAGTCTTAGTATCGCATAGTTTACAACACATAACTCGGTGGCGTCCCACCAGACCCTTTGGCACATAGACAAATAGTCAAATCATATGCATTGTTTGCCCCAATCAACCGAAATAATTACTGAGGAATGAAACAATGTTTAAATAGAAAATTCACAAATAGGCAGGGAAAATCTGATTTATGATAAATGTAATAACCCCAAAAATTTTGGACTTTTTGTAACCCTTATGAATAGTGTTTTTGCTTATATTGCAGAAAAAGAAAACTTTTCATGCCAGACTATGTGGGGGTTCTTATATTGTTATTCTGAGATCTTATTTGTACTCTATATGGTATATAAGTGTATGCAAAGATCGTCAGAATCCAAATTCGAACACTCTGATTTTTCCCTAAAATCCACCAGATACCGAAAGAATTGAGTATAAGGTAACAGGATAAAAAGGATTTAAATTCAAGGATTATAAGAGAGGATCATAAAAGGAATATAATGTATTGAGAAAGGTTAAGGAAACCCAAGTAATAAGATCCCGGGTATGATCCCTCAAACGAGAAACGAGAACGAAAGTTAAGCGAATCGTATAACAGATCAGCGGTCATTAGGCAAGAAATTAGGAGTTAATCAAGGAGTTTAGGATGATGATGTCATCAAACAAATAAGAAGAGGACAAGCATGGGAAGATGACATAAGAATGATGACCTAAGCATGACAAAAAGAAGCGTGTTGTTGGTTGATTGTGAACCACACAAAATTTACCATGGTAATAACCTAATTAACAATCAAATCATCACACAAATACCTAGGCAACCAAGCAAGAAGCATTTCTTCTCCCCCCTCATTCTTGCTCTCGGCTTTTCCATGAAAAGCAAAGGAAAATTTTCAAAACTCAAGCTACACACCTTCAAAAATCAAGAGGTTTGTTTCTTTAGCTTCCATAATTCATAACTTAGATGAGCCATAAGTTTAAGCTCAAGATTCCATGTTTAACATAGCTAATCAATTCATCAAAGTTCTTGGTGAATAGTGTTTTCAAGAAACTAACTTTGTGTTTTCTTATATTTTCTTCAAGATCCAAGCTTAGTAGAGATAGTTAGTGGTTATTTAAGGCTTCCTAAGTGATTCTCCACTCTCCAAGGAAGGTATAACCCCTCCAAACCCTAACTTTAATTTGAGTATTAGGTTTGGTTTTGTTTGTTATGGTTCATGAGAGGCATGGTTATTGTGTATTTGGAGATTGGTTGGTTTTGTGATGTTTTTGGAATGGTAAATCTTGGTAATTAGTTAATGTACTTAAGTAAGCTTTTAGTTCATGATTGAGAAGTAGTATAAAGTGGAAACCTTGAGATGTTGGGGCTGTTGTAGTATTATATGGATGAAGTTTGGTTGTAACAATGATTGTGGGTTGATTGTGGATTGATTTGGATTTGTACAAATTTGGTAATCGCCTAAACATAGCCGTCGTAATGCCCGATTTACCTTAGACTGCTTTTGTTCTTAACATCAGGACCCGTGAACTCACTTTTAGGTTTTGACCATTGCCATGAATAGATAGTTCATGTTACGAGCTTCGTTTTGATATGTGGTTCGCTTGAATCCGATGTACGGTTTAGGAGAAACGACCGTTTCAAGTAACGGCGTTTCGCGACCGAACCTTTACCCCTCGCCTTACTTTAAAACCTTGGTTAAGGACCTTAAATGAATAATTGGGTTATGAAACAATTATGTAAAGTGGGTTAGACAGTTCGTAGGGTACTCCCGAAAGAATCGCCTTAAAACTCTTAATGGTTAATTTATTAAAAATGGTGGAGCCGAGGGTACTCGAGCGACCTAAGTGTATCGTTAAGCGCGAAAGCGAACGTTAGGGTCTAATTGGTTAAAGTATATAGATTCATAAGCGACTTTGGTTTAATTCCAACTTATATGATGTTTATAGGTTACCAGACTCGTCCCAGGCCTTTTATCACCCCCAGTCGCTCTGGCAAGTTTTCTACCCGGTATACTGTTGTTGTGATGTAAATATATGTATATGCATTATCTTGTGATAAGTGCATGATTGTTATTAGCAAATTTTGCGATATATTGGAGCATGCTGATATGGTATATATGCATGTCTGTTTCGTAATCTTCATATCTAATTGTTGATTCAATTGCTTATAGTTGCATAATACTTATGCTAGAGATAAGCAGTAATTGCGTATACCCATAGTATAGGGGACCCAAAGGTGAACATTTTCCTAAAACCGGGAGTCGATGTTCCCGAATATATTATACATATTTATATATATATATAGATATAGTTTTCAAAACTATTAATTAAATAAGGTTTATTCGATAACTTTATTTTTATTAATGAATATTACTTGGAATATTCATTCGAGGACTTATGACTCGGTTTATTTTATTTAATGAATATTACTTTGAATATTCATTCGAAGACTTATGACTCTGTTTATTCTATTTAATGAATATTATTTTGAATATTCATTCGAGGACTTATGACTCTGTTTATTCTATTTAATGAATATTATTTTGAATATTCATTCGAGGACTTATGACTCCGATTATTTACTAAATAATATTCTTTATTTTATTAAAGAATAATGTTTCGATAATCAAACTTATTTTCGATTATTCAAATAAAGATAGTACTTTCGTATAAGTATATCTTTGGTTATTTAATATTCATTTCAAGTATGAGTTTTAAAACTTCTACTTCAAATTATTTATATAGAGATTATCCTTGTGGGAATATTATTTAAATAATAATATTCAGATATTTTCTAATATATTGGGAATGATTTATTTTATTAAATCAGCCTTACTCCAAACATTCTTAAAAGTGTTTTCGAGTCTTCAAAATGATTTTAAAAGTTAGAGCGGATCCCAAAACTCATTTTTAAATTTAAGATCTTCCTTTTAAAGGGGATTTAAATACTCGCTCAAAACCTGAGGGATCCGGCTTTGTGGTGTATTTATATTCGCAATAAGGTTGCTGTTTTGATAAATGAATTGATTACTTACCCAACGTTCGGGAAGTAAGTCCATCTATTGAGTCGGCATAAGCAACATGGGCTCAGTGGGCGTCCATGAAAGTGTAAGTGGCTCAGTGGGAGTCCATCAAATGTGTAAGTGGCTGAGTGGTAGTCCAGCATAAGGTCCTATTGCGGCCAGGGTGATGAGCAGTGGGGAATTCGTCCATCTACTAGTAGAAAAGGTTACTTATTGGTATCTTTGCCTGATCAGCAAGATATCAGGTTTATGCCAAGGTTTTCTCCTTTCCAAAATTCATTGGATATTGCAACTCTGTTTATAATTTTCATAACAGAGGTTTTCAAGGAGTGTATGAAATGTATATATATATATAGGTTTATATATATATCGGGACTTAATAAAGTATCTCGTAACTTCATTTCTTTCAAATGATATTTCAAAGATTGAATCTATTCAAGTCTTATCTTGTAGTCTCATCAGTGTGATGAACTTTTGAAACTAATTATAACTTGAATGGTGGTAGTTCAAGTAGTATTCGGAAAAGATATCAGTATATTGGAGTATCTTGTAACTTCATCTTTTGAACGTATATCTAGTAAATGATTATCTTATGCATGTTAAAGATTTTCAGAAAAACGTTGAGACAAGGTTAGATATATGAGATCACCTTGCAATGATATTTTTATACAATTATAAACTGGAACTCTGTGTATATTATACATGTCAGAGGATTTTAAAGATTGTGAAAAGTATATATGTATGTATATACTGAATATTTTGTGACTTGGTCGCGTTAAGATATCAACTTGGTTCATTTCTTCTTAACCAAGACTTTCTTGAGTACTATGAGAATGCTCATATATTGTAAATTATTATACATACTATTTCGACGGGCTTGTTGCTCACCCTTGCTTTCTTCTTTCATCACACAACAACAGATAGACATGATGAATAAGACCAAGCTCTCAATTCTTGAGCGGATAGGAAACATTCTGCAGTTTCCTGTAGGCGTTGATGTCGTTGTAGCTGAGGTAGGAACTACCAATAGGCTAGGCTTTCAACTTTTGTTGTACCAGACTTATGTACATTTAAAAATTGTAATAATGGCAAATAATATGTAAATTTATTCAGAAACCCTTTTGAGGGGTAATGACTTATAATTGTGGAATCAAATGACTTATGTTATTTTTTGTATTCATCTCTGAGACTATAACTTGTGGTGTGTGTGTATATTATGGGGTCACAGTTCGCAGTAGATGATTGTTTATTAAGAATTAGGTGTTATTAAGGGAAATAGAACTCGTGACAACCCGGATCCCCGACCCCGGATTTGGGGGTGTTACAATAAATCAACAGAACCTTAAGTCGCTTGCTTCAGGTTTGAATTTCTTAGGGATAACAAGCATCTTATTAGATGTTAAACAATTATTCTGGAAGCAAAGGTGTGTCAAGAAATATGCATAAGATTTAAGATGTAACAATGGTACTGATCCCCATACTTCACGAAACGTGGCTGTCATAGCAGCCACTAACTATTATCATATTGCCTGAACTTACTGAGGTCACACACTTGGTCCACCAACATCCCTTAACGTCAAAATGCTATATTTGGGGATAGTATGGGTGTCTCTATAGCTGACACACCAAGGGTCCGCTCAGAAACTGAAATCTCTCAATCATACTCGCATTCTCGAGAGGAAAATTAGAAATCTCTATCGGATATTACCAATAACACACATATGAAGGAGACATACTTTAAACTAGGGCAGTTCCAGTCAATCCTCAATAGGCATCAGGGTTACGTCTCCAAAACCCTTGGCTAAACTCATAGACTCGCTTCTATGATTGAGTTGCTGACTCACATTTATATATAAACCTTCCTACACTCTTTTAACTCTACTCCTAACCTAAATCAGGGACTCAAACCTGTAGCTCTGATACCAACTGTGACGGCCTCAACCCCGGGGTCAGGAGTTAACGTCATCAACAATAACAACAACCAAAGTATAATCAATTCATTGATAAAATATAATTACGACCCCTTTAGCAAGATCTTTTCCAGGTTTAAGTGTGATTTAGGCTGCACAACTATCACAACCCAATTTAACTTTTTACAATCCTGACAACTAACTTAATACAGCACCTCAATAAACCATATTTGGTCTAACATAACTACCTCAGAGGAGCCCGACGTGAAAGGAACTGGAACTCTGCCCTGACTACCACGGAGGAATCTCCTAGGCATCTGCAATACATATAAAACATTCTGCAAGGGTGAGCAATTGAATTGCTTAGCAGTACCACTATATGAATAACAAGTAAAGCAATTTAAAATGAAATAATTATAGGAACAGAATTCATAACTTGATAGAAAACAAGTAGAACATGTATAAACTGGATATCAAAACTAGCATGCTCTGTAAAACAATAACATCGGTAGTGTGCTGTGTATAAGTACCAGAGAATAATTCTAGCATGCCATTTTTATTTCCAAATCCATTGTATAACTCACGTGTTCCATTACGAGAATTACAAGGCCAAATCAGATACGTACGGATATGTGAAGACAGCTGATCGGGATATTAACATTGGACGGCTCGCACTGCCATCCCATATACCTGTTCCGGAACTCAGAGACTAGCTAGGTCTCTAATCTGCTAGACTAATCGGTTATATATTGCGCGCAACCGAATTAGCCTTTTATGCCACCTTAATAGGCCTACTCTGGCCCTAATGTATCCCATATCTGATCATTTTATCCAGTTTTTGAAATCACTTGTACCTATCTCATTTTCAAAATCATTCATTTTACCAGCACACATATAAAATCCAGTTCGCAAATCATTTCATTCGAGATAGGTACCTTTCAAAGTTACTTTTCCCCAAAACATATTTAAAACATTGATTTATAACTACAGGGGATACGTAACTTAAAACGTTTATGTTCCATTACGAGAATAAAACATTTAGCTATTCATATATACTGAACCATAAAAGAATGGTCAGGGGTACTTGCCTTGCAGAGCTTTACAACTATCTCTGTTCGACCTTGAACCGATTTGGATACTCGGCTTTATTGCCTTACTATTCGACTATCCTGGATCCAACTTCAATGCTCAGGCTTTATCGTCTAACCACTAGATCGCCTTAGATTCGACTCAACACTCAGGTTCTTCAGTTAAAACCCTACTGAGCTCGTCGACTATCCACTAGGTTATTCTTAGTCCATCATCCACCTTCAGTTTCCCGATTAGAACCTAGAGGGTCGAAATATCCTACGTTAGACGTCCAGGTATGCTTGACATATCGTCGATATCAATCCTACCCAAACGATAACAATCCCGACTCGCAATTATTCATATTATAATGCATACAATAATCATAGTTCACCTACTCATAACACAACTCGATGTTCATTTTCGAAAAATGCATATATCCGTCATTTTAGAAAACAAGATGTCCTTCATATTTTACAAAGTATTTATTTATTATCATATAAATATTTACATTCGACTGGTAGGTCCGATATATTACAGGGTACGTTCCCAAAAATTGGTCAGCACTTCCTTTGATTATCGGACTACCCGTCGAATACAATCGACGTCAAACCAACAACAACCAAATGCAGCAACAATCCAACTAAAATTCCCGACCACCGATTCAATCCAATAATTACAACCAATTCAATCATCCCGATACACTATTAACAAATTAACTAATTCGATTCGGAATAAAAATAAAACTAATTTTATTTATTTTAAAATACTAGGACTCGGATAATGATCATCACAGTCCACCGTCGGCTCGCCGAGGCTCATCGTCGATGGCGATAAAATTCACGGGTTTCTAAATACATCGGACATCCTTCGCGAATTTCATCGATTAAATCATATAATTCTGCAAAATAATCTTCTTTTTTTTAATTCACGAAACTTTAAATCATTTAATCTGCATAATTAAAAGCGTAATTAGTAAATAAAATAAAATAAACAATTAACAGCACAGCCCCCCCCTGCCACGCGCAACGCGCGGCCGGGAAGAACCACGGAAACCGGAAAAAAAAATGAAGTAACAGAGCCACAACACGAGCACCCAACCAATTCATGTACACCCAGACAAATACATACAAGTACATACACATATGTATATACAAATGAATAGAAATCAAATAGAAACAACCGACCTCGCCAGAATTTCGGCGGTAACGGCTGCTTATCGGGAAAGAGGAGGAGAGCCCGCTTAACAGGTAGCAAGCAACAGAGACATAGAGAGAGGGAGGAAAGGGAAAAAAAACAGCCGAGAGAGAGCTGGAGAGATTGGTGAGAGAGAGATACAAGGAGGAAATGAGAGAATTAATTCCTTACAATATATGCCCTTCTCTAAGTAAAACACGTGTCCTGAATAAAGGACACGTACCTCCTAATAGACTGAAATTCCTGATTCGGGTATTAAATCGTGAATTTAACGATATGCATAGCGCATAAAATTTCATCGAAGCAGTTCCAAAATAATCCTAAAATATTACGAATATCCCGAAGTTTATAAAAACATAATTTTCAAAATTTGAAAATAATTTTTTGAAGCGCACTATATACCCACTTTTTAACAATTAACGAAGCTACGCGCGGGTGAATTAATCCCGAAAATTTTCGGAATAATTTTAAAATTCTCAGAATATTTCAAACTTAAATAAATATGAGTTTCATAATTTTTAAGAAATTATGGAATTAAATACAGATTTTATAAATAAGTGCAATCAGAAAATCATACAGGGTTAAATAATTGATGAAATATTGATTTCTAAATTTTATAAAATCCCAAAAATAATTATTAAAATTATAAAGTCATAAAAACAATTTTAGGGATAAACCAGGTATTTATGAAAACTAAACTTCCATAAAATCACTTTTAAAAGCAAGACAAAATAATACAACCCCGATACTTTACTACGCAATTCAATCCCAACTATCAGTAATCACATATAAATAATAACGAAGCAATAACCCGCTGACGGAACCCATATACATATTTTATTTATTTATTTATTCAATAATTACAAATTTAAATAATAAAATATACGAGTCGTTATATCTTGTACACCTTAGATGCATGTTTCCAATTGAGCACTATCTAGGAAAGTTGAAATCTTATGTTCGAAATAGAATTAAACTGGAGGGTTCCATTGCAGAAGGTTATTTGGTTGAAGAGTGTGCCACGTTTTGTTCAAGATTTTTAATCATTGATGATGGAACAAAAAAGCCAGTAACTAACTTTGGAAGATATCCAGTTAATGAGGAATATCATATTGGGACAAAAAAGAATAAAGATGGAAAGATATTCATATTAAAATATATAATTTGGAAGGCAGCACATTGCTACGTATTGTTCAATTCCGGCAATCAAGAAAGAGAGACTTTAATGGAGTAATTTCTAAAGTCCTAATTTTATTTTAATCAATAATATAAAATTGAAGAACTACAACTAAATTTTTAAGATTATTTAACCTTGGTATATTTTAGGAAGCATCGAGCTTTTGTAGACGGTCTTGCAAATCCAAGAAGATACAAAAGGGAATGAGAACACACCGAAGAGTTTTGGATATGGTTAAAAGAAGTGGTTCTGAAAAGGGATAATATTTCAAGAGAATTAAAGGTTTTTGCATTGGGTCCTAATCGAGCAACCAGGAAATTTAATGGATATGCAATAAATGGATTCAGATTCCATACTAAATTTAGAGATGCTAGATGTACCACGCAAAATAGCAGAGTATTTTTTACCACTGAAACCATGAGCTTTGCAAGTTCAAAAGACCGGAACCCAATAGTCGGGAATGGTAATTACTACAGATCAAATGAGGAAAGTTTTGAACTTGATTACTATGGAGCTTTTAGAGTGGTCCTTTTTAAGTGTTGATGGTACTAAGAAGAAAAGGATTTGTATGGTCTAACTCGCGTAAATTTCAATAAATTATGCCAAAAAACAGATCCATATGTCTTTCTTCCCAAGTGCAACAAGTATTCTATGTGGAAGATTCAGTTAAAAAGAATTGCCATTAGTTTACTAAAAAAATTACAAGGGATTGGTGTGATACTGAAAATCAGACTGGCACTAAAGAAGACACGACTCATTTACAAGATATTTGTAATGGAAATGAAATAATTCAAGAATTTAATGATGGGGTTGGATTAGGGATGATGTCCCACTTAAAAAATTCATATCCCATCTTTTTAGGTCAAAGAAAGTGGCTCTAGTTGCAATGCACCAAAGATGTATTTAATTTGTACCGTAATGAGATGACTTTACTCGATTCTTGCTTCTAAACTAATATATTTAATGTCTAGAAAAATTGCACGTGTTAGTATCTCCATCACATATAAAATTTCAGCCAATTAAGTAAACTAGTTCTATTTTCTACAATTAATGATTTAAAACAATATAAGTAGATCCCGCAATTAGCACTTGCACAATTAAAAAGAAGGGTTTATAAATGATTAATCTATTATCATGGCATATGATCAGATTATGCAATTAATTTTTATTAATTTTCCACTGATTTTTCAAGAAATATATCTTATAGAATTTGGCCATATGTTTTTTTATTTAATTTCTTTAAAGTTTTATGTTTTTTATTGAATTTGGCCAGTCTGATTTAAAAGGAGGGTTTATAAATTATATATACCCTTTTTGATGTCTTATGCATATGAACTAATTTATTTATCATCTGTATTTTTTACAGGATGGATAAAAGGCTAAATATTAGATTGCACTATGCTGGACAGTTTCAGCGAAATAGCTATGTGGGTGGAAAATCTCTACTTGTACTAAATGTATATTATGATGAATTCTCATTTTATGTGCTCATGGAGTCTGTGAAAGATAGCCTCCATTACTCTGAAATCGGTGGAGTCTACATTAGGGAAGAAAAGAGGGGTGGCTGGAAGATGTTGTTGGATGACAAAGATACTGATGAATATGTACTGGGATGCAATGATGGAGAAGAAATTGACTTCTTCATAGATACCATTGTTGACATCAAAATTGAGCCTTTAAGACAAATGCAACCACATGTTATTATAAGTCCACGGAAAAACATAATTCACGGTAAGCATGCCTATTTTTAAACATCGAGTTCAATTAGCTGGTAGGGAGTGTGTGATATTTATATGCATGCGTGTGAGAGTGTAAAAGAATTACGATTCTTATAACATATACTTATATTGTTACTGTTACATATTCTTCTAAGAAACCAGTGAAGCGAAAGTATATTACCACGCAACAACTCCAGAAGCAACAAAAAATACTGAAACAAAGGAAGGTAATTTCACCTGAGCCGAATCTGATTATGCGTAGACAGGCTGTCACTGTGCAGGAGAAAGGAGCAGAGAGGAGGAAACTAAATTTGGATAGTGAAACATAAGAAGATGTGAGGAGGAAACTAAATTTGGACAGTGAAACAGATGAAGATGCGAGGAGGAAACTAAATTTGGAAAGTGAAACAGATGACGATGCTGGAGGGAATGAGGTTGATGCTGAGGTACTTTTGACATTTTTATAAATAGAAATAAATACCGAGAAGGTTTGCTTTTATTCTAGGGTCAAGTTGTAGATGATAAATATGCTAATCGTTGAATAACATAAGATCATGTTAGGCATTACTCTGACATTTTAACATTTTAGAGTGACCTCTTACTTAGCACTCATCATTCGCAATTAAATTTAGACAATATAAAATACCATGGTAAATCTGTATATAAATTTTTAAGTGTAATGAAAAATGAAATTTCTATGGTAATTTTTCTTTTAACTGGGAAAAAGAAGAGATTTGGTAATGTGTTACTTTCAAGAGTTACATACTGAGAAATTTCACAGCACAACTCACTTACTTACCTCCTCAGGAATCCAAGGGGCATCATGAATATGTCACCCTGTGTGTGTGTATGTTTTTTAAGGGATGTGTGTGTGTTTTTTATGTGTGATAATGTGAGTGAGTGTGAGGAGGCTGAACCAGGGTACTAGAGTCCATAGAAATACCAAGATAGAGCCTATGGATATAGAGTTCGATTCTCTGGCACACGAACACGGTTATAGAATGTGATAATATATAATACTTGATTTAAATATACAATGAGGGTATTTATGAAAAATATATCTAACACGGTTCGATAAATAAATTAGGGATACAATACTTGATTTAAATATATAATGAGGAAATTTATGAAAAATTCAAGGGTCATTAGTCTGTAGTTTTATCCTTCTTATTTGCATCTTGATATACTTGTGCTGATAGTATTTTATTGATTTTTACGCGTAAAATTGAAGAAATTCTATAAAGAATTGTTGCTGTCAAGAAGGGAGCCAAGTGAAATATCTTTCTTAATATGGTTATAGTGAAAATGATAACAACAATAATATGTGATTCCCTAATAGTTGATTGCTACAGAATATCATTTTTTAGATCTGATTTTTTAATAAATGATTTATATTGACTCTTTTGCTCCCGTGTTTCAAACAAACACAATTAGAATACAATTTGATTTATTGTATAATTATTTGCAGTTGCCACCACCACCACCACCCTTGTCAACGTTGACGCAGTATAAATTGGAAAGACTCAAGCGTATACAAGAAAATGATGCAGTTTGAAAGTCTTACGGGTTGCCATATTTAGTTAATAGTTTGAAACAGGGTGTGTTGGACAACAGGAAAAAAAGGCTAAAGTTTCTGATCCTGAGGGATGTGATGAATATCTTCCGGAAATTGAGGGTGAAGTTAAAAGTACTGATTCCGATGAGGTACGTAAAAATTACTTGTGTATCACTTATGTTTTTCGCTTCATACATATAAAACAATTTAAACAAAATCCCAACCTTTTAATTTTTAGGTGGTCAAAACTGCTACGTCAAAGAAACCTCTATCTGGACCGAGAACTCATTCACGAGCCACTGCAGCAACCGCAAAAGAGAAGGATCTGACACACAGTGCCACTGCGACCGAGAAACAACCAAAAAAACTGGCACTAATAGGGAAGCGACAAGTGCATTTTTTCCACCAGTCGTAAAACCAACTTGTACCGAGATATTTAAACAAGCACCCAACTGTGAAGCTGGTACAGTCTCTTCTTTTTTAGTAATGTGTGAGCGTCAAAAGCAGAATTTTGTAGCTCCAACAGTGGAAAATGTTGTTAAATTGAACGTGGAAGAGACTGCAGATGAAGAAGTCGAAGCAGGAAAAAATTGTATTTATATTTTCACTTATTCTTAATCGAGCTATTTAAATGATATGCTGGATTTCAATTTTGCCTTTTAAATTATTAACATATTTAGCAAAAATTGTTAATGGGGTGTATATTGTATTTCATATTTAAAATTAAACGTTGAAAATGATATTTTACAAAATAAATATATAATTTTGGTTTTAAATAAAAGGTGAGGGCTATAAAATAAAAATTAAGTCTTTCTTTAATTATACAATGATAAACGTAAGTCTTTAATTATAACATTCAACTACCAAAGAAGATAGAACATGAAGAACTTAAAAAATTATATATTATTTTATAAAAGAATAGGTATTTGTTTAAAAAATTAAGTCTTTCTTTAATTATACAATGCTAAACGTAAGTGATTGTATATAAACTTGCATGCATACTGCATTTTTCTGATAATTTCCTTCTTCATGTTGTTTGAACCTGACGTACTAAGTGCAAGCTCCGAGAAAACCTAGAGGGCGATCAAAAATGAGCAAGGTTCATGCAAGGGGTCCCGATGACAAAGTAGTCATTACTATGAATAAAAATGGTTAGCCAATTTCTGATGATAAAAAAGTCATTACAGAGTTAAGTTCTCGGAACAGTGGCTAAGGACAATGTGTCTCTTACTTACGTCAACTGACACGTTGTTCCTGCCCAATTAAAGAACCAAATGTGGGAGTACACTTTGGTAAATTTCATCACCCTAAAGCATAAGTCAGGTGAATTCCCATATTTATGTTTTAAGTAGTTCAATTTATCTATTTAATTGTATATTTCATGAAATGTAGGCTAAGTATGTTATTCCGGATGAGGGGTACAAGTGGGTCATGCATGCAATAAATGAGTCTTGGAAGCAGTTCAAGTGTCGTGTGAAAACAAAGTATTATAAGAAGTACGAAACTGACGAGGAAAGACTTAAGAGAAGATCTGAAACAGTTCCGCTTGAAGATTTTAAAATGCTTTTGAGCTATTGGGGTGATGAGTCAGTTCAGCTACTGATTAAATGCCACTCATAAGTAAAAAAAAATTGTATAATTGAATAGCTTTCTTCTTGACCTTGTTTCCTATTTTGGCAATCCCTAGTTGACGATAATGTGGTGCATCAAAATATAATAACTGAGACACATACCATGGGTCCTAGAACTAATTCACAAGCTAAAGAAAAACTAGTGTGTGTTTTTTGCTACACAAGTGATATTCGTTTTATTCAATTAAATTTCTCCACACGTATATGCATTATATTTTATAATATTTTGTGAATAAGTATTAATTAGATTGGTGAATTATTAAGGTTGCAAAATAAATTTGTTTAAATTTTTTTACAAATTTTTTTAAGATTATTTTATTCTATCTTCCATTGTTCTGTTTTTCATGATTCTAATATGTGACAGAAAAAACTGGACCCAAATATTGTCGAGCCAGTTGATGCTGTAATTTATCTGGAAACTTATAAGCGGAAACCGGGCTGAAAGTACAAAACAGATGTGGAGGAATAGAAAACCAAATATGTAAGAAATTTTTATTAGATATATATCGAAGCAATCTGAATATATGTATAATTTCAAAAAGTTGATGTTGTCATTTCTTCTAGATGAAGATAAAGGCACTGATAGATTCAGGAAATATTGCCGAGGCTAATGCAATGGTCTCTGGTGGAAAGAAGCATGGGAGGACCTACCTTGTGGGAAGGAAAGGTCAAAAGTCTGTAGAAACTTCCACTCCTGTTGGCAAAGACAATTATGTGCAGGAGATGACCTTAAAAATCAGGCAGGAACTTGAGGCTGATTTGGAAGCCAAGGTCAACTTAAAAGTGAAGGAGAACATGTCATGGTTAATGTAAAATCTTGGGGAAGTTAATCCAGGTTTAAAACTTGATGTTGGAGACTTTTGCGCAACCTTATGAAGTGATCAAGATGACAACGGTACTCCAATGACTACAGGAGGCACCGATGTTTAACTGCTTAGCATTATCATTATGAAATTGTCCTTAATATCTAAACTTCTTTATTTTGTACTTTCGAATGTTAGATTTACCGTAAGTGCTGGGAATTGGCACTTTAGTATTTGTAGTGCTGCTTATGATGGTTGAATGTTGGATGTTGTTGGCTATTGAACGTTGTTTGCTGGTCTTGTTATTTTAAATGGGTTGTAGGAGAATTTGGTTTGGATAATTGATTTTCAAGGGTTATATATATGTACCAGACAAATACTGTAAAAAAAAAATTTAAAGCGTTGCATTTTTCTTTTAGAGTGTTGCATTTTAAAATAAATGTATTGCATTATAAACTATAATGGTGTTGCATTCTTAAATATAGTGTTGCCTTAAACAGAATGCATGGTGTTGCATTACAAAGGTAGGTCCCACAGCTGACGAGGCAGGTAGGCCACTCAGCTAATGTGGCAAGCGGGACCCACAGTTGACGTGGCAAATGCTGGCGTGGCACGTGGACCCAGTTCTGACATGGCGTGCGGGACCCCGTGCTGACGTGGCATGTGGGATCGCATACTGACGTGGCCCTGGTGGGTCCCACTGATAGTGTGTCATTTTACTCAAATGTAACACTTTTGGTGTTGCCTTTACTTGCTAATATTGTTGCATTATGCCTAAAAAGTAATATTTTCCGGTGTTGCATTAAATGGTCAGAAGCGTTGCCTTATATGTCAAAGGCAACGCCTGCGGATGCAACACCCCTTTTATGTTGCCTTTTTGAAAAATTGGGCTAATGCAACACCATAATAGTCTCTAGCAACAATAAAAAGGCGTTGGATATGAGAATTTATGGCATAGTGATCTCTACCCATCCCTTGTCCTTTAAGAAATCCTATCATATCTCAAGAATTTGAACCACATCGAAGTTCTCCAAGCGTTTTGCTTATTGATAGGCACAGCTCATCTCGTTTATATATATATGTACTTCCGAAAATTTCGGAGGAAGCACTAAGATAATGTGAGTTGATCGTTGTGAACAGATAAGTATTTAAGGGTGAATTTCTTTTCAAACTATGGTCAAATTATTTTAAGTATGTCGAGATAATATTCTTCAACGATCTGAAAGTATTAGTATGATTTTCTGAAACTCAAAAAATATTTTAAAATAGGTTTTATGATTTTTAAATGATATTAAATCATTTAATAAATACTTAATAATTAAATAATAATTATTAAATAATTAAACCTTGAATAATTCTTATTTTAAAAGAATATTTGAAATAATATTCCTCAAATAATTTATGCTTAAGAATTAAAGTAATCTTTAATAATATAGTTAATCGAGTTTGAAATAAATAATAGTTGGAGAATACTTCTCCTATATTAAATGAATAGTTGAAATAATATTCATTATCCGAGTAATTAAATATAGTTGAGAGAATATGATCTTTGGAATCGTTTTAAATAAATTTGATGTATTTAATACTTCGTAAGTGGACATCGAGTCCCTTGGACTAAAATAAGTAGGGACTATTGATCGTCCAAAAGAACACCGTGATAGTCCTCGGGTTTTCGTTTTATAACTCGGACCGACTCTCGGTCTTATGATTTATACATCACGCTTATGGTAGCGCTAAAATATTGTAATATCTGAGAAATATCGTGTAATTATTTTTGCTAATAAATAAATATTATGCATGTCCAGTATTTATTCTATGAATTAATTGTTAAGTGGTATATGTATTTGGATGTTTAAAAATAATATCAATTGAGTATTTTAATTTTTATATGTCCAAAATAAAATATGGATAATTGTCATATATTCCTATTTATTTTTATGTTGATTTATGATTTTATAGGAAATTTATGGATTTTATGAATTCTTTTTCCGAGTATTAATAAACTATTTTATATAATCGGGAACCAACCGACGTCATCCGTTTTTACGTTTTTATAACCCGAAACTCTTCCGAGAACTCCAAACTAACCTAATTGCAATATTCCGAGCATTTTCATGTTTCAACTTTTTCGATCCGGCATACGGTTTGTCCTGTGCGGGTCCCGGCGCAATATTTTCGATACATTATTTGTTTCGGTAAATCAATAAAACTCGTATTTTCGATAAACGGGATCTTTTTATTAAACTATCACAATTATCACCTCGTAATACGTGTAATCAGGCACTGAGACCAAGACCGCAGTACAAATTATACTGATTTTGATAATTATCCCAAAAACCGGTACCGTTTGGATCAGTTTTTATAAATAAAAATACCATTTTTTATCTGGAATGATCCAACGGGATACTAATTTTCCGTAATTATAAATAGCATTTACCGTATTTTATTTCATACCAGAAATCATTTGCAAACAGTATTTACAGAGAAAATACTATAATTATATTTTGTTCTTCGTAATCAAACACAAATTCGGAGGCATTATCGATATCCGATTGTGGCGTACATATACTCTTGATTTGGAGTTCAATAACATGTTTAATTTTGGGTTTGATTTTCGGAATTAGAAATTAGGGTTTATAGTTTGTTTGAATGTTCTTGATTAAATTTAGGGGTTTCTTAAATAGGGATTAACATGTGTTGAAAGATAGTGGGTTTTGTTCCCCTTGAAATTTGCAATCGATTCATATATACCTTGCTAATCGACGTTGCTTGTAGTGATCGTGGTTGTGTTTGGAAAGTTCGCCGGTGTTCTTTGTTTTCCGGCCAAAATCCGGCCAAGTTACCAACGTTTTGTGAGATATGATTGCATGATATAGTTGCTAGTAGTAAACGGAATAAATCTGCACAATTTGGGGTGGTTCCGGGCTGTGGAGCGTGATTCTGGTGAGCTTGCGCGGTGGCGGGTCGCCGTTAATGGCTTCCCGGCCGTCCGCCAGCGAAGTGGAAGGACGAAGACGGCAAAATTGCTGTCTAGTCCCCCTAGTTTTTAGAAACTTAAAATTTAGTCCCTGACCTTTTAAAAACTTATAAAATTTTGATTTATGTTTTATTTATTTTCAAGAATAGGATTTATTTTTATAAAATGATTTTAAAAATAGTTTTAATTATTTTAAATTCAAAAAATCATTTATTTTTAATTCCAAAATTTGTTTTTAATTCAAAATAAATCTAAATTACTTAATTAATTAATTTTAATTAATAATTAATTGATTAATTGATCAATTAATTTAAATATTAATTAATTAATTAGTTTAATTATTTATTAATTGATTTTAATTGATTATTTAATTAGATTTAATTATTTAAAAATGATTTAAAAATTCCGAAAAATAGTTTCGAGCTTTAAAATATTATTTTAAATTGTTTCCAAGGCTCGATAATTATTATAAAATTGTTTTGAAGCCAGATTTGGCCAACCGAACCCTATTTATTGCTTTAAAATTTATCTAACGACTCATTTTAATTCTGAAAAATGTATTAAAAATCATTTTAAATACTCGAAAGCATGTTTACGACCCGAGACTCCTTTACAAATGTTATGTCATTGATTATTTGATGTGTTATGTGCTATATGTGACTTGTTGTTTGACTGTCGATCTATATGTTCGGTGTTTACTTGTTTATTGCGTAACTTTCAATCCGTTAATCGGATTTGGGTAAAACGAAGGGTAGATAAAAGTGTTTACCAAATAGAGTCGTATGAGTTGAGTATTGATGAATACTTATGTTATGTGAGCAGAAGAAGCAAGGCGTAGGAAAGGGAAATAGATAGCCTAGGAGTAAGACAATTGTGATTGGAAGTTAGTACAGTATAGCAAGCTAGTACCAGCCAAGTTTTCTAAACTTTCTCGAGATATATTGTAGTTGATTGATAGTCATGTTCTATATTGCAAGTGCTTTGAAGCACTGAACCCTAAGCCATGATTCCAGCTATTGATCTTGAGCCGTAAACCTTATTCTTTCTAAACCATTGATTGTTGTATACCCAAATACGAATTACAAATATACGCTACCACTCCACAAATACATACAAACTAAATTCCCAAACACTGAATCAAATTACTTGCATATTCAAACAATTGTACCTTATACTTTGAAAGACCAAATCCTTGTAACCTTGAAACGTTGATTCCTTTGTTTTCCAATTCTTTCATTATCTAACAGCCAAGCTTTGAATTTGCCATATGGATCATTTGTGAAGATTGAAACCATTTCATTATCGAATATCCGATGTTGTTTATGATTCTGTTTATTGCTTTACATTATTTATCTGTTATTATGTTAGAATTGAATTGTTCTTATAAAATTGTGGACCAGATTCATGGTCAGACCAGATTAGTGGTCAAGTTAGGACAATGTGTGCCTTGGATCCAGTAATTAGAGCAGTGATGTGTGCTTTGCTTGGGGTTAGTGCGTGGCTGATCAGCAGCCTAACCTTGGTTTTTAAAATAAAAATATAATATCCGGTTCTAAATCATTAATCCTTGTTCACTTGATACCTTAATCCTTTTTCACTTGATGATCATTATTCTCAGTCTTGTCATTGTGACTTGCTGGGCTAGTTAGCTCATTTGGGCGATGTTGTTTATGTTCTTTTCCAGTTAAGAAGGAACCAGTTGGTAGTGAGTATCCTCAATCCAGTACGAGAGCTAGAGGTCCAAGTTGATTGAGTTAAGCTAGCTGGCATCTTTTGAGATAGTTTAAGTTTGTAAAAGTTTATAATAATGTTTAATATTCAGTTCTGAGTTTGAATAGCTGGGATTTGGAAGTTTGTAATATAAAGTGTGTGTGTGTATGTGTGTGTGTCTTGTGTACATACTTTAACCTGTTGCGGTCTGTGGTAGTTGGTAAGTAGGGTCACTGCATATTATTATTGTCTTTACTATTGTTATAAGCAGGTTATAAATAAGGTATATGTGTGTGTGGACCCTAAACTTCTGACCCGGGTTTGGAGGGCACCACAGGTTTGGTATCAGAGCTACAGGTTATAAGTCACTGACACAAGCCTAGGTTGACGGGAATGGGTAGAGGGTTAGGATTAGAAGTAAGGAAATAGAAAGATAGAACGTTGAGAAGATGAGTGCGACGGTATAACATGTATTAGTATAATTCGCGTTATCGTTCAAGATTCTTATATTGCGATATGATTTCAGATAGCAGCGATGGCTGACTCTTTCATCTCTGTACCAGCTGATCACTCAGAGCCCTCAGTTGGAGGACCATCTTCGGATCCATGTCCTGTATTTTCACCCGTGTTGGCTATTTTACCTCCACCTGTGTTACAGCCCGTACCACTGCAGGCTAGTCCACCCTAGGCATGAGGCCACCTATCAGAGGACCTCCATCAGCCGATTCAGATTCCACTGGGCATTCAGTTGCGGGTGCCCCATTCCAGTCTACATTGCATCATGTTCTTTATTATCGGTATGAGGCTCTTTTATTGGAGCGTGATTCGTTATTGGCACAGATCCGAGAGCTGCAGCATATCATCAGGACTACAGATGTTGATCGTGGTGTGAGGGAGCTTCGAGTGGAGATCCATGTGACACGCAGGATTCTTGAGGCTAGGCTACATGGAGCTACATTACCTGGTCGAGGCCCTGATGCACTTATGGGATGGGCTAGTGAGGTGATGGAAGACCTTGAGAGGCTTGGAGGACCAGAGTTTCCTTGGAGTTAGATCCAGAGAGAGAGAGAGATGTTGACCAGTGCTGTTGTGGATGTTTAGTATGTACAGTAGTGTATAGTATGTATCAATAGACTTTTGGGTTGTATTTATAGACTAGATCTGATGACTAGTGAGTAGGTTTGTTGTACCCTTTTTTCTTTTACTTTCGAAGCGTCTTTACGCTTATACTACCTAAAACTTTTTATCTATATATATCAGTACCTTTCCCTTTCCAGCATTGTCATTTACATTACTGCACCTGTTTTATTTTACTTTATTTATTGCACCGGTTATACCCTTATGATACCATATACCCTGTTCCCTTAACTGTTTATATTCTGTAAAGAAGCATGCAATTTATTTGGTCCAACTGTTACAACTGTTTTCAAAAAGAGATATTTGTGTTTTACAAAACTTTTCTTTTATGTAAAGGATTTGATTTAAAAGCTAAATAAGTTGTTTGATTCTTTACACAAAATGCCTCCCAGAAGAAATACCCGCACCAACACCCAGAATGAAGAAACCAACAACAACGACAATAATAATCAAGATGACCCAAACCAGAATGTAAACCCAGGACCCATAGACCCAGCAATAGCCCAGATTCTTCAAATCTTGGCTCAACAAACAGTTCACCTGACTCAACAACAACAAAGACAGACCAATCCCAAGGTAACTTTCAAAACTTTCCAGGTGGTAAACCCACCAGAATTCAAGGGTTCCCTAGATCCGATTAAAGCAAATGTTTGGGTAAAGGAAATAGAGAAGTCGTTTGCTCTAGTTAAAGTGAAGGAAGAACAGAAGGTTGAATTTGCAAGTTATTATTTGAAAAATAAGGCAACCTATTGGTGGGAGACTGTGAAGACATTGGAAGGTACATATGTTATTACTTGGGAGAGGTTTAAGGAATTGTTTTTAGAAAAATATTTTCCCCAGTTTGTTCAGGATCATAGGGAGCTGAAGTTTTTAGAGTTAAAGCAAGGAAATATGTCGGTGGCGGATTATGAGAGTAAATTTGAAGAGTTGTCAAGGTATGTGCCGTCATATGAGGATACTGTTAGAAAGAAGGCTAAGAGATTCCAGCAAGGTCTAAAGCCATGGATCAGAGGGAAGGTAGCCATTTTTGAGTTGGATACCTATGCAGGAGCTGTACAGAAGGCCATGATTGCAGAGACAGAGAGCGAGATGTCACAGAAGGAGAAGGAAAGTAAGAAGAGGAAGTTTGATGGGAATGAAGGTCAGTCACAATCAGGGAAGTTTCCAAACTTTAAGAAGGGAAAGTTTGAGCCAGAGAGAAATTTTAACTTCATGAGGCAAAATGCAGGCTATGGAGGTTAGGGCAACCGTCCAGGCAATGTGAATCAGCCGAATCAGTTGAGGTTAATGTTTCCAGATTGTCAGGTATGTGGGAAGAAATATGGAGGGTTCTGTAATAAGTTAAACGTGGTATGTTTCAAGTGTAATCAGAAAGGGCACTATTCGAGGGACTGCCGCAATCAGCTAGCAAGAGTCAGCAAACAAGGATCAACCTATCCAGAATCCAGCAGTTAAGGTTCCAGCTATTGGATTTACGTGCTTTAAATATGGAAAGCCAGGACATATATCCAGGGATTGCAAGACACCAGCCCCAGTCAGTAATGCATTGAGAATTATGGGATCTACCCAGCGGTGAATGAGACTCCAAGGGCTAGAGTTTTCGATATGTTTGTGAAGGACGCTATCTAGGATACTGATGTTGTGGCAGGTACGCTTAATGTGAATTCTTTATGTGCCAAAGTGTTGATAGATTCGGGAGCAACTCGATCATTTATTTCTCAAGATTTTGTTAGTAAATTAAATTATCCAGTTGAGTATTAAAATGAAATAATGACTGTGGAATTAGTAAATCAAGAGCGTGTATCTGTTAATCAAGTTTGTGGGAATTGTGAGATTGAGATTCCTGGTAGTAAATTTTGTGTTGATTTGATACCATTTAAGTTAGGAGAATTTGATGTTATCTTAGGAATGGATTGGTTATCAAAGCACGATGCACAGATAGATTGTCGAAATAAGAAGGTAATGGTGAAGATGCCAGACGAAAGGATAGTCACATTTAAGGGCCAGAAGCAAGTAACGAAATTCTTAACGATGACTCAAGCCAAGAAGTTACTACGATAAGGATGCGAGCATTTCGTTGCTTCTGTGATTGATAAAAGGCAGGAGCCAGCAAAACTTGAAGATATTCAAGTAGTTAATGAATTTCCAGACGTATTTCCCGATGAGTTACCAGGACTTCCTCCGGATAGAGAAATTTTGTTTGCGATCGACTTAGCATCTGGAACGGAACCAGTATCCAAGGCCCTATACAGAATGACGCCCGTTGAGATGAAAGAACTAACAAAGCAATTGCAAGAGTTGTTAGAAGAAGGAGTAATCAGACCCAGTATTATCTCTGTGGGGTGCACCGGTACTATTTGTCAAGAAAAAGGATGGAAGTATGAGACTGTGCATCGATTATCGGGAGCTCAACAAGCTTACAATCAAGAACAAGTATCCGTTACCCAGAATTGATGATTTGTTTGACCAGTTGAAAGGAGCCAAGTACTTCTCCAAGATCGATTTGAGATCGGGATATCATCAACTAAAGATTAAGCCAGAAGATATACCGAAGACAGCTCTCAGGACAAGGTATGGACATTATCAATTTTTAGTGATGTCTTTTGGATTGACCAATGCCCCGGCAGCGTTTATGGACCTGATGAACAAAATTTTCAAGGAATACTTGGACAAGTTTGTTATTGTGTTTATAGACGATATTTTGATTTATTCAAAAACAGAAGAGGATCATGCAGAACATTTAAGAATAGCTTTGGAGATTTTAAGGAAAAAGAAGTTATATGCTAAATTCTCGAAGTGTGAGTTTTGGCTACAGGAAGTTCAATTCTTAGGACACATAGTTAGTAATGAAGAGATCAAAGTGGACCCAGCAAAGATTGAAGCAATTATAAATTGGAAAAGTCTGAGAACACCAATAGAGGTAAGAAGTTTCTTGGGATTAGCGGGATATTATCGCGGATTTGTTCAGAATTTCTCAAGGATTCACTACAAGAAAAAAGTCCATAGACATCGCTTTTTGGCCGATGTCTATGCTGTTTCCCAACCGATGTTGATGTCGGTGATGTCTATTCTAGACATCGGTGAATACCCGATGTCTATACTGGATTAGACATCGATTTTAGTTAAAAAACAGATGTCTATGTGTTGATTATTAAAACAAAATGCTATAAGTAAATTATTTAATAACTAAATTACACCTAATTAAACATGTTAAACATATCATGAGCTATGTTTTTTGTCACAAAAACATCGATTTTAGTGAAAAACACTGATGTCTATGTGATGATTTTTCACAAAAAATGCTATAACAAAATTATTTAATAACTAAATTACACCTATTAAAACATATTAAACATATATTGAGCTATGTTTTTTGTCACAAAAACATCGATAATTTTGACAGAGGTGATGTAAAATGGCATATTAAACATCTGTTTCTTTAATAAAAGGTGATGTCTAATTAAGCGTATAAACATCAGTTTTTTCTAGAATGAAGTGATGTCTATGTATCCTTTAGACTTGAACATATTAGTTTTTCACATCAGTTATTTCCCTTAAACTGATGTACATTGCGTTTTTTGACATCAGTTTTGTTTGGTTAAAAGTGATGTACATTATCTTTTTTGACATCAGCTTTTCTTAATTAAAAGTGATGTGTAAGAAATTTATAGACCAAATTGTGTAAAGTTTTACATCACTAATTTTCTAAAAAAGCGATGTACTCGTTACTAATAGACATTTGTTATAAATAAAACCGATGTCCTTTACTACATAACCAAAACTAAAACATTGGAAAACACGCATCCATACAAATCTAACCAGTCAATCATTCATACATTTAACCATTCAATCATCCGAAAACCACCAACACCAACCCCATCATCTGCATCAATCATCCAAAAATCACCAACACCAACCCCATCATCTGCATCAATCATTCAAAACTACAGAATCTACATTACCAAATGTACAACCCCCAGCATTTGCAAACCTATACAGCAACCCCAGTATTTATACACTTACATTCTTACTACACAGAACCGTCTAAATTACCAAATGTACGACTACGCAAAAGAAAAGACCTTGAGTACAAGAATTGATCAGATATGCTCTTGGATGAACTGCAGAGCCTCAATGCGAACTTCATCTAGCTGTTCAATGCTGTAACACGATCGAGTCTTGGCCAACCACTACAAATTCGAAACAAACAAAATTCAGTACATGAATGAAAAGTAACCATATCGAAAAGTAACCATATCTCAGTATATAGCAAACTGGAAGCGTCAAGGTAATACCTTTTTAGCAAAATTCAACTTGTCATCATCGATAATTTCTTTCATGTATCGCATTATTACATACGCACATTCAATCCCACCGGGTTGTTTGGGAGATCCCTATTTCATTAATTAAAAGACAAATCAGGCATGTCAAATAAATCATATATATTAAGCACAAATATTAGGTACTCGATCTATTGTACTTACACTAAGAAACTTTGCCTTGGCCATCTTGTTGCCCCTGCCGGTTTCAGAGTTGTAACTTTTCAAAGCCCTGCATAAAAAACATAAAATCTCATATAATGTACAGAAATGAACATGCAATTATACCAAACTGTTACGTTAATAAAAATTTACCTTGATAACGCCTTTTCTAGTTCTGAAAATTGTGTCGGGTGAGGTAGTGGATTCAGAATATATATTTCCCCTTCCCAGATAACGACCAAAATCCAATGCATACTATTTTCATAAAAAAACAAAGACAGATAGGACACATCACATAGAAATTTCTACTGTACTATCCATGTTTTTAATTTTCAGTATTACAATAAGTACTTACTTCTGATTATGCGGAAGAAAGAATAGGCGATCTGGGTTACCCTCTCTCAACCGGTTTAAAATGTATGCTTCAAAATCAGCATTCACGTGATATGTGGATCCGGGGTCAATAAAAGCAAATGTCTCCGCCAGTTCTGGTATTTCACTAATCTCAGAATGCAAGTGCCTATCGAAAGAGTGCTGATGTTAAAATGCAAGTTCTGGAAAATTACAAACATTAAAAAAAATGATCATTAAAAAGAAAAAAAAGGTAACTTACGCCATGTAACTTGCAACTACTGCTTGGCCCAACATTTCAAACTCCAATAAAGACACAACATTCTCATGCAATAAATAAATTGTTTTTTCATGTCCAAACACATTCGGCTCACATCGAACCTGGATACTGACCCCGGTAGTTTTCATCCAAGTTGTTGCATGTTTATACAACAGCTTAAAGCCCTTTGGCACTTTCGCACCTGGCTTTGCTTGAAGAAATTGTGCCTTCAAATCCTGCAACCCGTCATTCTTTTTTATTTTTTCAGCACTTGTTCGGGGCCTTTCTTTTTTCTGCACCTGATGATAATATAAAACCAAAATAAAATGTACATACCACTTAATTTTTAATATCTTGAAATGAACAATTTAATTTCAAAATTCAGACAATATTATACATATATATATTATTCATTATACCGCAACATTTGTGTAGCTAATTAATTCCTCAGGCCATGCCAAAAAAGATCCTAGAGCATCGCGGACAGTCATCATGTCATCACCACGTGTCTCAGCTGGAAGCAAGGCATCTGGTTTTATGAGGCCATCAACGGAGACACATTGATGTCCAATTGGTATATCAACTCCATGTACCAAATCAGTTAAATTATCCTCGCGAGGATATACCATACCAAATGCAACCTTATTCTCAAGTCTCTCGACAGATAGCTCACAAGATCGTTGGGCCTATAATATTTAAATAAACAAAATTAAAAAATTAAGGTAACAATGATTTACCTTAGTAAGATAAATGACAAGGTTGCTCACAAAATTAAAATAACTTACGTGACTTCCAGGAGGTGAAGGCCTAGTTGGGCCATCTGTAAAAACACAGTCATCATCTTCATATACCAACACAACTCCTCTTGCAGGTGGTGGATTTGACTTCATTTCTTTATCCTTTTCCGGATCGAAACTTGCCTTTTCAGATGGCATTGGAGAGTGAAAACTACCTCCACTTTCGATCACTGACTTCAAGCGATCAATCTCTGCCTCGAGAGCTTGCGTTTTTTTTTCAAGCAGTTCATCCCTTTGTCGATCACGGGCCATCAACTCTGCCTTTGTGATTCGAAGCTTTGGCTCTCTTGGCAAATTAAAGTATTGTTTTGGAGTGATGTACCCTCCAACAGCCCGAACCCTCCCAGAATGCTCACGACTCTCCAAAGCCGTTGTCAGAACATCTTCAGCACCAGAAAACTGAATCTCACCCTTCTTCTTTTTTTCCAACAATGCGTTCTGTTAACAAGAAAATAAATTAACCAAAATGGAGTTAACTAGTTTTCAATAAAAGATAAATAATAATTATTTCGCATAATTGTAATCAGTATAATTAAAGACCAATTAACTAAAACATTGACAGGGGTCCTATTTATACTGATTCGCCTACTTTACTGATTTATGTCGTCCTAATTTTACTGATTCGCCTACTTTAATGTAATTTAACCAAAATTAAAACTTACAATTTTATCGCATACAACAGCCAAATCTTCATCGACCTCTTCGACCTCTTGTCCGTTTTTCCGCTTACGAGCCTTTTGCCAAAAAATCGCTCTATCCGGTTCTTCTCCCGGATTCAACCTTCCTTTTTTTATCTGTTACAAATAAAATAAAATACAGTAATACAAATAACTCCAGGGCTAAAAAATGTAGGACTCTAATTTATTATGGACTGACCTATTATAAATTAAATACAGTTATACAATTAAATGAACTTTTCTTACCTCATCTTCTTTTAAACCGATGTACCCCTTTCTTGACAACCGGTGATGATATTTTCTCTTAGACACTCTTTCACTTTGTGTGTCATGAATTTCCTAAAAACATGTCACAAGATTACAAAAATTACAACAGACGATGCAAAAAAATCACCAAATCATATATTACAGAATTAAAACATACCTTCCACTTAGAATCAGTCCTCTGTCTCACAAACCTTTTCCAGGTTGCCTTACTAACATAGCCATAGCCTCTTGGCGGCTTACTCAGCTTCTTCTTTTCTCCAATAAATGGTAGCACATACTTTCTCGTCAAATCAGTCTTAAACTGTCGCCATTTAGAGCCTGCTGACTTTAGGACCATGTTTTCAATTTCTGGTTTAACTTTGAAGGTAGCCTGAAAAAACACAAGTTCACAAAATCATAACAGGAAAAACTTATATTCAAGATCTATATTTGATAATAATTTTTTACAATTGATCTAGTACCTGGAGATCTAACCAAAGCTTTGATTTTAATTCAGGGTCTACATTTGGCCACGTAGGAATGTCGATTGGAATCATAGTCCTAGCCAACATACCAATGTAAGACTGCAAACGGGCTCTAGTTTCCCCATTAGGAATTCCCCATTCATTGGCAGTGACTTTAACTTTCTTCCCGCGAGCTTTCTTGACAATCACTTTGTACATTGCGCATACGCCTCGCTTACCCCCAGACTTCCTTGTAGCAGTATTAGTTGTAGTATTTGTCTGTTCTGAGTTAGTCGGTTGAGATTCCGATGCATGCCCTTCATTGTTTTCATCATTGTTCGGAACATCCTCCAGCCGCTTGGGGCTTCCACCGCTAAGATTCTGTGATGCAGTCTTTTCTGATTGCTTTCGCATTTGCTTTTTTGGTGCCATTCTTTCCTCTTCCTCTAATCTAAAAAATTAACTAATATTTAACAGATTAGAACAACTACACAGTTCATGGTATAATGTCTAACAGATATGCAGAAAATTAAACAAAATTCTCATTTAATTGTCAAGAAAAATTACAGATAGACTTCTATAACTACATTGAAAAATTACAAGAAAACAGAGATCACAAGCTACATTACAAATAACAAGAAAAATTACAAATAACAAGAAAAATTACAAATAAGGAGAATATATAGCTAGACTCCTATAACTTTTTGACCCATATACCCTCAACATTTTCTCTTCTATTACAAACACTTGCATCATCAATTTTAGCAGGGTCACATGTAGGGATATTAGAACAGAATGGGGGAGGGTTCCAGGAGGTGTCTTCAGGAGCATCTTCATTGTAAACATCATGATAGTCTCGAGTTGTCGCCGATAACACAACGGACCAATTAGCATCAACTGGATCCTCAATATAAAATACTTGGTTGACTTGGTCAACAGAGACATATTTGTCCTTTTTGTGAACTGGTCGATTGAAGTTGACAAGGGTGAAACCAAGATCATCGGACTTGACACCTTTGTTACTTGCTGCCCATGTACATAAAAACAGAGGGGCCTTGAATGCGTGGTAGTCTAATTCCCATATTTCCCTGATCACCCCATAAAATTTTAAATCACTCTCTATAGGATTCATGTCCTTAGCACTAGAGACTTGGACTGTCCTTGCAACTAATGACACACCACTATTCTGAACTACCCTTGCATTATCTCGATCCTTTGTGTGGTATCGGACCCCTTCAACAGCATAACTTTCGTAAGTCAAAACTGAAAATGAAGGTTTCCCAGCAAACCATCTTATAGTTTCAGATACGGCTTCCGCATTCTCCCTCATTTCTGTACTGACCTACATATAATTTATTGATGCATATAAGTGGCTACAAATTTAAAAACACGACATATAAAAATAAAAAAGAAGGAAAAATAATGTAAACCAACTTTTTGTTCAAACCAATCGGCAAATTGTCGATTGTGCTCTCCCAATAGCCACTGTACACTCTTCTTTTTCCCTCGATAAATCTCTTCCAAATATTTTTTATGCAACCTGAAATTACTTACATCAAATTCGACTAAACTATACCAAATACAACTTTAACAATTATATGTATACTTTTTATGTTTTACTTACATAACATATGGTTCCACTTCCGAATTATTACGAAGAACTGAAAGATGAGCCTCATCTCGTTCTTTTTCCGCAACTGACTTCATAGTCACACCACCGATTGGACCGGAAATTTTTTCTTCATCTTTCGGAAGACCGGTTGTTCTACTACTCCCGCTATAGAACTCACTGCAAAATTCTATTGACTCTTCTTTGAGGTAACCTTCAGCTATAGAACCTTCTGGATATAATCGGTTTCTTACATAACTCTTCAATATTTTATTAAAGCGTTCAAATGGAAACATCCATCTATAAAAAACCGGTCCACATAATCGCAGTTCCCTTACTAGGTGGACCATAAGATGTATCATAACATCAAAAAATGACGGAGGGAATATCTTCTCTAACTCACACAGGGTCAATATCACATCTGCTTGTAATTTATTCAACTTTGACACATCTACAACTTTGTTGCACAGAGAGTTGAAGAAAAAACACAATCTTATGATACTAACCCTAACATTTTTCAGAAGCACTGAACGAATGCAAACAGGTAGTAGTTGTTGGAGAAGGATATGGCAGTCATGGGACTTTAAACCATACAACTTCATATCAATCATCGATACACAATTTCTTATATTTGAAGCATGTCCGTATGGAAGTTTCATGTCGTACAATGATGCCAATATTATTTGTTTTTCTTTCCGGGAGAGAGTATAAGGGGCAGGAGGTAGGTATGTTCTTTTCTCACCTACTTCTGGAGCTAAATCAGGCCGTATTCCCATGTCAACCAAATCAAGACGCGAGGCAAGGCTGTCTTTACTCTTGAATTTCATGTGTAGAAGTGTCCCAATTATATTATCACACACGTTCTTTTCGACGTGCATGACATCTAAACAATGTCGAACATGGTGAAACTTCCAATACTCTAACTCAAAAAAAACTGACTGTTTTTTCCATGGAGACTCCACCTTTTTTGGCTTCCCCCCCTTCCAAAACTGAACCTAAGTTGCTGTTGTTGCCCCAACACTTCCTCTCCGCTAAGTGGTTCAGGTGCACAACCAAATTCTTGTTCTCCATTAAAAGCTGTCCTTTGTCTCCTATACGGATGATAAAGATCTAAATACCGACGATGTCCTTGGTAGCTCATTTTTCTACTACGACTTAGATATTTAGCCACGGTCTGATCACCGCATACTGGACATGCCCTATAACCCTTATTAACGTACCCCGACAAATTTCCATATCCCGGAAAGTCATTTATTGTCCACATCAAGATTGCCTTTAGAGTGAAAAAGGATTTGGTATGGGCATCGTACACGTTTGGTTCACCTTCCTCCCACAATTTTTTTAAATCGTCGATCAGTGGCTGGAGATATACGTCAATATCATTACCAGGCTCTTGTGGGCCTGAAATTAATGTTGTTAACATCATAAACTTCCTCTTCATGCATAACCATGGAGGAAGATTATATGTTACTAACATAACTGGCCAGCAGCTGTACCGATTATTTAATCCATTGTTGTGTGGATTTATACCATCGGCCGCTAATCCTAAACGTATATTTCTTGCCTCGCTACCAAACTCAGGCCACCTACAATCTACATTTCTCCAAGAAGGAGAATCAGAGGGGTGACGCATCTTTCCATCTTTGGATCGATTATTTGCATGCCAACTCATTAATTCAGCAGTAGATGAAGATTTAAACATTCTTTTAAATCTGGGGATTATCGGAAAATACCACATAACCTTAGCTGGCACATTTACCCTAACTTGACCATCTTTCCCAACTTTCCAGCGAGAGAGATGGCATTTGGGACACTCGGAAGAAGACTCGAGAATTGGACCCCTGTATAATACGCAGTCATTTGGACAAGCGTGGAATTTAATATACTCGAGGCCTAAATCAGTCAATGTTTTCTTGGCTTCATACATATTAGACGGAAGCAGATTATCTTTAGGAAGAATTGATCCAATTGATTGAAGCAGATCAGTAAAAGCTTTATCGGAAACTCCAAACCTAGCCTTCCAATTATGTAATTTTAAGACCGACTCCAGTTTAGTACACTCACTTCCCTCAAACAGAGGTTGTTCTGCATCGGCAACAAACCTCTTAAAGTTATCTGACTCTTTATCGCAATCTTCCCTACTATAGGCTGCTTCACACACGTTAAATGTTTCTGAAATTGGTATGGGCTTCGAGGGAGGACAAGTACTACCAACAGATGACCTAGTACTATTATCATGGTTTTCTCCATGCCAAATCCAATCAGAATATCCTAAACTAAACCCTGATTCATAAAGATGACCTCTGATTATATTCACAGAAAACTTTTTGAAGTTAGAGCAGTGTGCACAAGGACAAGGAATTTTCTTGGGGTTTTTAGCATTTTCCTCGGCAAATATCAAGAAGTTTTCAACACCAATTTCATACTGTAGAGAATCCCTATCGGCTTTTATCCAAGACCTATCCATTTAAAACCACCTGGTATGTCACTAAAAAATTCAGTATAAGGCTTATATTTATTTTATAAGCCTAATATTTATTTTAGAAGTCTAACTTGATTTTAAGTATGACATCCACACATAGGGCAGACTATAAACGACATAAGAAAACTGAGAATTCATATTATACATAATGCATATTATACATTTTAATGTTATATATTTTATTATAATATGATATGAATCGATTTGTAATGCATTACGTAATTCATATTATACATTTAATTATAGTACTAGTACTATATATTAACTAGTCATTCGGTACTTAATGTATAATCACTATATAATTAACCATAGTATAATAGTCAGATCACGGATGCAGATTATCAAATTATAAATGTACTATTTTCAACTAAACACTTGCATACACAATCACTAAATTAACCACACACTTGCATCCAAAATTCAGAACACGACTACATTTAAATATAACATACTAATACCAAAATGAATTCTCCTGCACATAATTGCAAATAAAACAAAACTGAGATTTCATATAATACATAATGCATATTATACACAACACATAGATCAACATAAGAACCAACTGCATAGCACATAGACAAAAAACACACTATCAAAACTAACAAAACAAATCAAATGTATAAGCGTACAAAACAGAGTTGGAGAAGAAAACTCACCGAAGATCGAAAAATCAAACAACACTAATGTCCTGCAAAAACAAATCACAACATTACAAACAAATGAAAACCTAATTTACAAAAATAAAAAAAATAAACAAAAATATAAATGTACAACTAAAAAATCCAAATTACCTAAAGCTTTAAATCTTTTTCTCAGATTAGGTCCTGTATACAACAAGAAGAAAAGTATTAGCAACAAGATTTGACACTAAATTAATAAAAAAAATAAGGGTTTCGAATTAGAAAAAACCCCAATTTACAAAATTAGGGTTTTGAATTCAAAAATCCTCAACTTTTAAAACTGGTCTTCATGCAGAGAAGACCAGTTCGATTCAAGAAGATACAACACTTACCGAAGTAGAGAGGTTAAACGAAAGAGGCTTAACGGAGAGATTCAGAGCGGAGAGAGGTTCAGAGAGAGAGAGAGAGAGAGAGAGGTTCCAGAGACAGGTTCGAGAGAGAGAGAGAGGTTCGAGAGAGAGAGAGGTTCGAGAGATTATGATGGTGAGATGATGGCCGGAGTTCAGAGAGATTGTGAGGGGAGAGAGGTGAGAGAGAGAGAGGGGTTCGAGAGAGAGAGACAGGTTTGAGAGAGAGAGAGTTTTCTGTTTTTTAGTTTTTAGTTTTTTTGTTTTGATTTTGTGTCTGAAGATTGATTTTTGGGGGGAACCAAAATTTGGTTAAGGGGGGAGAATTTTGGGATTGGGGGAATGTAGAACTAAACTGAATGAAATTTCACTAACGGGGGAAGAAATGGTGGGCGCGAATTTTGTTTTTTTTTTTTGGTGAATTTTAGACATCGGTTTAATTATAACCGATGTCTACAAAGAACAAAGACATCACAAAAACACGGGGTGATGTCAATACTCTTTTTAACATCAGTGGCAAAGTTAACCGATGTCTAATGTGTGATGTCTATTGACATTATTCTTGTAGTGATTGCAACACCATTGACAAAGCTTACACGGAAGAATGAAAAGTTCGTATGGAACGATAAATGTGAAGAAAGTTTTCAGGAATTGAAGCAAAGATTAATTACGGCACCTGTTTTGTCACTTCCAGATGATCAAGGGAATTTTGTAATCTATAGCGATGTTTCTCATAAAGGACTCGGATGTGTTCTAATGCAGCACGATAAGGTTATTGCGTATGCGTCAAGGAAGTTGAAACCACAAGAGCAAAAGTATCATACTCATGACTTGGAATTAGAAGCTATAGTATTCGCTTTGAATATTTGGAGACATTATCTATATGGAGAAAAGTGCGAGATTTATACAGATTATAAAAGCTTAAAGTATATATTCACACAGAAGGAGCTTAACATGAGACAGAGAAGATGGTTAGAGTTGATCAAGGATTACGACTGCACGATTAACTATCATCCCGGTAAAGTAAACGTTGTAGCGGACGCGTTAAGTCGGAAAGAAAAGTTAAATGTGTTATCAGTACCCGGAGAGATATACAAAGAATTTCATAAACTGGAATTGGAAATTAGAGTTTCTAAACCTGATGAAGCAAAAGTGTATAGTATGAATTTCCAGCCAGAGTTGTTAGAGAAGATAAGGAAGTGTCAAGAAGAGGTAATGGATCAGGACATAAATCGTTTGGTAGGTGAAGAATTATGCACGCAAAAGGACGATCAAGGTATTCTTAGGCTTTCTTCTAGAATTTGGATTCCACCAGTAATGGAGTTGAAGACTGAAATTTTACAGGAAGCTCATTATTCAAGGTATTCAATCCATCCAAGAAGTACCAAGATGTACAGAGATTTGAAGGAAAATTATTGGTGGCCAGATATGAAGAATGAAATTGTGGAATGGCTTAGTAGATGTTATACATGTCAGAAAGTTAAAGCAGAGCATCAAAGACCAAGTGGATTATTGCAGCCATTGGAGATTCCAGAGTGGAAGTGGGAGCATATTGCCATGGATTTCGTAGTTGGATTACCAAGGACGAAAGCTAATCATGATGCCATTTGGTTTATAGTAGATAGACTTACCAAGTCAGCTCATTTTCTGCCTATAAATGAAAGATTTTCACTAGACAAGTTAGTCCATATATACCTGAAAGAGATCGTAGTTCGTCACGGAGTCCCTGTGTCTATCGTATCTGATCGACATCCGAGATTTAATTCGAGATTTTGGAAAAGTTTTCAAGAATGTTTGGGAATGAGAATGAATATGAGTATGGCTTACCATCCACATACGGACGGCCAGAGTGAAAGAACAATTCAGACGATCGAAGACATGTTACGTGTTTGTGTCATTAATTTCAAAGGAAGTTGGGATGAGCATTTACCCTTGGTAGAATTTTCTTACGACAACAGTTATCATGCCAGTATTGGGATGCCACCCTATGAAGCTCTTTATGGACGCAAATATCGTTCTCCTGTATATTGGGACGAAGTAGGAGAACGTAAAATACTTGGACCTGAATTGGTGCAGCAGACGAAGGAAGTTGTTGAAGTTATCCAGAAGAGATTTATAGCAGCACAAGATCATCAAAGGGAGTATGTAGATCAATCAAGGAAAGATATGGAATTCGAAGAAGGAAATTTGGTATTACTGAAAGTATCACCGTGGAAGGGATTGACGAGATTTGGGAAGAAAGGAAAACTGAGCCAAGATATGTTGGACCTTTTGAGATTTTAAAACGCGTTGGCAAAGTAGCTTACGAGTTGGCGTTACCTCCGCACATGGAGCCCATTCACAATGTTTCTCACGTATCGATGCTTAAGAAATATAATCCAGACTCCATGCATATAATCAAATACGAGCCAATAGAGCTTCAAGCCGATTTGTCATATATAAAAAATTCGATAGAGATTCTATAAAAAAAGAGAAAAAGTGTTAAGGAATAAAGTGGTAAAGTTAGTAAGAGTATTGTGGAGAAACCCAAAGGTTGAAGAGTCAACCTGGGATTAGAAAATGATATGAGAGAAAAGTACCTTCATTTATTTTCCTAGGACATTCTGAGGACAGAATCCTTTTAAGGGGGAAGGATGTAATATCTGGGAAATATCGTGTAATTATTTTGCTAATAAATAAATATTATGTATGTCTAGTATTTATTTCGTGAATTAATTGTTAAGTGGTATATGTATTTGGATGTTTAAAAATAATACCAATTGAGTATTTTAATTTTTATATGTCCAAAATAAAATATTGATAATTGTTATATCTTCCTATTTATTTTTATGTTGATTTATGATTTTATAGGAAATTTATGGATTTTATGAATTCTTTTTCCGAGTATTTATAAACTATTTTATATAATCGGGAACCAACCGACGTCATCCGTTTTTACATTTTTATAACCCGAAACTCTTCTGATAATTCCTTCCTATCCTAATTGCAATATTCCGAGCATTTTCCATGTTTCGACTTTTTCAATCCGGCGTATGATTTGTCCTGTGCGGGTCCCGGCACAATATTTTCGATACATTATTCGTTTCGGTAAATCAATAAAACTCGTATTTTCGATAAACGAACCACAAATATACGATACTACTCCACAAATACATACAAACTAAAAACCCAAAACCTGAATCGAATTATGTTAGGTACCAATATGTTTGTAGAAGGGGGGTTGAATACAAACTTTACTGTTTAATCGAATTTAATGCGGAATAAAAAAGTGAAACAAAATTCAAGTTAAATAAAACTATTATTAAACGTGAATGGTGTTATAACAACGGTATCATTTACAAGGGATTAATCTCAAATAAATTATCACAAATCTAGAATAAATTCGACATGAACTTTTTCTATTTTTGCAATAAAAAGATCAAATACTAAAAGCAATTTGAGATTAAGTTCTAGGGATTTTGATCCGCTAGATAGTTACACAAGAACAAGAGAATGATTTCTAGTGGTTTGGATTTAACTTTAAAACTAGAAATTTCTGATCTTGAATTACAGTTTGAGAGATGAGATGTTTTGTTCTGCAGCTGCTGTATTCTGTTCTTGAGTAGATGAGTTGTATTCAATGTCTTCTGCTGCTTGTCTATTAATAATTCAATTAACAGAATCAATTGAACTGGCATGACTATCTGAGAATTGGCATGACTTTCGGTGAGACAATCTTTTGAACTAGCATGACAATCGGTGAGACAATCACTTGATCTAGCAAGACAATTCCATAGCTAGTAGAACTTTTGGTATGACAATCTCCTGAACTAGCAAGACAAACCCACAGCTAGTAGAACTTTCGGTGAGACAATTAGAAATGACATGGCATGACAATCGGTATGACAATCTGGATTGTCATGCCAGTTCAAGTTTAATTGTCTTATTGAATTAAAACTGATTTTAATTCAAATACACTTCTGAAAATCAATAATATTAATTCGAAATTAATTAATCAATTAATTTAGTTAATCAATAAATTAATCTTTACAGATATAATTTATTTTCTTAATTAAATTATATGACTTTATTAATTAATAGAGAATTAATACTACTCTTGAACTGCAACTATACTTCTGAAAATCTTCAGAAAATTATGAATCCATTCCACCACTTCAATGTTGACACTCGATGTACTGTCTGGTTCATGAGTGACTAACTTTTGTGACGTTTCTTCATATCTTGACTTTAATAACTTGATTTTCTTCAGATTAAATCCCTGTAACTATTTGATACCCTGACAAGATCTCTGTCATTTGATTAAATCCACAATCTTGATTTATATCACTGAGGCTTGATCAATTTCTTGAACTTCTTCCAGTGAATTAATTCCTCAAGTCTGTAGATGAACAATGTTTCTTAATCCTTTGACAGATGTTACTTTGAGAGATCTCTTTGATGATAGATCCACTATTTACTTGTCACATTCTTATTTGAGTTTAGTTAAATCCTCAAATAAACAAATAGGCTATGACATATGCCTTTCAAATTACTTGCATATTCAAACCATTGTACCTTATACTTTGAAAGACCAAATCCTTGTATCCTTGAAATGTTGATTCCTTTGTTATCCAATTCTTTCATTACCTAACAGCCAAGCTTTGAAATTGGCATATGGATCCTTTGTGAAGATTGAAACCATTTCATTATCAACCATCCAATGTTGTATATGATTCTGTTTATTTCTTTACATTGTTTATTTTGTTATTATGTTAGAACTGGATTGTTCTTATAAAATTATGGACCAGATTCGTAGTCAGACCAGATTAGTGGTCAAGTTAGGCCAATGTGTGCCTTGGATCCAGTAATTAGAGCACTATTGTGTGCTTTGCTCGGGGTTAGTGTGTGACTGATCAGCAGCCTAACCTTGATTTTTAAAATAAAAATATAATATCCAATTCTAAATCATTAATCCTTGTTCACTTGATACCTTAATACTTTTTCACTTGATGATCATTATTCTCAGTCTTGTCATTGTGACTTGCTGAGCTAGTTAGCTCATTTGTGTGATGTTGTTTATGTTCTTTTCCAGTTAAGAAGGAAGCAGTTGGTAGTGAGGATCCCCAATCCAGTGCGAGAGCTAGGGGTCCAGGTTGATCGAGTTAAGCTAGCTGGCATCTTTTGAGATAGTTTAAGTTTGTAAATGTTTGTAATAATGTTTAATATTCAGATCTGAGTTTGAATAGTTGGGATTCGGACATTTGTAATATAAAGTGTGTATGTGTGGCTTGTGTACATACTTTAACCTGTTGCGGTCTGTGGTAGTTGGTAAGTAGGGTCACTGCATATTATTATTGTATTTACTATTGTTATAAGCAGGTTATAAATAAGGTATGTGTGCGTGTGGACCCCAAACTTCTGACCCGGGTTTGGAGGGCGCCACAAATATTCTATGATATATACATCGTAACACAATCGTTACTAATGCGTAAAAACTCAAAATGTTATTATCATGGCTAGAATGACATTTGTACGAAAGACAGTAAAATAACTTTTCACAACAACAAAGTATATGGAGTCGGGTTTGTAAACTTTCCCGGGTAATTCGAAGTGGTGGGTGCTCTAGGGTCCACCCGGAAATCTATGATTATAAACAATTTCATTTCATTAGACCCCGTTCGTATTTATTGCTACTTGTACATATGTGATACATATTAATCCTTCAAGCAACTCACTTTACTCTTATTATTCTATTAAGTACAAGTACTTTTCATATTCGCTTTCTTTTCTAAATCCCTTATGTCTGTTAATGCCTTTTACATTTTGACCCTCGGCTCCGGTTGCGATTCTTAAGGGCTTCTATTCGCGCGGTCTCGGCTCCGACATTTTTATAAAATTGTCAAATCCGTATTTTCACTTGAAATTTTTATGACAGTTAATAAACTCTATTTCTTACTCTTTGTAAAAATGTAATGATTTTTATATATTCTTAAGTCAATCATTTCTATTTCCGAAGTTCATAATTCGTTGCGGTTTTTATCGCGTAAATCGTTTTTACTAAAACGGTGATAACTTTTGATCTGTAAATTGAAATTAAGCGATTCAGACGCCTAAAAAATCCTCCTAACATTTTCTATCATAATCAAGTATTAGTTTTCAAAAAACTACAGTTTATACTTTCTATAACTTTGCAAAAAACTTGTAATCATGTTTTATACGTTTTAATGGCGTTACGATTACGATCCGAGTTTCGTTTACGCTCTAAATCATTAACCAACCATCAAAAATCACCATACCATCATCCCAACACTAACTCCTATCAATAAAAATCATGTTCTTGAGGCAACAACAACAACCTTAATAGCTAACTAATTAAACATCAAGAAAATTACAACACAAGTACCAAAACTAGGTTTATAACTAAGATCTTAAGGTTTCTTTAAACTTAAACGTTAAACAAAGTTTGGTCAAGGATTTATATCTTTATTGAAAGCTTGGGATGTTTTCTTCTTGATGGTTGAACCTTGGGAGGGCTTTTTTGTGCTTAAGGAACCTAGATCATGCCATGAAAATCAAAAAACCAAGAAAATTTACTATTTCTCACTATTCATCATCACTTTCTTAATTTATTTCACCAATAAAACCTTAATTAAATTCTATAAAAACTTGATATTACCTTAGTTTAGGATGTAGAAAGCTTAGTATTTAATTGTGGAATTTTTCCATGGCTAGAAGTTGAATTTTTGAAATTGATTTCTCTTCTTTTTTATAAATTGTCTAATGGAGCTTTGCAAGGGGAGAAGAGATAGTTTTTATTGGTTTCTTGGATGCTTCTTGTGAACGTAATTCTATGTAATCTTGTATATATCTCCTAGGATTGTCAAATCTTTCCATATCTTCCTAGATTTCCTATTTTCCAAGCTATAACACTAGCTTAAATACCTTGGTTACTATTCAAGCCACAATTCACTAGCTAGGCAATCATATTCTCTAGCTAGGCTACTATTTGGTTATTAACCATGGTTATTTATTTACCCTAGTTAGCTTGTATGGTTAGCTTGGCTTGATACGTTTATTTATTCACTTACGCGTTCGCTCGGTCGCTTATTCATTTTCGTAATAAATCTTCATAAACGGTTCGACGGGTAATTCCTTTCTTATACATCCTTTACGTTTTGAAGCCTCATACTTGGGTTTGAATTTGTAGTATTTTAGATTTAAAATTATATCGTGATTCTCGTATTCCTTGACGGTTCGTAGATACGTTCGTTTTTCAAGGTTCATTTTCTTCAAAAACTAATAGCGTTTACATACATTTATTTGCTACGTTTAATCATGTTATCGACTCAGAAACAAATTTTTCCATGCACAACATAGTGTGGGCTAAAAAGTTTTCACCCACTGTCAGGGTTACTATTAATCAAACGTATTACAAAGTTTTAAAAATTCGAGTTATTACAATCTTCCCTTCTAAAAGGAATTCGTCCCAGAATCAAATAGAAAATAAGTGGGGATATCTTTCCTTTGTCGCGTCCTTTATTTCCCAAGTTGACTCTTTAACATTGTGGTTTCTCCATAAGATTCTGACCAGCTTTACAGTCTTGTTCCTCAGCACTTGTTCCTTTTGGTCCATTACTCTCATCAGTTGCTCAATGTAGGTCAGGTCCGGTTGCAAGTCTACCTGTTCATATTATATCATGTGTCACGCATGAGCATAGTACTTCCTTAGCATTGACACATGGAATACAATGTGTACTTGTTTCCAGTTAAGAGGCAAGGCAAACTCGTAAGCTAGAGGTCGTATCTTCCTCAGGATTTCAAAGGGTCCAATGAATCTGAAACTTAGTTTTCCTTTCTTTTCGAACCTCATTACTCCTTTCCACGGAGATACATTCAACAACACTGAATCTCCCACTTCAAAATCTTGATCTTTCCTGGTCTGGTCGGTGTACTTCTTCTGTCTATTTTGAGCCGCTGCCATCCTTTTCCTGATGAGTCCCACCATTTCTTGGGTCTTCCGGACCAACTCGGGCCTTAAAATCTTATGTTCTCTAACTTCATCCTAACATAAGGGAGAGCGGCATCTTCTTTCATAAAGAGCTTCATACGGGGGCATTCCTATGCTAGCGTGGTAGCTATTATTGTAGGAAAATTCGATCAGGGGTAAGTGGTCATTCCAGTTTCCTTTAAAGTCAATGGCACATACTCGCAGCATATCTTTTAGGGTCTGGATAGTCCTTTCTCTTTGCCTATCAGTTTGGGGGTGGTAAGCGGTACTCATATTCAGTCTGTTGCCTACACACTCTTGGAAGCTTCTCCAAAATCAGGAGTTAAACCTTGGGTCCCTGTACGATACTATGGTAATGGGAACTCCTTGCCTCACTACGATCTCTCTCAAGTAAATATCCACTACCTTATCTACGGTGTACCTTTCGTTAATTGGCAGGAAGTACGTGCACTTGGTCATTCTATCTATGATAACCCATATCGCATTATGATTGGTTTTAGTCCTTGGTAGGCCTATCATAAAATCCATTGCTATATGCTCATATTTCCATTCCATAATTTCTAGGGGCCGTAATAGTCCACTCGGTCCCTGGTGTTCAGCCTTCGCTCTCTGGCATTTCAAACATTTGTTGACCCACTCTGCTACTTCTCTCTTCATGTTAGGCCACCAATAATGTTCCTTAAGGTCACAGTACATTGACATACTTTCTGGGTGGATTGAATACCTGGAGTTGTGCCCTTCGTGCAACAGCTCGTCTCTTAGTTCTTGCACATTCGGAACCCAAATCCGGAATGCATTCCTCATGATCCCTCTCTCATCTTTCTCGCATCTGACCTCCTCGTCGGTCAATGTTTCTCTTTCTTCATTCATCTTCTTTTCCTGACACACTCGTATATTCTCAGCTAGTTCTGGTACTAACCTGATTTCGAATAGTCCTTCTGATCCTTTACCGATTATTGTCACGTCGATCTCCATATTCTCGAATTCCTTAACTAACTCCTCAGATTTCATTAACATCTTGAGTCTCTCTTTCCTACTGAGGGCTCCAGCCACCATATTGGATTTACCCGAGTGATACAAGATTTCACAATCATAGTTTTTAATCAGCTCTAACCATCTGCTTTGTCTCATGTTTTTTCCTTTCTGAGTAAAAATATACTTGAGACTCTTAGGGTTTGTGTAAATCTCGCATTTTTCCCATACAGGTAGTGCCTTCAAATTTTCAGGGCAAACACTATAGCTGCTAATTCTAGATCGTCGGTAGGGTACCTTATCTCATTATCTTTCAACTGCAGAGAGGCATACACAATAACCTTTTCATGCTTCATAAGCACACATCCTAGCCCCTTGTGTGAGGCATCATTGTATATCACAAACTCTCCCTTTCCCTCTGGAAGAGCGAGTACTGGTGCTGACACCAGTCTCCTTTTCAGCTCTTGAAAGATTTCCACATAAACTTTTCCGTTTTCCGGGTAAGCCTAGTCAATGGGCCGGCTATCTTGGCAAAGTCTTGCACAAATCTTTGGTAATTTCCTACTAAGCCCACAAAACTCCTAAACTCGATTTGGATAATCGGTCTTTCCCAATTGGATACCGCCTTTATCTTGGGGAGGTCGACTAAAACTCCTTTGCTACTTAAAACATGCCCTAAGAACTGAACTTCCTTTAACCAAAACTCACATTTTGAGAACTTGGCATACAACTTCTAATTCCTCAAGATTTCTAAGACTATCCTCAAATGTTCTGTATGTTCTTGCTCTGTCTTTGAGTAGATTAGAATATCATCTATGAAAACTATCACACATATGTCTAGGTACTTCTTGAACACTATGTTCATCAAATCCATAAAGGTTGCGAGTGCATTGGTTAACCCGAACGACATGACCAAGAACTCATAATGTCCATACCTAATGTGAAAGGCAGTCTTTGTTATATTTTCAGGTTTGATTTTTAACTAGTGATATCATATCCTCAAACTATTTTGGAAAAATGCACAACACATTTGAGTTGGTCGAATAGGTCGTCAATCTTAAGGAGAGGGTACCTATTGTTAATGATCAGCTTGTTCAACTCTCGGTAGTCTATGCATAATGTCATACTACCATCCTTTTTCTTTACAAATAGTACTGATGTACCCCATGGTGATACACTGGGCCTTATCATTCCGTTGTCTAACAACTCTTGTAGTTGAGAAGCTAGTTCCTTCATCTCAAATGTGGTTAATTTATAGAGGGCCTTAGATACTGGTGTCGTCCCTGGTGCTAATTCTATAGCGAAATCTATTTCTCTATCGGGTGGCAGTCCTAGTAAGTTCTCTGGAAATACATCCTTGAATTTATTTACTACTGGTGTGTCCTATATGTTAGGAACTTCCTTCTTAGTATCCATCACATAAGCCAAGTAGGCCTCATCACCTTTCTTTAACAATCTCTTATCCTGAATCATGGTCAGAAATTTATGGGTCTGTCGTTGACCTTTAAACACTATCGCTTTTCCAATTTGCACTCTTATGCTTATCTTCTTTCACTCACAGTCTATCTGCACTCCATTACTGGATAACCAGTCCATTCCTAGATTCACATCGAATTTTCCTAACACAAATGGGATTGAGTCAACCTCAAAGATTTTCCCTTCCAGTTTAAATTGCATCTAGGGTGTACTTGATTTACAGGGATGATTTCTTGGTTTTCTATTTCTACTTGTAATACCTCACGTAAGGGTATAGCATTAAGATTTAAATTTTTTAGCAAAATTTTGAGATATAAATGACTTGGTCGATCCGGAATAAAATAAGACATTTGCACATTCGGAATTTAACAAAAGGGTACCTGCTATCATGTTAGTGTTCCGGACAGCGTCCTGAACGGTCATGTTGAAAGTCCTAGCAGCTAAGGGGTGGTTGCATGCGGCTCTGCTCATTCCTGAAGCCTGATGTTTAAGCGTGGGTCAAACTTTCTTCATGTTCCCTATATTTCCACACTGGAAACATTTCAATCCTAGCCGTGAGCAATTTGAGGCAAGGTTTCCTGGTTGGTTGCATCTGAAGCACTTCAGAGGGGCTCTAGTCTAAACACACACTCCATGGTGCCTTTTTCTGCATGTTCGACACTCTGGTATAGGGACGTGGGGTTGGCTGTAAAATGTCGCCCTAGATGATCCGCCACCCTGGCCAACGTTCTCACTTGGGGCCTTTCTAAATCCGGGGCCTCTCACACTTTAGGACACCACTCCCCTGATGAACCTGCTCGGAAGGCTCCCGTTCCCGGTTCCTCCTCCTCCTCCTTGACTTCCTATCTTCCTTTTCCTACTTTCCTTCTCTTTCAAACTCTGCTCACTACCTACTTCAAATATCGAGGCCTTCTGTACTAAGGTGGCCTAATAGGATAGCTCTAGCATTGTTACCCGGTTCTGGATCCACTATTTCAGACCAAGCTGAAACCTTCATGCCTTCTTCTATTCAGTATTCACAAACTCTGGTACAAATCATTATAGCTCAGTAAACTTGGCCTCGTACTCCACCACAGTCATTCTATCATGTTTCAGCTCTACAAACTTAATCTCCATCTGAGTCTCCATAAACCTAGGGAAGTACTTGTTCAAGAACAATCGGGTAAATCTATCCCATGGGATCGCAACATAAGCCTCAAGGTTACGTTTAGACTTCCACCAGTAGTTAGCTTCCCCCTTCTGCATGTAAGAGGCAAAGATGGTCTTGTATTGCTCTTCAACACCTAGTATCTCAAAAGACTTCTCTATTTCCTTAAGCCAAGTCCATGCCTCAACGGGGTCGGAAGATCCTAAAAACTCCAGGGGTTTGAGAGACTTGAATGCCCTAAAGGCATTAGCAGCAGTTGGTTGGACAACATGTGGCTATGGTGGAAGGGGATGTTGGTTCAGATTGGCTCTTAAAAGTTCCATGAATTCATTTATGGGGTTTCCCCCTTGGTGGGTATCCTTAGCTTCTTCCTCTACATATCTTTCTTCATCAAACTCATTAAATTCTAGGTCCTCTTCACTTTCTTTATTCACTATACAGTCAAGTTCATTTTCTCGTTGATTGACAGATTCTGTGGGCTGTGCCCTGGTTCTTTTTCTACGGGGTGGAATCATTCTGATTAATGAAAATAATGTTAATACAGTTGCATATTTTTACATTTGGATTAATTCATTTTTAGGTAAGCATGTTATTTAAATATTTAGCATTCTTTTATCAAAGTGCAATAATATGGTAAAATAATTTCTTAATAACTGCTAGATAATATATCATAGGGTCTCCAAGAATATATCTTGGGGACAATAACAACCATCCATACGTTTCCCTGAATACAATACATCGATTACATAATCCTGAATATTGATTTACAAATACATACACCGGGTACCCTGAAGGCCTAGGAATGCTATCTACTACTAGCTATCCTAACAAAATTGGAGACAACTCACCCAGCCCTTTACAAGGTCCATATATGGTCACTGGTCTCTCAGTCTGAGTCACTGCGCATGAGGTCTCGAACCCTCCTCATCGCTCCTACTAGCATTAGCTCAGCATCAAGTATTGGAATGTATCCTCCCATCACCATCATCCTTATCTCGAGTACAAAGCTCCATCCCATCAATATCCCGTCGAGCTATAGTCGGAGAAGCAGCCCTAAAATCCCCGGGGTAGCCTAGCCTGATAGTTCTCTCGTCGGTCAGCGCCTGTCGTGTTAATGTTTGTGCCCTGGACACAACACTATGATGTTTTAGTTTAAGACATTGGGATTATTAATGTTTATGTTCTATCGACTATTTCCTTTATAATTTATTAATTCTTAATTTACTGTGATATAAATGTTAGATTAATAAATGTCCTTGGAATATGATATGCAATTCTATATCTCTAAGTACGTGACTTAGAAATGAGATTGTGAGAATAGTATCAATATTCCTAAAGGTCCTTAGTCGAGTATTATTATTATGGGACAATAATAATACATTAAGACTGGTGTTTTTGTTGACTGATGATCACATCTCATTGATCATAGGTATAGTGATACTAAAGTCAAAAACACAGGTGGATGTATATGTACATGGTGTTGGACAGACCCAATGTGAGATTCTACATGTCTGTTGTGTCATAAGTAATTCTCACAGTGATAATGATGTAATGGTCCTTAGACCTGAAGTCATTATATTTCTATACGAGAATTAATATACATTGATTCCATTCAAAGTTATCCTTGACCGGGTAATGATTAAAGTGGACATTGGGTATATTATGAATTGTATGAGAAATATGGATGATATAGCTGGGATTTAACCCTCCTATTTTAGGAGTGATATTATTGGCCTCTTGTGTGAGCTAGACTATGAAATGCGTGGCCACGCTCAAATGTTGATTTGATATGATAGTCTACTCATTGATCAATGAAACTTGGATTAAACTATGATGAGGATGACAAATTACATGCCTCTAGTTTAATCTATAATATTTGGTTAAAGGGATTATATTACATTGTACATTAATCACAAAAGGTTTAATCGATCACCGATTCAATTATTATTACTTGGGTAGCAATGATGTATTACTAGATACCGCTCATTGTTTACGATTTTAAATTAGATTTAAAATTCGTTGCCAACGTAATAATAACCTATAGGGTCACACACTAAGAATGCATGAAGGATTATTTAATTTAAATTGGATTTAGATTATATTAAAGTAATTCGAATTATTTATAATATTAATTAAGTATGACTTAATTAATTAGATAAATATTGATATTCTAATTTACTAATATTAATTATAAAATTTATTTGTTAAATAATTAAGCGAGACTTAATTATAATACAAATAAGAATTTCGAATTAATAATAACTCATAATTAGTTAAGAGTTATAGTTCGTTTTTCTACTCTCTATATAATATCTCTTGTGTGGCTGATTTTGCAAGCAAGACTTTTACTAAAATCCTAGCCACCAAGAGAGAAGATGGAGAGAGTAAGAAGAAATGAGTTTGTGCTAGTACACATCCAATCCTTGAGTTCAAGCATTCGTGTGGATACCAATAGAGCATAGATCGCGAGAGCGGGATGCGTGTTGATTGAACAAGCTTTGGATCTCCATTAGTCAACCAATTTGTAAAGCTTCTTATGGTAAACAATCTGATCTTTGGATTAAATATCTATTTTTTGAATGGATCCTGAAGTGGGTTTCGAAAATTCAGCTTTTTCACATTTTTAATTACTGTTTCCGTTACGTCTATGTGCTCGAAACCCAACAATGGCATCAGAGCTACTTGCAAAAAGTATTTAATTCATCTATTTGTTTACTGGTTTTATGATGATAATATGTATACAATATTCCATGACCGTTATGTATGCGATTTTGTATGTTTTATATTTTGTTATGATTATATATGCGTATGTATATATATATTTTGAATATATGATATTCATGAGAGTTGTATAATCATATGATGATTATATAATCTGTATATATACTGATATATACATGTTTTATGTTTGTTCTTATTATAAGAATCGTATTTGATACGATTCTGAATCGGATGCAGCAGATTTGCTGAAATCTGGGTCTGGTTTCCGATTTTGGCAAACAAATATGCTATTTCATATAGAATCGAGTGTCTAAACGGAACAGATAGTTAAAACTATCATCGACTGATATGTAAGGCGTTTGACGTCATTTAGGCCCTTTAATCTGTGATTTAATGTTATTAGATTTAATTTTGAATTTTCTAATTTTTTTCAATATTTGGTTTTATGATTAGATCATGATGGGTATGATATGTTAAGATCAGATTATGTGTTTTAACATGTTATTTTGTGTTAATTGAGCATGGTGGATGGTTATGGCTTATGACCTTAGGTTAATGGTTTTGGTTTTTCAAATACGGCTTGCATGTCATTTAATCTTGTAAATATTAAATCTCGAATGTAACTCGAGTTCTTCTTATAAGTTCATTAGATTAGTTTTCATATTTCATTCTTATAATGTACATGAAGACATGAAGATTGAATATCAAGGGTAATCCCACATGGAGGCCATCCAAGGAAGCAATACAAGAAAGAAGACATGTAATAGTTAGCCTGTATTTATTTTCCACCTTAGATTGACCTAGATCTTTGTCATTAGCTTGATAAAGATCACATAGGATAAAGCCATAACCAACCATGTTTATTTATTGCACTTTATTTATATATGTGCATATGATGAATGTATGTGTAGAGTAGTTTATAAAGATGCATGCTTAATTAGATTAAGGATGTATATATTAGATATGACACCCATGCCATGCTTGCTAAACAAGATAAAATCTGTAATGATTCAAGATTTTAAAATGAACAAAGGATTATGAGATTCTCGTGTTTATGAAACACGGAATAAAATACAAATTTTCTTTGTTTCTGACATGGGGCAATTTTGTCAAAAGCGAGTTCATTGAACTTGTAAGGTTGTGGGTTTTAAGCGAGACCGTTGTGACTCCCTCACTACCTGGAAATGAAACCATTGACGAATACTTATTTGAAGTATTTTATTCAAGAAAAAATTGGGAATCTCTTTATGATGGGATCATGATCGTTTTAAAATTAACAAAACCCTAAAGTTAATTTTAAGTTGATCGGATGCCTTCCAATGAGTCCAATGCATTAACCCCTAGATCGAAAAGGAGTGGGTTCGCCAAAGCGAAGTACTCCTATCTATCGTGGGAGATGTGTTAAAGTATATTGATATTTTTTGACTATTGGGTTTGACTTAACTATGTTATCACAATAGGATTGTGAACTTAGAGCATAGAGTTTGGCGAGATTTATTAGATAAATATGAACAAATGTTTTTTCACCAAGCTATCCAAGAGTTATATAGTTGATATAATTGACAAATGATGTCTACCTAAATAATCATGTTTTAGGAGAAAAGCCAAAGCTGACCTAACGCATGGTGAAATATGGATCTTGGTTCACTAGAAAGGATATAGAAGATATTTTTTTTGAATTAATAGTTAGGGCTATTGATTAGATAAAAATAGTGGGAGATATATATTGTGAATATATATATATGAATAATCACTTGAACATAATTTAATGATCATCTGTAGACTAAGTCATTTTATGCACTTTAATATTATAGATATCAAATGACAAATAACACAAATAACTTCTCTATATAATAGTCCTTGAGAAAGATAAGCTGACATGAAATAATTTCCTCGATTGACATGGGAACTTGAAGATTGTCCTAGGTTCAAGGATGTCACTCAAACCCCCATATTTCTTCTAGCTGAGAATGAAACATGTGTAAAACAAAATGCTTACCAGAAGCAAACTAATTATGCAACTGATGTTTCATGTCTCATGTTTGTAATTATGAATGCTGAGCTTTAGAAGAAACAAGAGCATAATGATGCTTATGATATGATTGAGCACCTTCAAAAGATGTTTGAAGGATAGGCTCGTCAGAAAGATTTGACAATAATAAGGCACCATACTTTTGCATTAATGGGAGAATCATATCCGGTTGGACCACATGTTCTAAAGGTGATAGGCATATGTACCTTGATATTTTGGGTTTCAAGAATGGTCTAGAGACTCAGCTTGATTTGATCAAATGATCTTTGAACAACTTTTATTCTCAGTTTGTTAAGAACAAAAGGAATGAGATAGACTTAACACTCACCGAGTTGTTAAGCATGTTTAGAACTACTGAAATGTTAGGTCACACACACACTGTAGAGGGGGTGAATACAGTGTATAGTACAATTAAATCGAACTTTAATAACTCAAGTAACAGAAAACAAACTTTATTGAAACAATAAACTCTGTTACAGTATGGAACTGTTTTCTCTCAGTGATGAACAAATATCACGAGAGCTGCTAGGGTTACAATAAATAATCTTCTCGATTGTGATAACACTTATAGTGTAAACCCTATGTCTGTGTTTATATACTACACAATTACAAGATAATCGCTAATTGATATGGAATATAATTCTGCTTCCTAAAATATATCAATCAGATATCTTTTCTTCCAAGTATTCTATTCTTCATTGAATTCCATCTTCATGCATATTTCTTCTTATGTTTGTCTCGATCTTCTTCCCTTCAACCAGCTGTCTTCCTTATCTGAACGTCCTTCAGTACTTAAGTTCTGATATCCATCTTCTAATAATTATCTCCTGATAATATAAGTACTGATATCCTTAAGTCCTGACTTCCAGTAAGTACTGATTTATCCTGTTTAAATAAGATCTGAAAACTAAACATAAATCACATTAGTCATGACATTATCAAATATATCTAACAATCTCCCCCAACTTGTAAATTAGCATAATATACAAGTTTAACAGATATTTGATGATGTCAAAAACATTAAGTATAAATGCATGAGAATTTGACTAGATAACTACAACTTACAGTCCTTAAAGCTTTACCAATCTTTAACTTCTGATAACAACTTCAGTCTGTATTCATATCAGAATTTAAGCAGTTGTAGATCTTGACTTGGCTTCATCTTCTGATCTCTCTGATGTCAGGAGTTGTTCAGAGATAGTTCTTCAACAAACATCTATCAGCATATCTGAGTACATCAATCATCCTCCTTTTAGCATCTTTAAGTTCTGCAGAATCTTCACCAGTTTAAAAGATTGCAGCCCTGAGATCATTAATTTTAGCTTTCCTTATATCCTGATCCAGTCTGATCAAATATGCATTATCAGACTCAAGATTTAATTCCACAGCCCTGTAACCCAGAAAGGTAGTTATAATCTTGGCAGTGTTGGGCTTCATCTCAACTATATCACCCTTGTTATCTCTGTACTTTGGAAGATATGTGCTGTCAGACTTAACAGAATAAAGCCTTTTCTGTCTCTGAATCTGATTCTTCAAATAGTTTGCAGCACTTTCTGTTATTCTGTCATTCGCTTGAAGTAAGAATAATACATGCTCCAGTTCTTCAAAATACTTCAGTGGAATGGCATTTTCCCTTATATGATAAACCCTACCATCTATCATGAAGTACAACAAGATGTTTTCTTTCAAGTAGGTATGGTAAACTGTAAGTCATATGTCATAGACCTATTTGTATATTCGAGGATTCAACTCAACTCAAATAAGAATGTAATAAGTAAATAGTGGATCGACCGTCAAAGAGATCTCGCAAAGTAATATCTGTCAAAGGATTCAGAGACAAGGTTCATCTACAGACTTGAGGAATTAATTCACTGGAAGAAGTTCAAGAAATTGATCATGCCTCAGTGATATAAGTCAAGATTGTGGATTTAATCAAATGACAGAGATCTCGTCAGAGTATCATTAATTACAAGGATTTAATCTGAAGAAAATCAAAGTGTCAGAGTCAAGACATGAAGAAACGTCACGGAAGTTAGTCACTCATGAACCAGACAGTACATCGAGTGTCAACGTTGAAGTGGTGGAATTGATTCATAATTTTCAGTGATTTTCAGAAGATTTACAGAAGAATGGTTGCTGCTCAAGACTAGAATTAATTCTCTATTAATTAATTGAGTCATCTAATTTAATTAAGAAAATAAATTATATCTGCGAAGAATAATTTATTTATTAATTGAATTAATTGATTAATTAATTCAGATTTAATTCTAGGAATTTTAGGAATTTTCAGAAGTTTAATTGGATTAAATTCAAGCATTAAATTAGCAAGACAATTGAAAATGAACTAGCATGACAATCAGGATTGTCATACCGATTGTCATGCTAGGCCATATTCAATTGTTACACCGAAAGTTACATCAGGAGGATGATTGTCTTGCCAGTTCATTCTGATTGTCATGCTAGTTCATTCAGATTGTCTTGCTAGTTCATTCAATTGTCCTACCGAAAGTCTTGCAAGCTTAAAGGATTGTCATTCCAATTCAATTGATTCAGCTGATTGTTTAAAAAGAAGCAGAGAAGCAGCAACTTAAAAAAAAACACAGAAGTCAAGAAACAAGGCAGAAAAGAAAATCAAGAAGAAATATTTCATCTTTTCATCTGCATACTTCAAGATTAAATTTCTAGATTGTAAAGTTAAATCCAATCCACTAGAAATCTTTATCTTGCTCTTGTGTATCAATCTAGCGGATTAAAATCCCTAGAACTTAATCTCAAATCGCGTTTAGCATTTGATTCTAATTATTGCAAAAATAGAAAAAGTTCATGTCGAATTTATTCTAGATTTGTGATAATTAATTTGAGATTAATTCCTTGTAATCGATACAGTTGTTGTAACACCTTTCAAGTTTAATAATATTTTTATTTAACTTGAATTTTGTTTCACATTTTTTATTCCGCATTTAATTCAATTATTCGGTACTGTTTGTATTCAACCCCCCCTTCTACAAACACATTGGGACCCAACAATTGGTATCAGAGCCTTCTGATTAACGAACAAATCAAGATCCTAGACTTTTGTGATTTTTCAACTCCTTGAATTTTTATTTATTCAAAAATTCATAATGACTTCACATAAAGTTGGAACCGTTAAAATTCCACAATTTGATAAAGAGAATTATATCATGTGGAAGAAGAAGATGCTATTATTCTTACAAGTTGCAAATCCCAAATATTCAAACTTGTTAAAGAAGGGTATAAAAACTCCGATGGTTATTGAACCGGAGGTAATAATAGATGGTGTGGTGACTACTGAAGCTAGAACCTATCCAAAAGAGCCTGAAGATTTTACTCCTGCTGAGAAGGAAGAAGCCTCCTTGGATGCCAGCCTTCAATTAATATTAATTGATTCCCTTGATCCCTTGATGAACAGACATGTGATGAACTGTAAAAATTCCAAACACATGTGGGAAACTATTGAGGTGATTAATGAAGGCACAGAGGAAGTTAGGGAGAACAAGTTGGAAATCCTAACCTCTGAATATGAACATTTCAAATCAAATCCAGGAGAAGGAATTACTGAAGTGTTTGAGAGGTACAATGCGTTGATCAACAACCTGAACATCAATGGAAAGTATTATTCAATCAGGGAGGTCAACAAAAAGTTCCTTTTAACACTGCCAGCTCATCTTGAACATAAAATCACTGCCATTAGAGAAGCTAGAGATCTGAGTGAGATTTCTTTGGACAGGCTCTATGGAGTGTTAAAAACTTATGAGTTGGAGCAGATTCAACAGAAGGAAGTCTACGGGAAGGATAGAATGGTCAGCACATCTAATGCACTTGTAGCTGAAGGTCAACAACAACAACAATCTCAACAGTTAGAAAGAATGGTACAGTTTTCCAAGGGTGAGGAAAATGAGTTAGTAGCAGAATATGATCCTCCTACTACAAATCAATCAAGTGATGATTTTTATTCCTTGGAAGAGCTGGAGCAATTGGAAGACGAGTCAATGGCCCAAATTGTCAAAAGATTCTCCCATGTCAGATTCAAGAGGAATCCCAAGCTTAAGTACAAGTCCAACTACAACAAATTCCAGAAAGGTGGATCTTCATCCTCTAACACCAGCAGTGGTGGATACAAAACAGGGATGGTTGATCGAAGCACCATTAGATGCTATAACTGCAATGAGTTGGGACACTTTGCCACAGAATGTAGGAAGCCAAAGCAAGTAAGAAAGAACTCTGAAAGGGCTTATCTGGCAAAGGGAAGAAGCTGGGATGATACTGACAGTGAAGATGAAGATGAAGGAAATCTTGCTCTTATGGTTATTGATGGAAAAGCTTCATCGTCAAGAATAGAGGTAAAACTTTCTGATGCTGAAATGGTTTATCATCTAAGAGGTAACTTAGATTGTGCACGTCGTGATAATGAACTGTTAAGTTTACAGATCACAGACCTTGAGAAAGAGGTCAATGAATTAAGACTTGTGCACATTAATCAAGACAAATTAAAAGAACAGGTATCTTTTCTAGAGAATAGAGTTGACTGTTATAGAAAACTCGAAACTATTCTCAAAGACAAGATCACCGGTCTTGAGACTAAGGTTAGAGCCTACTTCAATTCTTGTTCGAAGGCTAAAGAGTTCTACAGTAAGCAAGCTGTTAATCAAACATCTGGAATAGGTTATGATTACAATGCTGCTATTGGAGAATTAGGCATAAACTCCCCTCCTCATGTATGTGCTAAAGGGAGGGAAGTACCACATGTGCTTAAGGGTGTTGATGAACCCCTCTATAAAGCATCAATTGCTGAACCATTTGATGCGACCTCTTCTGTTATTCAAGAAGAAATACGTGCTGAGGATCATGCTTATGAGAAGATTGTTTCCAAGTCAAGTGAGTCGAAAGTTCCAGTCAAAGTTGTGAAAGCAACTGAGACTAACTCAGACACACATGAGTTGGATAACAATAATGCCATGTCTACCATGCATAAATTGCCTGCTGTTAATCACTCTCATAAAGCATGTGGTGTTGCTAATTGTATGTCTTGTGCTTTTAATATGATGTATGCTTATTTTAATGGTAAGCATGTGTCTAATGATAAGACTACTCCTCGTCAGCATGTGAATAACAAGAAGCATGATAGGTCTAAGACTGCTAGTCCTTCTAAGGCTAGAAAGGAGACATTTGTGCCTAAGCTTAAACAGAAATTTGTTAAGGCTGTTTACAAGGTCAAATGTTCAGTCATTGAGAAAGTTGAGACAATTAAAATTAAAAATGTTGTTTTGCCTGATAAAGGACAGTTCTACAAGTATGCCGGGCCCAACCAAGTTTGGGTTCCGAAGAAGGTCTAATCCATTTGAAGTGCAGGGCATTAAACAGGTGTAACCGGTAGTGTGGATTCTTGACAGTGGATCATCAAGACATATGACCGGAGATAGAGCCCTGCTATCAAATGTGGATTGAGAAAGCTGGCCCCATGGTTACCTTTGGAGATAACAGCAAAGGTTTATCTGAGGGATATGGCTGTTTGCAAGCTGGGAATGTTATCATTGTAATTTTGTATATTGTGCTAGGTTATTATCAGGAAGCAGTATCTAACATATAGCACCAGTGACGAGACTTGAGAATATTACGACATATCAGGCACTTGCTGCACATTACACTTGGAATTGTACTCTAGTAAGATGTGTACAAGTGTACTCCTGGTTGGTGAGTTAAAAGAGGAAGTCAGTGCACCACAGTTCATGGACTTTGCAGCTGCAGATCTATTGGACTATGCAATCTCTTCTTCACAATCTCACTTCAGGTTGGTATGAACTAGTATACTGCTCAAGCAATCGTCAAGGACATGGTATGGCACTCTAACAGAAGTTATAATTTTATATGAACTAGTAGAGTCGTCATATTTATAACTATCTTATCACTAAGCACAATCATATTGTTTTATATGTGCAGTGGTATATTGATTATGCAACATAACAATTAGTATCTAAAGTACTTGACAAGTATCGGTCAATGATATGTTGTTAACATTATGTTGCAGATATTTGTAAGCCTTTGACATGAATGAGAATTACTTAGACTTTATCCTAAGTGATCAATGTTTTATCAAAAACTCATTCATATTGAAAAACAAAATCAAACTTCTTTCTACATTAGTGATTTCTTATTTCATGTAAAATCTTTTGAAATCACTATTGTAAATCATTTTCTCTCTATTACCATATATTCTGTGTTACAGGTTCAGTCTCCAATGACTTTCTTTCATTGACAGTCATGAGGTTGAAAACCCACAACGTCTATCCCAGACTGTAAAGACAAACACAAAAACAGAACCAACCAACACTCTCTTACCACTAAATGTAGTATGAATGAGCATGAGGGAGATAGTGCCTTAGTGCACCACATAAGGAAGGTTTTGTAGTCAACCCAGTAGCTCTGTCTCCTACATAGATGAGTAGTATTTAAACCGAGACAACTGCTAGCCCCCATACATCTTCTCAAAAAGATGTAATGGCTGAAAAGGCACAAAAACAGTTACTAGATTCATTCTCTCAACAGGGTGCGTCTATTGAATTTTGCCTGTCGGCCAAGGTATCCGATGTAGTGTCACCACTTCAAACATAAATAATTCTTGATGCACAAGGAGAGGTTACACACACAAAGGATGAGTTGACGGAAACAAGAGTTTCGACCATTTTAAGGTCAGATTCGATTGTTCAAGGTTCGTTAGTGGACCAATTGCCTTTACAGGTGTTAGGAGAGGATACTGATCCAAAAGCCATATGTCAGTGGTCAGTATCTACCTCCCCAGGCTTAAATCCCCTGGATGCATCTGCGGATAGTGGATCTGACATAGGTGCAGATCGGCAACGTGTTGACAATGATTCAGATATTACCTGATAAGTCACAAGGAAGTGTCTTCACAGACATTAGAAGGGAACTTTGATCTTTATGCTAAATTCTTTGGATCATTGTTTACCTTCCCAGAATTCAAATCTGGAACCCTAAAAGGGAAACTAGCAACTTGTAGATTATGACTCAGATTCATCTGACGAGTTTAACAAGGATGGGGATTTGTGAACTCCCATTGCACCACATGTGACATCCTTAAGGATGGCTAAGGTGATTTTCCTTGCAGGTACAGCTGGATTATGGAGCTATGAGAGAAGAGTGATACACTTGTGAGAATGAGTGTAAACACGAGTGGAGAGAAGAGTGAAACACATGTGAGGTACACTAAAACAGGATCACACACTCACAGTGAGGAAGGAAGAGAAACTACTTGTTATTTCTTTTCCAACCAAGTGAAATATGAGAACTCCTTCAGACGACGGCATACATTCCTTCTTTAAGGGGGAGATAAAAGCTTAAGTAATAGTTTGGAGGATTCCTCAACTAAGGGGGAGAAATAGCAGGGAGGAAGAAAAAGATCCTAAAAATGTACACTACACACCATTGTTGTTTTTAACTACGGATCCTATTGTACGGGAGAGGTGGTAAACACAAGGTGATTTCCTAGTAAGGGAAGAAGCTGTTAGGGGAGTACCATTGATTTTTATCTGCGGATCCTATTGTACGGGAGAGGTGGTAAAACGAAGGTGATCTTCTTTAATCAGTTGATTCTCATAGGGGGAGAAGCAAGAGATATGTGCTTCTCAACAGGAAATGTGGTTGTACAAATGAAGATGGAACTACTTGAAGATATGTTCAGTCTAGAGGAACATTTACTTGGAATCTGGAAAATGTTAAATGTCATCCAGAACTTTTCTCCTATTTACTTTGCATGTATGTTTATATCTTTTTCTTATTTGTTAGTTGAGTTATCCTCTAGGTATTTGTGTGTTATTGTCTAACAAACAAATAGGGGGAGATTGTAAGTCATATGTCATAGACCTATTTGTATATTCGAGGATTCAACTCAACTCAAATAAGAATGTAATAAGTAAATAGTGGATCGACCGTCAAAGAGATCTCGTAAAGTAATATCTGTCAAAGGATTCAGAGACAAGGTTCATCTACAGACTTGAGGAATTAATTCACTGGAAGAAGTTCAAGAAATTGATCATGCCTCAGTGATATAAGTCAAGATTGTGGATTTAATCAAATGACAGAGATCTCGTCAGAGTATCATTAATTACAAGGATTTAATCTGAAGAAAATCAAAGTGTCAGAGTCAAGACATGAAGAAACGTCACGGAAGTTAGTCACTCATGAACCAGACAGTACATCGAGTGTCAACGTTGAAGTGGTGGAATTGATTCATAATTTTCAGTGATTTTCAGAAGATTTACAGAAGAATGGTTGCTGCTCAAGACTAGAATTAATTCTCTATTAATTAATTGAGTCATCTAATTTAATTAAGAAAATAAATTATATCTGCGAAGAATAATTTATTTATTAATTGAATTAATTGATTAATTAATTCAGATTTAATTCTAGGAATTTTAGGAATTTTCAGAAGTTTAATTGGATTAAATTCAAGCATTAAATCAGCAAGACAATTGAAAATGAACTAGCATGACAATCAGGATTGTCATACCGATTGTCATGCTAGGCCATATTCAATTGTTACACCGAAAGTTACATCAGGAGGATGATTGTCTTGCCAGTTCATTCTGATTGTCATGCTAGTTCATTCAGATTGTCTTGCTAGTTCATTCAATTGTCCTACCGAAAGTCTTGCAAGCTTAAAGGATTGTCATTCCAATTCAATTGATTCAGCTGATTGTTTAAAAAGAAGCAGAGAAGCAGCAACTTAAAAAAAACACAGAAGTCAAGAAACAAGGCAGAAAAGAAAATCAAGAAGAAATATTTCATCTTTTCATCTGCATACTTCAAGATTAAATTTCTAGATTGTAAAGTTAAATCCAATCCACTAGAAATCTTTATCTTGCTCTTGTGTATCAATCTAGCGGATTAAAATCCCTAGAACTTAATCTCAAATCGCGTTTAGCATTTGATTCTAATTATTGCAAAAATAGAAAAAGTTCATGTCGAATTTATTCTAGATTTGTGATAATTAATTTGAGATTAATTCCTTGTAATCGATACAGTTGTTGTAACACCTTTCAAGTTTAATAATATTTTTATTTAACTTGAATTTTGTTTCACATTTTTTATTCCGCATTTAATTCAATTATTCGGTACTGTTTGTATTCAACCCCCCCTTCTACAAACACATTGGGACCCAACATAAACCATTTGTACAGATTCCAGTTGATTCAATCTCTCAGGAGTTGCTCCAATACCTGGTTCACTTAAGGAAGTTGGATCATTGGTAGTGTTTTGTATTCTTCTTTCATCAGCACTTCCCAATCTAGTTTTATCTCTTGCTTCCTTTCCAGCCACCACTCTTGCTTCAAAACCACTTGCAGCAGTCTTCAAAGGTTGAGTCTGTTTGGCTTTAGTGAATCCTGGTAGGAGTGTCTTTGATTTATCAGAACTAACTATTTCTTGACTCTGAACAACTTGAGCCATGTCAGAGGTTGTCTTAAAAACTCTTCTTGAAGTCAGAGCAAGATCAGCATCTTCATCAGTAATTTCTTCATTCACAGGAGGTACATAAACCTTGATAGGTTCACCAACTTTCTCTTTGCCCTTGGACCTTGGATCTATCTGCAGTTGTGATTTAGCCATGATTGCTTCAGGATTTGTTCTTTCTTTTATCACAATGCATTTGAGTGTTGGAAGTTTCTTTTTACCAGAAGCTTCAGATTTAGATTTGACTTTTTCTGATTTAAGTCTGGCTTCTTCTTCCATTAGACTCTCCAAGTCCATTCCTGGATTTTCCTGAAGAAATAACTGTCTTGACATTTCTTCATCAAGATCTAAAAGTTTATCAGAACTTATCATTTACCAGTAGCAGAAGTAATTCTTTTTCCAGTATCAGAACTCGTCCTGTGACTTGTGATTTCAGATTTTCTTGATGAGAAACCTCTACCTTGACTATGACCTCCACCCCTTCCATAGGTTCCTTGGTCATCTTTTTCATCATCCTTCCCCTTCAGTGTCTTATCAGTTTTGCATTTGGACTTAATTACTTTCTCCCCCTTTTTGGCATCAGCAGGTAAGAGAAGAGAGACAAGCAATTCCACTGAAGCTTGGATTTCATCAAGTTCAGATTGCTGAGAAGCTTGATTTTTCAAAATATCATCAATCTGAGATTGTTATTTCTCTTGAGTCTTCTCAATATAAGCAACTCTGTCAAAGGTAGGTTGGAAGAATTTTTTCTTGTCAATTTTCTGAACTTGTTCTTGCTTGAGTAATTCTTCCTGAATTTTATGTATTTCTGCATGAGTAGTTGAATGGAGACCTTGCAGATGTTTAGTACTCAATGCAGTGACTCGAAGCTGTGTTTTGAAATCATCAGTAATTAAAATCTCATCAGCTTTTGTCAAGTTCTCAGCAAGATTCTTTGCAGTTGGAACACAGGTAACTGAGTTCCATTCCTTAGTCCACTCCTGTCCTGCAGGAGTTTCACTCCAAGACACTGGTGTTTCTCTTGTAACAAACTGCTTAACTAGTTCAGATTTAGAAACAGTATGTTGAGGTGCATATCCTGAAGGACCTGCTTTATCAGCATCTGCAGTTAAAGCAGCATCACCAGTATTATCAGCATTTGCAGCATCAGAATTTACAGAATCAGCATCTTCTGATAAAACAACAGTATGAGAAGCAATTGAGGCTTCAGCATCATCCTCCAAGTGCTGATCTGGTTCCAAGTTCTGATCAACAGCCATTACCTGATGCTCACCTATATTCTGACCATCATCATCTAGATGCAGAGAAGGTGTAGTAGATAATTCTGGAGTTTGAGTAGCATCAGTAACAGGTGTTGTGAATGGATTAATTGTTGTTGGAGCTTCTAAGTAAAGTAACTCAGGCACAACCAGGTTCTGAATATCAATTTCAGCACTTATGACTGGATCAACAGGAGATACAGTCTTTTGAACAGGAGACACAGATGGTGTGTTTGCCATTTCAGTAGCAGCTTCCTGAGGTGGAGTTAATGGAGAAGCAATGGCTTCAGAAGATTCTGGTTCTTGTGAGATCAGAGATTCCTAATCTCCTTCCTTAGCTGCTATTTCCTCGTCATCTGAAACTGGCCTTTTAGCTCTCTGTTTCTTGTATCTCTTTGAAGGTGGGGATTCCTTGGGGGATTCAGCAGAAGTCATTCTTCTAAGCCTTTTGAGAAGCTTAGAGCCCCCTGTTCCAGAATCCTTCTGAGAAGTAACTTTCTCAGCTTCTTTGACAACATGTTCTGATGTAGAAACCTGTTCCTCACTATCAGACTCATCTCTCAAAACAATCCTCCTTCTCTTCTGAGGTGTTTGAGGAACAGTCTTTGTCCTCTTTGGCTTGGAAGATGAAGGCTTCATAATAGGTGTTGAGGATGAAGGTTGAGCTGTCTGTGAAGTTGAGAGATATGATTTGAGATATGTTCTGAGGGATGGTTGAGGTATAGATGGATGAGTGGTATGTTCTGATGGTTGCTGTGGTGTTTGGGAGGTGGTGGTAGGTTGGACATCAGGATAAACAGATCTATAGGTTTGAGGATCAGCATTTACCAAGATCTGTTTTACAGACTGAGGAATCTGTAAAGATCTAACCACCTTTTTCTTAGTGTCAGCATTTACCAGGTCATTAAAGGCTCGTTTTGCAATTTTGAATGGTGTAATTAAGGTACTGGCTAGTTGAGGGGGATTAGTACAGCAAAAGTTATATATAAGCTGACAGAATCTAGCAAAATAAACTATATTTCTATCTTCTGTCATCCTATCCCCGATGAAACCTATCACAGTACTTGTAAAATCAAAATGAGTTTGGTTAATGATAGCATACCCGATGTGCTGACTCATTATAGGAATGGCATCAAAGTTGGAACACTTATTCCCAAAAGCTTTAGTGATGCAGTCGAAAAAGAAGCTCCATTCATTTCTGATATGAGCCCGTTTCAACTGCCCAAGCTTAGCCAAACTTTGCTCATACCCCAAACTGGCCATTAACTCTTGAAGAGCTGATTCCTCCGGGGTTGAAAAAGTACATCCTTCTGGTTAATGTAGGGTCTTGTGAATTGTACCAGGAGTAACCATATTTGTAGAATCATCAACTTCGATAACAATACTGGGAGTACCATGTGTACCACCATTATCAAAGTGCCCAGTCCGCCAAAACGTCAGAACTTGTTGGCTTGAAAAGACTGAAGGTTGGGTCAATGTATACCCAATTTCACTGTGTGCATGAAGATCTTGCACAAAATGCAACTCAGACGGAGCTTCAGCATGATCGAGAATTGCAGCATAGTTATTTGGAACAAACTTAGCTCCATCAATGATCAAATCCTTAGGTGCCATGAGAAAAATCGAAAATTAAGAGTTGCCTGTTAGGTGTTTGAGAAAATGTCTGTATGAAAAACCAACGTCAGGAGATGAAAGAGAGTAAAAGCAAAGAAAGAGAGATAAAGTGTAAAAGTAAATAAAAGATTGGAAAATCTTCTCTCTGTCTTACTTATACTTGAAAAAAAAATTAATCGTTGGACACCTGTCAGACATGCAGTAATAATGAATAGTTAATGGGCACGGGAAAACAGTAATCATTACTTACCCACTTGCAGTTTTTCAAGGAAAAACCGTTCCACTTACCCAGTAATTCCATTAATCGAGGTAAATCAGTTTTAATTCAAAATTTAAACTGTTCCCACTTATTCAATTATTTTTCACTGCAAAACCAATATTCTGAGAAGAAATTCAAATATGAGAATGACCAAAATTAAATCAAGTAAATAAGTACTGATATTGTAAGATCAGAACTTAATCAACATTAAAATGGTCATCAGAATATGGATATATCAGGATTTATCAGTGCATTTAAATTACAAACATCTCAGAGATAAAAACTTGCAAAAAGTAGAAATTCCATTAATATATTAAGAGAATACATTCATGAAATTTAAATTACATCAGAACTTTACAAGATTGTCCTAAGCTTCTAAACCTAACATCAACAGCCTTTGTCCTAGCTCAAGAAGCAGGGCAAGGCTGACGATGAAGAAAAACAGGAAGAAGAAAATAAATTATTTCTTCTTCCTACTCTCTACAAAAAGAATAGCGAGTCTAATGATTCGCTCTTGCTGGCGGAGAGCTTCCAGCCTTTCTTCCTCCAATCGCTCCAGATGGCGATGGTAGTCCATGTAAAAGAACAGGAGGTGGGTGAGAACCTCATGGGGAACCGAGTCCCAAATCTCATCAGGAATGGCAGTGACGTGCCATTCCTGCTGCCATGCTTCACAGCTCAGCTCCATTTTGAATGTTTCATAGTTCAAAAACATGTTTTAGTTGACCATGGTTTTGTTGGTATGAAGAAAATGAAGGTGAGTTTGTGAGAAAAGAATTGATGTGTAGGCTGTTGTGAAGTGTTTGTTTATATAGGCAAAAGAATGCCAGGAGACGCAAGGAAATTTAATGTTGACAGGTAGAATTAATTCTACCTCGTCTCCCTAGACTTGGAAGACGAAAAACAGTCAGTGGAAAGGTAAAACTAGGTTTAATGCGCACAAGAAACAAGTAAAAATTGTTGTGCATGTACGTGTACCACTATCCCTAATTATATTGACTGTTAATATTCCGCCCCAACATATTTTGATTTAAAATGAGACTGTTTTTAGATTTTATCCACAAATAAGTCAAGTAAAGGATCAGAATTTAATATCAGAACTTAGACTTATATCAGAACTTAACGGTTATCAGAACATGATTTTTTAACTCGAAAAAGGAATGCCTATCTTTGTAATTCTTTACACAAATTCTGATATAGATTCTTTAGAACTTAATCATCAGAACGTTCAACAGAACTTATCCTCAGAGATTATGTAATGTGACACATAAACTGTTCATCTAAAATAACATAGATCACCACAGTAATTTTCATCATTCATATGGAGTGTTTAGTGTGTGCATTAAGCTAAATATCAGACAAAGAGTAAAGTCTGATTCACTTCAGTACATCTTAGAAATAAGGCATAACTAAAACTTTACTAAAAATCTGTCATTATTCTGAAGCCTACTATTGAATGAGTTCATGCTTGAGTCCACCTCAACTATTTTGTGCTAATTTTGTGCATCTTTTTAAATTCCATTTTACAGTGGCTTCTCAGTGTAAGTGAGTCACGACTGCTTATCAGAATTTATGCTACTATCAGAGTATTTCTCCAGTAATTATAGAGTGTGAAAAGTCACCAAGAAAATATGTATTTGCTTTTCTAATGCATATTACTTAATACCAGCAATGCACTTGGGTCGTCCCTTCCATATTTTTACTCTAGATCATAAAGGAGTACCTGATTTTAATTCCTTGATTCTTTTTCTTTTTTTTCTTTTGATAAGTGAGGTTTATCAGCACTTAGTACATTCAACAGATTTACTAGCATCAGAACTTAACAGATGAGAAGAATTATTCTAGTTTGTGACTTAGTAATAAGATAGACAAAGTAAACTCAACTAAGCTCAATATCAGAATTTGCTTGTGTCAGTAGATTTCCACAGAAATAATTACTTCTAACATGGGATCTCTAGTTTATTGAAGACTACTAGGTCAGCATCTAACACAGGTATCTTCATAAGATAGAATAGTTACTTAAACAGACATATCACTATTAGAGTTTAGAAAGTCACATCAGACACCAGTCAGTACTTAAGCAATTTTCAATTAATCACAGAATACACAAAGAGAGTAATTTCTGTAAATACTGATCATAAAGTCTGATGCATCAGAACAAAACTAAGCAGATTTAGAAAAAGAACTTAAAACCATTCCAAGTTCATTTACCAATCTTGTAAAAGTAGCTTCACACAGTGGTTTTCTGAAGATATCTGCTAGTTGTTGATCTGTTGGAACAAAGTGTAATTCGACTGTACCTTCATCCACATGTTCCCTTATGAAGTGGTACCTGATGCTGATGTGCTTTGTCATTGAGTGTTGAACTGGATTATCTGTCATAGCAATAGCACTTTGATTATCACAATAAATAGGGATTTTGAAATATGTTAACCCATAATCTAGTAACTGATTCTTCATCCAAAGAATCTGTGCACAACAGCTTCCTGCAGCAATATACTCTGCTTCTGCAGTTGATATGGAAATTGACTTTTGTTTCTTGCTAAACCAAGAAACCAATCTGCCTCCAAGAAATTGGCAGCTTCCACTTGTGCTTTTCCTGTCAATTTTGCAACCTGCAAAATCTGCATCTGAGTAACCTATTAGTTTGAAATCTGATTTTCTAGGATACCGTAATCCCATATCAGCTGTTCCCTTAAGATACTTGAAAATTCTTTTCACAGCTGTTAAGTGAGGTTCTCTTGGATCTGCTTGAAATCTTGCACAAAGACAGGTAGCATATATGATATCAAGTCTACTAGCAGTTAGATAGAGTAGTGAGCCAATCATATCTCTGTAATCAGTAATATCTACTGATTTACCAGTATTCTTGTCCAGTTTTGTTGCAGTGGCCATGGGAGTGGATGCACTTGAACAATCTTGCATTCCAAATTTCTTCAGCAAATTTCTGGTGTACTTAGTTTGACAAATAAAAGTGCCTTCTTCATTCTGCTTGACTTGAAGGCCCAGAAAATAGCTAAGTTCCCCCATCATACTCATTTGATATCTTGACTGCATCAGTTTGGCAAACTTCTTGCAAAGTCTGTCATTTGTAGAACCAAAGATGATATCATCAACATAAATCTGGACCAGAAGTAAGTCATTTCCATGGTTGAGGTAGAACAGTGTTTTGTCTATAGTTCCTCTGTTAAATCCACTTTCCAGAAGAAACTGAGCTAAAGTCTCATACCATGCTCTTGGAGCTTGCTTAAGTCCATAAAGTGCTTTATCAAGCCTGTAGACATAATCTGGATATTTGGAATCTACAAAGCCTGGAGGTTGTTCAACATATACTTCTTTCTCCAATTTTCCATTGAGAAAAGCACTTTTCACATCCATTTTAAAGACAGTAAACTTTTTGTGAGCAGCATACGCCAAAAATATCCTTATGGCTTCCAATCTAGCAACTGGTGCAAATGTTTCATCATAATCGATTCCCTCCTGTTGAGAATATTCTTTTGCAACCAGCCTTGCCTTATTCCTTGTAATTATGCCATCACTATGAGTTTTGTTTCTGAATACCTATTTTGTACCAACAACAGATATGTTCTTTGGTCTTGGCACTAGGGTCCAGACTTTGTTTCTTTAAAATTCATTTAACTTTTCCTGCATTGCTTGCACCCAATCAGCATCTTGAAGAGCTTCTTCCACTTTCTTTGGCTCAGTCTGAGAAAGAAAATAATTGTAAAGACATTCACTTGAAGTAGCTGTTCTAGTTCTGACACCTGCATCAGGATTTCCAATTATCAAATAAGGTGTATGTGATTTAGTCCACTTCCTTGCAGATGGAAGATTTTCTCTAGAACTGGATGCTCCCCCATGATCCATGCTGTCTTCATTAACAGTTTCTGATGCTCCCCCTGAAACTATGCTCTCTGAGTTGGATTCTTCAGAATTTAGATTTTCAGAACTATCAGAACTTGGCTTATCAGAACTTGACGAATCAGAACTTGAAGAGCCATATGTATGTTCTGATGCTTCTTGAGATGTGGTAAGATCTTGAGTATGCTCCCCCTGCATAGGTGCATCTTCCTTTGGCGTAGTCACCACATTTCAATAACATCAGAGTTTGATCCATCAGAGTTTGCAGTATCAGGATTTAGATTGTCAGGATTTTTAATATCAGAATTTAAGTCTTCATTTTCAAATCTCAGCTGCTCATGATCAATAAAATCTTCAAGTCCAGTAATCTTCTTATCATCAAAAGAGACATTGATAGATTCTATGACCACTCTTGTTCTCAAGTTATAGACTCCGAAGGCTTTTATGGAAAGTGGATATCCAACAAAGATTCCTTCATCAGCTTTTAGATCAAATTTGGATAGCTATTCAGGGTGAGTCTTAAGAACAAAACACTTACATCCAAATACATGAAAATACTTCAGATTTGGCTTCTTTTTCTTCACCATCTCATATGGTGTTTTTCCATGCTTGTTAATTAGTATTGCATTCTGAGTAAAACAAGCAGTCTGCACAGCTTCAGCCCAGAAATAGGTTGGAAGCTTTGCTTTATCAAGCATTGTATGTGCAGCTTTAATGAGAGTTCTATTCTTCCTTTCAACAACTCCATTTTGCTGTGGAGTTCCAGGAGCAGAAAATTGCTGCTTGATTCCATAGTTTTTGCAGAACTCTTCCATTATCAAATTCTTGAACTCAGTACCATTATCACTCCTTATTATTTTCACTGAGTCCTTGACCAATTTATCCAGTTGCTTGACATGATCAATCAAGATAGATGCAGTTTCACTTTTTATGTGCAAGAAATACACCCATGTGTATCTGGTGAACACATCCACTATGACCATAGCATATTTCTTCTTTACAATAGACATGACATTTACTGGACCAAATAGATCAACATGTAGTAGGTGATAAGGCTCAAGAATTGATGACTCAGTCTTGCTCTTGAATAAAGATTTCCTTTGTTTGGCTTTCTGACAAGAATCACAAAGACCATCAGGAGCAAATACTGACTTTGGCAGTCCTCTCACAAGATCTTTCTTGACCAACTCATTTATATTGTTGAAATTTAAATGAGAGAGTTTCTTGTGCCAATTCCAGCTTTCTTCAATTGATGCTCTACTCATCAGATAGATTGCAGAACCATCAGTACTTGTTGAAAGCTTGGCTTCATAGATGTTACCACGCCTGTATCCTTTCAGAACAACTTTGCCTGTAGATTTACTTACAACTTCACAGTGTTCTTCAAAGAAATCCACATGATAACCTCTGTCACAGATTTGACTAACACTCAGCAGATTGTGTTTAAGTCCTGAGACCAGAGCTACTTCTTTAATGATAACATTCCCAAGATTGATATTGCATAATTCTCCTCACTTTCAGAAGTGTCTGTCCAGCTTTTCTTCTTTGTGACAAGAGCCTTGCCTTTGTCACTCTTCACTTTCTTGCAATCAGGAGATATGTGGCCTTTCTCACCACAGTTGTAGCATTTGACATTTGTATAATCTCCTCTGTCAGACTTTCCTCCTCTTCCCTCAGATTTTCTGAAATTCTTCTTATCAGAACTTGTGCCTTTCCTGGAAAACTTCTTTCCCTTCCTGAACTTCCTGTATGAAATCTTTGTGATCCCTATCACCATAAGAGCACACAGCTTCATCATCTCTTCATCAGCATCCGTCTCAGGAAATCTTTCAGATTCTGAGTCATCATCACTTTCAGAACTTGATGACTCAGTATCAGACTTTGTGAAGAGAGCTTTACCCTTGCCTTTCCTTGAGGTAGCTGCCTTGGGGGATTCTTCTTTAGCCTTAAGAGCAACTGTCCTTGACTTTCCTTCTTTCCTCTTGCTTCTTTGTTCCATCTCAAGTTCATGAGTCTTGAGCATTCCATAAATTTCATCAAGAGTTGTTTCATCAAGATTATAGTTGTCTCTTATTGTTGTTGCCTTCAAATCCCAGCATTCAGGAAGAGCTAACAGGAATTTAAGGTTTGAATCTTCAAGATCATACTCCTTATTAACCAGTGACAAAACATTCAAGAGTTTGACAAATCTATCATATAAATCAGTCAATGACTCATTAGCCTTTGAGTCAAAGTGTTCATACTCTTGAGTGAGTATTGTCTTCCTGTTCTTCTTGATCGTATTCGTTCCCTGACATCTTGTTTCCAAAGCATCCCATATCTCATTTGCAGTCTTGCAGTTTATTACCATGTTTGACATTACATTATCAATAGCACTGTGCAGTAAGTGTCGTACCTTAGCATCCTTAGCAATTGATACGATATCTTCAGTAGTGTAATCACTCTTCTCCTTTGGTACAGACTTTGCTGCTTCACCTGCAACTGCAACTGCGAGCTTGGTTGGTTTGTGAGGCCCTTCCTTGATTCTATCAAGATATTCTGGATCTGTAGCTTCCAGAAACATGGTCATCCTCACCTTCCATATGGCATATTCAGATGGTCTCAATATGGGAACTATAATAGTCTCATATCGGCTTTGAATTTGTGTCTTTGGAGGTTCTTCAGTTTTGGTGGGCTTAGTTGGAGTTTCTGTTTCAGACATGATTGTGTTTGGATCTTAAACTGTTTGTGCGTTAACAGATAGGATCTAATACAACTTGTTAGGTCACATACACACTGTAGAGGGGGTGAATACAGTGTATAGTACAATCAAATCGAACTTTTATAACTCAAGTAACAAAAACAAACTTTATTGAAACAATAAACTCTGTTACAGTATGGAACTGTTCTCTCTCAGTGATGAACAAATATCACGAGAGCTGTTAGGGTTACAATAAATAATCTTCTCGATTGTGATAACACTTATAGTGTAAACCCTATGTCTGTGTTTATATACTCACAGTTACAAGATAATCACTAATTGATATGGAATATAATTCTGCTTCCTAAAATATATCAATCAGATATCTTTTCTTCCAAGTATTCTATTCTTCATAGAAATCCATCTTCATGCATATCTCTTCTTATGTTTGTCTCGATCTTCTTCCCTTTAACCAGTTGTCTTCCTTATCTGAATGTCCATCAGTACTTAAGTTCTGATATCCATCTTCTGATAATTATCTCCTGATAATATAAGTACTGATATCCTTAAGTCCTGACTTCCATTAAGTACTTATTTATCCTGTTTAAGTAAGATCTAAAAACTAAACATAAATCACATTAGCCATGACATTATCAAATATATCTAACATTAAAATAACACGGTAAAGGCATGAATTACGTCCATATTGATGATGTACACATGGAATGCAAATGGGAAAGGAAAGTGGACAGGCAAGATGAAGATTTGATCTTATTCGGTGCCAAACCAAAGTCCAATCCCAAAGGGCTTTTGAAGCCTAATTGTGGTGTTGCTAAAGGAGATGATTGTCATTTCTGTGGAAATAACTAGATGATTGGAAGTTAAATTGTCGAGCTTGTTTGGAAGATCTAAAGAAGAAGACTAGCAATGGTCAAGCTTCAGGTTTAGGGTTAGAATTGGAACAAAAGTTGTTGCTCTAGTTGAAGGAACTCGATACCTAATTTTTCCCATAAGGCGAGATTGAGAACTTGATAAATTGTTATTACGAGCCTGCTTTAGCGGATACATTAAGTAAATTTCTTGTCAGGATAAGAAAGGTTTTCATTTTAATTAAATAAACAATAGTTTTTTATTTTATTTTAATGATAAGGCTTATAATGTTGCACAATCAGTTAACAATGTATATGTTCTAAGATGACTCAAATCAAACATTACCTCTACCATTGTCGTTAAACCATATTAATGAGAAATGCATTTCTGAGTTACATATAGATGGATACTTGGATAAGTTTGATTTTGAATCATACGGAAGATGTGAACTTTGTCTCATTGGAAAAATGACTAAAGCTTCTTTTACCTGATTAGGTGAAAGGGCCACTGAACGATTATGACTTATACATAATGATGTATGTGGTCGAATGCATATGATGGCAAGTGGGGGCTTATACTACTTCATAACCTTTACTGATGATTTCAGTAGATATGGGTATATGGTTCTTATGAAGAACAAATTCGATTCTTTTGAAATGTTCAAAGAATATAAGGCCGAAGTAGAAAAGAAAACAAGGGAAAAATATAAAGTTTTATGATCAGATCGTGGAGAAGAATACTTAAACCTCAATTTCACGAGTTTCTTGAAGAAGTGTGATAGTGTATCATAACTTACTCCTTCTGAAACACCTCAATGGAATAGAGATTCTGAGAGGGGAAATCATACCTTGTTGGACATAGTGCGGTCGATGATGAGTCAAGCAGATCTTCCATTCAGTTTCTAGGGTTATGCTCTAGAAATGGCTGCATATACACTTAACCAAGTTCCGACTAAAGTGGTTCAAAATACTCTGTGCGAGATATAGAGTGATAAATGTCAAAGCATGTCATTTATGAAAATTTGGGGATGTGAAGCATTTTTAAAACGTTTAGCCTCTGACAAGCTTGGACCAAAATTAGATAGATGTTATTTTGTGTGATACCCAAGTGAGTTTAGGGTATAGTTTTTATAATCCTTCCGAGAATAAAGTGTTTGAATTAGATAGATACCATTTTGTAGGATACCCAAGTGAGATTAGGGCATTCAAGTCTCTGCTGCTCAGCCTCTTTGGCTAAGCGCTCATCCTCAAGAGTAATTTACAACTGAAATAATTGGAGGTCTGCTTTTTTATCACTAAACAACTCCTCGTAGACTGATGATGGAACATCATGAGGACTAAATATCTGATTGTTAATCTTGACTATACGTTCTAAGTTACAAGAGAATATTATTTCTCTTGCAAAAACTATCTCGGGAATTTATCACCGCTGAGCCATGAAGAAAAAAGAAGCTCTGAAGAAGTTGAAGATGGGATAGTTTCTAGGAATAGTTTTTAGCTTGTGTTAGGACTATTTTATGATTCTGCTTTGTATTCATCCTCTTCATGTTTAATGAAAATCTTTAAGATTCTTAGCTGTCTTATTTGATTATTTGTTTACTTTCTTGTGTGTGTGTGCTTAAATGCTTTTACATGATATATCCAAATCAGTACTGCATGCTAAACTTCTAATGTTTTTAATAGTGCATGTGAATAAACTAATCTCTGTTTAAGTTCATGTGATCACTTCAGTACAGATTGAGCACACTGCAGAAGGTAACAATTATTTAAGAAGAAATTTATGAAACATTTAATTCTTAGTCAAGGATGATTACAAGTTTATGTCTGTTTTGTGTTTTGTCTAAATATAATTGATGTTAGCTTGAATAGTTCACAGCAAGAACATTGATGATTCTATGGAAGCCGAATATATTGATATATTTTTTTAAACAGCCATGGAGACTGTTTAGGCATGTCCTTAGGCAATATCGCCTTATTAGTGAGATTAATGATTAAGGAGATATAAATGTAAAGTGCATAGTAGTGATAGTGTTGCAGACCCAATGACTAAGGCTTTGTCGCAGCAGAAGTACGATGGTCATACTAGTTCCATGAGTATTAGATACATGGGTGATTGGCTCGAGTGCAAGTGGGAGATTGTTAGTATTTGTGCCCTAGAGACAACACTATGATGTTTTAGTTAGGATTATTAATGTTTATGTTCTATCGATTATTCCCTTTATAATTTATTAATTCTTAATTTACTGCGATATAAATGTTAGATTAATAAATGTCCTTGGAATATGATATACAATTCTATGTCTCTAAGTACGAGACTTAGAAATGAGATTATGAGAATAGTATCAATATTCCTAAAGGTCCCTAGTCGAGTATTATATTATGGGACAATAATAATGCATTAAGACTGGTGTGTTTGTTGACTGATAATCACATATCATTGATCATAGGTATAGTGATACTAAAGTCAAAAGCACAGGCAGATGTATATGTACATGGTGCTGGACAGACCCAATGTGAGATTTTACATGTCTGTTGTGTCATAAGTAATTCTCACAGTGATAATGATGTAATGGTCCTTAGACCTCAAGTCATTATATTTCTATACGAGAATTAATATACATTGATTCCATTAAAAGTTATCCTTGACCGGGTAATGATAAAAGTGGACACTGGGTATATTATGAATCGTATAAGAAATGTGAATGATCTAGATATGATTTAACCCTCCCATTTTAGGAGTGATATTATTGGCCTCTTGTGTGAGCTAGACTATGAAATGCGTGGCCACGCTCAAATGTTGATTTGATATGATAGTCTACTCATTGATCAAGGAAACTTGGATTAAACTATGATGAGGATGACACATTATATGCCTCTAGTTTAATTTATAATATTTGGTTAAAGGGATTATATTACATTGTACATTATTCACAAAAGGTTTAATCGATCACCAATTCAATTATTATTACTTGGGTAGCAATGATGTATTACCTGATGCCGCTCATTGTTTACGATTTTAAATTAGATTTAAAATTCGTTGTCAATGTAATAATAACCTATAGCGTCACACACTAAGAATGTTTGAAGGATTATTTAATTTAAATTGGATTTAAATTATATTAAAGTAATTTGAATTATTTATAATATTAATTAAGTATGACTTAATTAATTATAAAATATTGATATTCGAATTTACTAATATTAATTATGAAATTTATATGTTAAATAATTAAGTGAGACTTAATTATAATACAAATAGGAATTTCGAATTAATAATAACTCCTAATTAGTTAAGAGTTATAATTCGTTTTTCTACTCTCTATATAATATCTCTTGTGTGGCTGATTTTGCAAGCAAGAGTTTTACTAAAACCCTAGCCACCAAGAGAGAAGATGGAGAGAGCAAGAAGAAATGAGTTTGTGCTACTACACATCCAATCCTTGAGTTCCAGCATTCGTGTGGATACCGATAAAGCGTGGATCGTGAGAGCGGGATCTATGGTGATTGGACAAGCTTTGGATCTCAATTAGTCAACCAATTTGTAAAGCTTCTTAAGGTAAAAAATCTGATCTACGGATTAAATATCTATTTTTCGCATGGATCCTGCGGCGGGTTTCGAAAATTCTACTTTTTTATATATTTTTAATTACTGTTTCTGTTACGTTTATGTGCTCGAAACCCAACATGTCGTAGCTCCACAATGCGGGCAGAGGCCGCGGTGATCTCAGTATTAAGCTGAGCCACTATCCAGTCATGCACGGCTACATATATGGTCGTTGGGGGTGGTAGAGGTGAGTCCGGGTCACTGGAGGATATGTCATGAATCTTGTAGGTCTGCGCCTCCATCTCATCATCCTCATCCTCATCAGTATAGGGCAAATGGCTCAGTATCCCTGGGTGAGGTGTGGGAAAGTGAACGGTCGGGAGAGGGTACATCTCTATGTATGTCCAGTCTACGTCGTTGCCTTGGGGCATCTCAACATTATCAACTATTGGGTTAAGGAAGTCAGTCTCCTCCTCCGGGGATCCTCGATAAGGTCATCAACCGAGTCATCAATAGGTGGGTCCTCCAACTCGGGAATAAGGTCACGCTCAGGGGCCATAACATCCTTAACAGGGTCAATCTCCCTCATAGGCTCCACCGGTACCTGACACAATAGGCAAGGTGCTACTAACTTAGAGTCGGAATTCCTTTGAGGGTAAAACTGTCAAGACTACCCATGCAGTCTGACAACGAACTCGAATTGAGTTCTAATTGATTATTATTATTCTTATGTCTACGTATTTTATTTCCTATCATTTCCAAGATTTGATAACCTAAGGCTCTGATACAATTTCTCTAGAGCCCCAAAATCTGGGGTCAGGGATCTAGGAGGCCACGCCATTTGAATATTGTATAACACTTATCTCGTACAATAATATATAAATACTCACACCTTTATGACCTCACACTTATCCACATACACACACTTACAGGTTATTCTCTTGGAAACGAACAATGCATTGCTAGAGTGTATCAATCCACGAAGTGATAATTATTACAATCCCAAAAGTGATTAAGTCTTACCACATGTGTAACCTTTATGTAAGGTTATACCGGCAGCCAAATATATGTTTCTTAGTTATTATCTTACATAAGTCATACTTATAAATAAGCTGGACTAAAAATAACAGAAAACTAATCCAGCTTATTCGATCTACCTGGGGTACTGCACCAAAATTCATACGGAACAGATGGTCATTTCATACCCATTTCCTGGTTGTGCATTTCATGATAGGAATCTTGATTCACTGTTGTATTGTGTCAATTTAAGAAAACAAGTGTGAGCTATAATGCACAACATAATAATTTACAGTATGAAAAGACTGTATGAGAAATTTATGTATGATTCCATATACTATAAATATGTTTATTTAAAATAGTTCTTCTCGGTGATACACACTTTCTTTCAAAAATAATTCTTTTGTTGACTTATTAGCCTGAAAATACCTTAATGGTAAACCCAGCATGTTGGCTTGGGTTACGGTATTAGCCTGAAAATACCTTAATGGTAATACCTTAATGGTAAAACCTGAGGGATCCGGCTCTGTGGTGTAGTTTATATTCGCAACAAGGTTGTTGTTTTGATAAAAGAGTTTTTGATTACTTACCCAACACTCGGGAAGTAAAATTCTTGGAACAAGTTAATCCATTAACAGGCATCGCCTGGGAAATATTGGTGAGTTTTCCTTTCCAACCAGATACGACTTCTTGGTGGAGCCGTATCAACAAGTTTCTACTTGGGGAAAGTGGGGAGGAGCTTTACGTTTCAGAGTCATGGATTTCATCTGAACTAGGAGTGGCGTAAGTGGTCGAGTGGCGCCGGTCCAGCCTAATTATATTGGCCCAAATGGCCTGGAAGTTCCGCTAAGACGGTCCATTCCTTAGGAGTCCAGTGTTTGGTTGACAAGTAAATCCGACAGGTTCTCCTCTACATGTAGAAAATGGTGGGGTTGTACTATTGCGACTGATCATCGTAAGTGGTCTTCCTGGCGTGACAAACTCCCGTAATGAGTTCATCATCCAGTTGGACAATTCTGCAACACTACCCAGAGCATTTCCCTCAGCTCACGGTGATCAGTCGTAAGATAGAAATTAGTAACCTTTTCTACTAGTAGGAGGATGACTTCCAAACTCCTTTTTATCACCCTGGCTACATACGGGCTATGTGCCCCATTTTGGGTATAAACACACTTCACAGGTCCTTAGGTACACATAGAACCGTCTACCACGGTACTGGCAGTCTCCCCAATACACGAAGTACTGGATCTCTACCCTCCCTTGTCTTTTAAGAAATCCTGTCATATCTCAAGAACTCGAACCACATCAAAGTTCTCCAAGCATTTTTCTTGTTGATAGGCACGTCTCATCTCATTTATATATATATGTACTTCCGAAAATTTCGGAGGAAGCACTAAGATTATATGAGTTGACCGTTGTCAACAGATAAGTATTTAAGGGGGAGTTTCTTTTGAAACTATAGTCAAATTATTTAAAGTATGTCGAGATAATATTCTTCGACGATCAGAAAGTATTAGTATGATTTTTTGAAACTCTGAAAATATTTTAAAATAGGTTTTATGATTTTTAAATAGTATTAAATTATTTAATAAATACTTAATGATTCAATAATAATTATTAAATAATTAAACCATGAATAATTCTATTTTAAAAGAATATTTGAAACAATATTCCTCAACTAATTTATGTTTAAGAATTAAAGTAATCTTTAATAATATAATTAATCGAGTTTGAAATAAATAATCATTGGAGAATACTTCTCCTATATTAAATGAATAGTTGAAATAATATTCATTGTCCGATTAATTAAATATAGTTGAGAAAATATGATATTTTGAATCGTTTTAAATAAATTCGAGGTATTTAATACTTCGCAAGTGGACATCGAGTCCCTTGGACTAAAATAAATACGGACTTTTAATCGTCCAAAACATCAACGGGATAGTCCTCGGGTTTTCGTTTTATAACTCCGACCAACTCTCGGTCTTATTATTTATACATCACGTTGATGGTAGCGCTAAAATATTCTACGATATATACATCGTAACACAATCGTTATTGATGCGTAAAACTCAAAATGCTATTATCATGGCAAGCATGGCATTTGTATGAAAGATAGTAAAAAAACTTTTCACAACATAACAGTATATGGAGTCGAGTTCTTAAACTTTCTTGGGTACTTTACCCAAGAGGGTGCTCTAGGATCCGCCCGGAAATCTATGATTATAAATAATTTCGTTTCGTTAGATCTCGTTCATATTTATTACTACTTGTATATACGCGATTCTTATTAATCGTTCATGAAACTAACTTTACCCTTATTATTCTAATAAGTACAAGTACTTATCATATTCGCTTTCTTTTCTAAATCCCTTATGTCCGTTAATGCCTTTTACGTTTTGACCCTCGGCTCCGCTCGCGATTCTTAAGGGTTTCTACTTGCGCGGTCTCGGCTCCGACATTTTTATAAAATTGTACAATCCATATTTTCACTTGAATTTTTATAGAAGTTAATAAACTCTATTTCTTACTATCTGTACAAATTTCATGATTTTTGAATATTCTTAAGATGATAATTATTTTATTTCCAAAGTTCATAATTCGTAGCAGTTTTATCGCGTAAATCGCTTTTACTAAAACGGTCATAACTTTTGATCCGTAAATCGAAATTAAGAGATTCAAGCGCCTAAACGATCTTTAAAATATTTTATATCATAATCAATTCTTATTTTTCAAGAAACTACAAATTATACTTTATGTAACTCTGCAGAGAACTTATAGTTGTGTTTTGTTTGTTTTAACGTTGTTACGATTACAATCCAAGTTTCGTTTACGCTCTAAATCACTAACCAACCATCAAAAATCACCATACCATCATCTCAACACTAACACCTATCAATAAAATCATGTTTTTGTGGCAAAAACAACAACCTTAATAGCTAACTAACTAAATATCAAGAAAATCACAAAACAACTACCAAAACTAGGTTTATAACTAAGATCTTTAAGTTTCTTGAAACTTAAACCTTAAACAAAGTTTGGTAAAGTACTTATACCTTTCTTGAGAGCATGGTATGTTTTCTTATTGATGTTTGAACCTTGGGAGGGCTTGTTTGTGCTTAAGGAACCTAGATCATGCCATGAAAATCAAGAAATCAAGAAAAGTTACTATTCCTCACTATTCATCATCACTTTCATAAATTTAATTCACCAATCAAACCTTAATAAAATGCTCTAAAAACTTTATCTTACCTTAGTTTAGGATTTAGAAATCTTATTAATTAATTGTAGAGTTTTGTCATAGCTAGAAGTTAAATTTTTGAAATTGATTTCCCTTCCTTTTTGTAAATTGTCGAATGGAGCTTTGTGAGGGGAGAAGAGAGAGTTTTTATTGGTTGCTTGGACGCTTCTTGTGAAATTAATGCTATGTAATCTTGTAAATATCTCCTCGGATTGTCAAATCTTGCCATATCTTCCTAGGTTTCCTTATTTCCAAGCTATAACACTAGCTTAAGTACCTTGGTTACTATTCAAGCCACTATTCACTAGCTAGGAAATCATATTCTCTAGCTAGGCTACTTTTTCGTTATTAACCATGGTTATTTTCTTACCCTAGTTAGCTTGTATGGTTAGCTTGGCTTGATACATTTATTTATTCACTTACGCGTTCGCTCGGTCGCTTATTCATTTTCGTAATAAATCTTCATAAACGGTTCAACGGGTAATTCCTTTCTTATACATCCTTTACATTTTGAAGCCTTGTACTTAGGTTTGAATTTGTAGGATTTTAAATTTTTAATTATATCGTGATTCTCGTATTCCTCGACGGTTCGTAGATACGGTCGCTTTTCAAAGTTCGTTTTCTTCTAAAACTAACAGCGTTTACATACACTTATTTGCTACGTTTAATCATGTCATCGACTCGGAAACAAATTTTTCCATGCACAACATAGTGTGGGCTAAAAAGTTTTCACCGACTGTCAGGGTTACTATACATCAAACGTATTACAAAGTTTTAAAAATTCGAGTTATTACAGTCTTCCTCTCTAAAAGGATTCCTTCCCGGAATCAAATAAAAAATAAGTGGGGATATCTTTCCTTCATCGCGTCCACTAGTTCCCAAGTTGACACTTCAATATTGTGGTTTCTCCATAAGATTCTGGCCAGCTTTACAGTCTTGTCCACAACATAGTGTGGGATAAACAGTTTTCCCCGACTGTCAAGGTTACTATTTATCAAACGTATTACAAAGTCTCAAAAATTTGAGTTATTACATTATTGCTCACTCTTGGTTTATTTTAAATGTCACAACACAACAAATAACCAGTATGTCGGAGAGGGACTGAGTCGCCTACAAACGGAAGAAAAAGTCCTTGCAGCATTGTCTCGGGAAGGCTAGAACATTTAGATAGGTTTTAGATATTTGTAGGATTATTGTAACATCATGTATAAGTTATGAATAATAGTTTGAGATCCTGTAAAGTACATTTGAGTTGTAATAAAAGAAGTTACATTTTGTACATCATTTTCTGTAAGTCATATGTCATAGCCTATTTGTATATTCGAGGATTCAACTCAACTCAAATAAGAATGTAATAAGTAAATAGTGGATCTACCGTCAGAGAGATCTCGCAAAAGTAACATCTGTCAGAGGATTCAGAAACAAGGTTCATCTACAGACTTGAGGAGTTAATTCACTGGAAGAAGTTCAAGAAATTGATCAAGCCTCAGTGATATAAATCAAGATCGTGGATTTAATCAAGTGACAGAGATCTCGTCAGAGTATCATTAATTACAAGGATTTAATCTGAAGAAAATCAAAGTGTCAAAGTCAAGACATGAAGAAACGTCACGGAAGTTAGTCACTCATGAACCAGACAGTACATCGAGTGTCAACATTGAAGTGGTGAAATTGATTCATATATTTCAGTGATTTTCAGAAGATATACAGAAGAATAGATGCTGCTCAAGATTAGTATTAATTCTATATTAATTAATTAAGTCATATAATTTAATTAAGAAAATAAATTATATCTACAAAAGATTAATTTATTTGATTAATTAAATTAATTGATTAATTAATTCTGAATTAATATTAAGAATTTTCAGAATTTCAATTGGTTTAAAAATCTGTTTTAAATTCAACAAGACAACTGATTGTATTAGTATGACAATCGGTATGACAATCAATAGTCATACCGAAAGTCATGCTAATTCAAAAGGATTGTCTTACCAGAATTTTTATAGGATTTAAATCTATTTATTTTCAGCAAAAACAATATGTTTGAACTACTATGACAATCGGTATGACAATTGATTGTCATACCGAAAGTCTTGCTAGTTCATTCTGATTGTCTTGCTAGTTCTAAGGATAGTCCTACAGATTATCTTGCTGAGCTCAGGATTGTCTTGCCAGTTCAATTCTATTCGGTTGATTGATTAAAAGAAGCAGAAGCAGTTCATTCAATTTTTTATTTTAATCAACAATACAGAACCCGAGAACAAAAGAAAAAGAAGCAGAACAATATTTCATCTTCTCTGCAAAACTTCAAGATCAATTTCTAGATTGTAAAGTTAAATCCAATTAACTAGAAATCTTTATCTTATTCTTGTGTAACAATCAAGCGGATCAAAATCCCTAGAACTTAATCTCAAATCGCGTTTAGCATTTAATTCTAATTATTGCAAAAATAGAAAAAGTTCATGTCGAATTTATTCTAGATTTGTGATAATTAATTTGAGATTAATTCCTTGTAATCGATACAGTTGTTTTAACACCTTTCAAGTTTAATAATATTTTTATTTAACTTGAATTTTGTTTCACATTTTTTATTCCGCATTTAATTCGATTATTCGGTACTGTTTGTATTCAACCCCCCCCCCCTTCTACAAATACATTGGGACCTAACAATTGGTATCAGAGCCTTCTGATTAACGAACAAATCAAGATCCTAGACTTTTGTGATTTTTCAACTCCTTGAATTTTTATTCATTCAAAAATTCATAATGACTTTACAAAAAGTTGGAACCGTTAAAATTCCACAATTTGATAAAGAGAATTATATTATGTGGAAGAAGAAGATGTTCTTGTTTTTACAAGTGGCAAATCCCAAATATTCAAACTTGTTAAAGAAGGGGATAAAAACTCCGATGGTTATTGAACCGGAGGTGATAGTAGATGATGTTGTGATCACCAAAGCCAGAACCTATCCTAAAGATCCTGAAGATTTTACTCCTGATGAAAAGGAAGAAGCCTCCTTGGATGCCAGCCTTCAATTAATTTTAATTGATTCCCTTGATCCCTTGATGAACAGACATGTGATGAACTGTAAAAATTCCAAACACATGTGGGAAACTATTGAGGTGATCAATGAAGGCACAGAGGAAGTTAGGGAGAACAAGTTGGAGATCCTAACCTCTGAGTATGAACATTTTAAATCAAATCCAGGAGAAGGAATTACTGAAGTGTTTGAGAGGTACAATGCGTTGATCAACAACCTGAACATCAATGGAAAATTTTATTCAATCAGGGAGGTCAACAAAAAGTATCTTTTAACACTGTCAACTCATCTTGAACATAGAATCACTGCCATTAGAGAAGCTAGAGATCTGAGTGAGATTTCTTTGGACAGGCTCTATGGAGTGTTAAAAACCTATGAGTTGGAGCAGATTCAACAGAAGGAAGTCTACGGGAAGGATAGAATGGTCAGCACATCTACTGCACTTGTAGTTGAAGGTCAACAACAACAGCAATCTCAACAATTGAAGAGAATGGTACAGTGTTCCAAGGCTGAGGAAAATATGTTAGTAGCAGAATATGATCCTCCTACTACAAATTAATCAAGTGATGATTTTTATTCCTTGGAAGAGCTGGAGCAATTGGAAGACGAGTCAATGGCCCAAATTTTCAAGAGATTCTCCCATGTCAGATTCAAGAGGAATCCCAAGCTTAAGTATAAGTCCAACTACAACAAATTCCAGAAAGGTGGATCTTCATCCTCTAACACCAGCAGTGGTGGATACAAAACAGGGATGGTTGATCGGAGCACCATCAGATCCTATAACTGCAATGAGTTGGGACACTTTTCCATAAAATATAGGAAGCCAAAGCAAGTAAGAAAGAACTCTGAAAGGGCTTATCTGGCAAAGGGAAGAAGCTGGGATGATACTGACAGTGAAGATGAAGAAGAAGGAAATCTTGCTCTTATGGCTATTGATGGAAAAGCTTCATCGTCAAGAATAGAGGTAAAACTTTCTGATGCTGAAATGGTTTATCATCTAAGAGGCAACTTAAATAATGCACGTCGTGATAATGAACTGTTAAGTTTACAGATCAAAGACCTTGAGAAAGAGGTCAATGAATTAAGACTTGTGCATATTAATCAAGACAAATTAAAAGAACAAGTATCTTTTCTAGAGAATAGAGTTGACTGTTACAGAAAACTCAAAACTATTCTCAAAGACAAGATCACCGGTCTTGAGACTAAGGTTAGAGCCTACTTCAATTCTTGTTCGAAGGCTAAAGAGTTCTACAGTAAGCAAGCTGTTAATCAAACATCTGGAATAGGTTATGATTACAATGCTGCTATTGGAGAATTAGGCATAAACTCCCCTCCTCATGTCTGTGCTAAAGGGAGGGAAGTACCACATGTGCTTAAGGGTGTTGATGAACCCCTCTATAAACCATCAATTGCTGAACTATTTGATGCGACCTCTTCTGTTATTCAGGAAGAAATACGTGTTGAAGATCATGCTAATGAGAAGGTTGTTGCCAAGTCAAGTGTGTCGAAAGTTCCAGTCAAAGTTGTGAAACCAACTGAGACTAACTCAAACACACATGAGTTGGATAACAAAAATGCCATGTCTGTCATACATAAATTGCCTGCTATTAATCACTTTCATAAAGCATGTGGTGTTTCTAATTGTATGTCTTGTGCTTTTAATATGATGTATGCTTATTTTAATGATAAGCATGTTTCTAATGATAAGACTACTCTTCGTCAGCATGTGAATAACAAGAAGCATGATAGGTCTAAGACTGCTAGTCCTTCTAAGGCTAGAACGGAGACATTTGTGCCTAAGCTTAAACAGAAATTTGTTAAGGCTGTTTACAAGGTCAAATGTTCAGTCATTGAGAAAGTTGAGACAATTAAAATTAAAAATGTTATTTTTCCTGACAAAGGACAGTTCTACAAGAATGTCGGGCCCAAGTTTGGGTTCCGAAGAAGGGTTAATCCATTTGTGTTGCAGGGCATTAAAACAGGTGAAACCGGGAGTGTGGATTCTTGACAGTGGATCATCAAGACATATGACCGGAGATAGAGCCCTGCTATCAAATGTGGATTGAGAAAGCTGGCCCCCTGGTTACCTTAGGAGATAACAGCAAAGGTTTATCTGAGGGATATGGTTGTTTGCAAGTTGGTAATGTTATCATTGAACTTGTAAATAGTTTCTATATTTTTGCTATATTTATATAAGTTTTTATTTGTATTTTCTGTAATTATAAATATTGTATGATATATGAAATTGAATGTTGATATCTTGTTGATAGATATTTGGTATTTAATTCATTGATATTTGTTTTTATTATTATTATTTGTATTGTATTATTTTTTTTATTTTATTTTTATTTTATTTTAAATATTATGCAATATAACAATTAGTATCTAAAGTACATGACAAGTATCGGTCAATGATATGTTGTTAACATTATGTTGCAGATATTTGTAAGCTTTTGACATGAATGAGAATTACTTAGACTTTACCCTAAGTGATCAATGTTTTATCAAAAACTCATTCATATTAAAAAACAAAATCAAACTTCTTTCTACATTAGTGATTTCTTATTTCATGTAAAATCCTTTGAAATCACTATTGTACATCATTACTCTCAAAAGATTAAATGTATAATTTTCATTCATTATAAATCTTAAATATATTTTATCTCTATAGTGCCATATATTCTGTGTTACAGGTTCAGTCTCCAATGACTTTCTTTCATTGACAGTCATGAGGTTGAAAACCCACAACGTCTATCCCAGACTGTAAAGACAAACACAAAAACAGAACCAACCAACACTCTCTTACCACTAAATGTAGTATGAATAAGCGTGAGGGAGATAGTGCCTTAGTGCACCACATAAGGAAGGTTCTGTAGTCAACCCAGTAGCTCTGTCTCCTACAAAGATGAGTAGTATTTAAACCGAGACAACTGCTAACCCCCATACATCTTCTCAAAAAGATGTAATGGTTGAAAAGGCATAAAAACAGTTACTAGATTCATTCTCTCAACAGGGTGCGTCTATTGAAATTTTCCTGTCGGCCAAGGTATCCTATGTAGTGTCACCACCTCAAATATAAACAATTCTTAATGCACAAGGAAAGGTTACACACACAAAGGATGAGTTGACGAAAATAAGAGTTTCGACCATTTTAAGGTCAGATTCGATTGTTCAAGGTTCGTTAATGGACCAATTGCCTTTACAGGTGTTTGGAGAGGATACTGATCCAAAAGCCATATGTCAGTGGTCAGTGTCTACCTCCCCAGGCTTAAATCCCCTGGATGCATCTGCGGATAGTGGATCTGACATAGGCGCAGATCGGCAACTTGTTGACAATGATTCAGATATTACCAGATGAGTCACAAGGAAATGTCTTCACAGACATTAGAAGGGAACTTTGATCTTTATGCTAAATTCGTTGGATCATTGTTTACCTTACCAGAATTCAAATCTGGAACCCTAAAAGGGAAACTAGCAACTTGAAGATTATGACTCAGATTCATCTGACGGGTTTAACAAGGATGGGGATTTGCGAACTCCCATTGCACCACCTGTGACCTCCTTAAGGATGGCTAAGGTGATTTTCCTTGCAGGTACAGCTGGATTATGGAGCTATGAGAGAAGAGTGATACACTTGTGAGAATGAGTGTAAACACGAGTGGATAGAAGAGTGAAACACATGTGAGGTACACTAAACAGAATCACACACTCACAGTGAGGAAGAAAGAGAAACTTCTTGTTATTTCTTTTCCATCCAAGTGAAATATGAGAACTCCTTCAGACGACGGCATACATTCCTTCTTTAAGGGGGAGATAAAAGCTTAAGTAATAGTTTGGAGGATTCCTCAACTAAGGGGGAGAAATAGCAGGGAGGAAGAAAAAGATCATATGTACACTACACCACACCATTGTTGTTTGTAACTACGGATCCTATTGTACGGGAGAGGTGGTAAACACAAGGTGATTTTCTAGTAAGGGAAAAAGTTGTTTTCAAAAGGGGAGTAGCATTGGTTTTTATCTGCGGATCCTATTGTACGGGAGAGGTGGTAAACGAAGGTCCTCTTTAATGAGTTGATTCTTATAGGGGAAGAAGCAAGAGAGATATGGGCTTCTCAACAGGAAATGTGGTTGTACAAATGAAGATGGAACTACTTGAAGATATGTTCAGTCTAGAGGAACATCTACTTGGAATCTGGAAAATGTTAAATCTAGTCCAGAACTTTTCTACTATTTACTTTGTATTTCTTTTTATATCTTTTTCTTATTTGTTAGTTGAGTTATCCTCTAGGTATTTGTGTGTTATTATCTAACAAACAAATAAGGGGAGATTGTAAGTCATATATCATAGCCTATTTGTATATTCGAGGATTCAACTCAACTCAAATAAGAATATAATAAGTAAATAGTGGATCTACCGTCAGAGAGATCTCGCAAAGTAACATCTGTCAGAGGATTCAGAAACAAGGTTCATCTACAGACTTGAGGAGTTAATTCACTGGAAGAAGTTCAAGAAATTGATCAAGCCTCAGTGATATAAATCAAGATCGTGGATTTAATCAAGTGACAGAGATCTCGTCAGAGTATTATTAATTACAAGGATTTAATCTGAAGAAAATCAAAGTGTCAAAGTCAAGACATGAAGAAACGTCACGGAAGTTAGTCACTCATGAACCAGACAGTACATCGAGTGTCAACATTGAAGTGGTGGAATTGATTCATATATTTCAGTGATTTTCAGAAGATATACAGAAGAATAGATGCTGCTCAAGATTAGTATTAATTCTCTATTAATTAATTAAGTCATATAATTTAATTAAGAAAATAAATTATATCTGCAAAAGATTAATTTATTTGATTAATTAAATTAATTGATTAATTAATTCTGAATTAATATTAAGAATTTTCAGAATTTAAATTGCTTTAAAAATCTGTTTTAATTCAACAAGACAACTGATTGTATTAGTATGACAATCAGTATGACAATCAATAGTCATACCGAAAGTCATGCTAATTCAAAAGGATTGTCTTACCGGAATTTTTATAGGATTTAAATCTATTTATTTTCAGCAAAAACAATCTGTTTGAACTACTATGACAATCGGTATGACAATTGATTGTCATACCGAAAGTCTTGCTAGTTCATTCTGATTGTCTTGCTAGTTCTAAGGATAGTCCTACCGATTGTCTTGCTGATCTCAGGATTGTCTTGTCAGTTCAATTCTATTCGGTTGATTGATTAAAAGAAGCAGAAGCAGTTCATTCAATTTTTTATTTCAATCAACAATACAGAACCCGAGAACAAAAGAAAAAGAAGCAGAACAATATTTCATCTTCTCTGCAAAACTTCAAGATCAATTTCTAGATTGTAAAGTTAAATCCAATCAACTAGAAATCTTTATCTTGTTCTTGTGTAACAATCAAGCGGATCAAAATCCCTAGAACTTAATCTCAAATCGCGTTTAGCATTTGATTCTAATTATTGCAAAAATAGAAAAAGTTCATGTCGAATTTATTCTAGATTTGTGATAATTAATTTGAGATTAATTCCTTGTAATTGATACAGTTGTTGTAACACCTTTCAAGTTTAATAATATTTTTATTTAACTTGAATTTTATTTCACATTTTTTATTCCGCATTTAATTCGATTATTCGGTACTGTTTGTATTCAACCCCCCCCCTTCTACAAACACATTGGGACCTAACATTTTCTAAGGCTATAACTTATGTGTATGTGTAATTGGGGGTCTGTGGTATGAAATTATTGGAATATTGATTTAATACAGGTTATACATGATTGAAAGATTGCGTGACGACCCAAATTCCTGACCCTGGATTTTGGGGCGTTACATTGAAGCAATTCAACTTCATTTATATGCTCCATAAGTCAAATTGTTAAAGTAATGGAAGCATCACAATATTGAGAATCTTATTTCAGCAGTTAGTGATGAGTTTTGTAGCATCACACTTCTGAAAACTTGTTTCAGTGGTTAGTGATGAGATTTGTAGCATATCACTTCTGATAATTTGTTTTAGTGGTTAGTGATGAGATTGGTAGCACCATAAATTCTTGTTATCCATATCATTAGTTAGTGGTGATATTTGTACCACTATAAAATTCTAATAAAGCTAATAAAATTTATTGTAAATAGTTTTATTATTGTAAATAGTTTTATTACTAGTTAATGGTGAGTTTTGTAGCACTACATACTTGAATAAATTTGTTGAAGATTTTTGTTAATATTATTATCACTAGATAGTGAAGAGATGTTGATCATAGTGAATTCTTTTAAATTGCTTTTTCTAAAAAAGTCACTAAGGTCGAAATCAGGTGCGTAGCATAGCTGAACATGATTCAATTTCTAGGGAGTCTAATAATTAGTGAATTATTATTGAATATCATAATTCGTAGTAGACTTAGTGGATAGTGAATCATTTTTTATTATGAGATTATATTTTTGTGATAATTAACATTTGATGACAACAAGCTCCCAAGTAGTCAAAGGGAACACAGTTTAAATTTTTTAAGATGTTGAAGACCGTTCTGATTATGAAGATGAACCCAAGGGTATGTCAGATGGAGATGATTATGGAAATGACTATGGTTTTGATTTAGACTCCGATAGTGATAGTGGAAGTGATTCAGATGCATTTATTGACAGTGGAAATTCACAGAAGCACAGTCGTACCATCTTTGGAACCAACCCATGAGTTTTAGACTCTGCAGATCATGTTAGCAATAACTCAGGGGGACTAGATCAAGAAACATAACTAGGATCCCCTAGTCAAAGTATACAAAATAAAGTATATGTTGAATCATCAAGAGCTAATTTACCAAAACAAAAATATGGAGTAGAATCATCCTTGGTATTTTGTACTTAGTAATCCAGATATCGGAGTAAAGACTAGAAGAGTTGCTGCAAATAATTGTCTATATTCTGGGTGTCTATCACAAATAGAGAAAAAGAAAGCAGGGAAGCTCTTGGAGATCCAGATTGGGTGATTGCAATGCAAGATGAACTCAATCAGTTGGAAGATAACAATTGTGGAAGCTTATGCCCGGACTTAGGAATAGTTCAGAATCTCTGAATAGTGAAAATCTTTCCACTAGTGAAAAGAAGCCTGAAGATGTTTCTAAATAATAGGGTTGATCCAAATTTTGGTAGCAGTTTCTGAAATCAGATCCTCAAAAGCACCAAATCTAAGATTTGATTCAGCAACTTTAGGGCGCCAAACAAGTAATATTCCACAAATCTATGTCAATGAAATAGGAATGCAATTTTACATATCTATTATCATTATATTTTATCATGTTCGTAAACTTTTGAATCTAACTTATTACCATGCTTTACATGTTCTATGCTAAGTGGTAAGTAATTAGAGTTTTTGAACAATATATAACTTGTTTGAATGCTTTCATGCTATATGCTTTATATGATATAAAAACTTATGATATTGATACTTATTTTAGCACACGCACATATCACTCGAGCTCTGATTTAAGATTTTGTGTGATATTTGGGTACTAGATCCTGAGTCACTCTAATAATAGCTCATGGGTCACTCTGATTTTCTGATTATTATTACTTGTGCTAAAATTAGCATAACTAGATATAGGTTTGATATATTTATGTTAGGAGTATAATATAATTAATTAAGTCTTGATGTCAATACTCAGCATTAGTACAGTCTTATTAAATATACTTTTGGCATGAATATTTAATTTTGTGATTTTAACTCTGATTGCCTTATATAATTTTTTTTAGTTTAGAATAGTTATTACCCTCTCTTTGTTGGACTAACATGACTGTTTAGGCTAATGAGATTTGAATGGATAGTATTGTCAAAAGATTCATAAGGAACAATCTTCTGAGACACCCTTCATGAATCCGTCTGATGGTAAGTAAAAGGTAAATTTCTTTAATCCAAAGATTATAAGCTTCTAAATCACTCTTATGTTGATCTCTAAATTCTCTGATATTGTAATTTGGAAATTTTTGATCTTCAACCCTCAGTGATTTTAGGAACTGACTATGAACCTATCAAACCCCATAGGTTCTGACCCAATTCATGGAACTAAACACTTCTCAAACAGCATCCCTTACCTTGCTTTGATATATTCGTCATATTTTGCTCTAATACACATGATTTTTCTTGAGATATCAAATTGGTGTCAGAAAAAGTACCACTTGGTATTTGAGTTGTGTTGAGAATAAGAGAGATATTGACAATCAGCACCACATAAGGAAGGATTGGTCAACCCTATAACTCTATCCCTCATAAAGTAATGGAGTATATAAACCTCGAGACATCTGTAAGCCCATTTATGTTCTCTCCAAAGAACATAGAGATGAAAAGGCACATAAACTGTTACTAAGTGCATTCTCCCAACATAATGTAATTTATTGAAATTATCTTGTCAGCGAGGGCATCTGAATGAGGGTTATTACCCCCTTGATCTAAATATTTTATATGCACATGTGCGATTCACACAAAAGGAAGATATTGACAAAGCAAATATTGTTAAACCATATCAAGGTTGTTAAGTCCCGAAGTATCGTAGAAGGGGGGTTGAATACGATACTCACTAAATTAAAAAATTCTTTTGAATCTTTTGCGGATATGCAATTTAGTGTTCGGTTAGTGGTTCCGTGTTCTTGAGGTGAATAGTGTTTAGGACAGTAAAACGAGGAACACAAGATATTCGTGGAAGTATATATTCATATATAAATCCGCGAGGGGTGTTGCTACACTCCGGTAAATAAATTAACCGGCTACAATCTAAGAATAACAAAGTTCCTAGCTTCTACAAAGATCAATAAATTAAATCCTATACAATGTTCTAGCTTTCGTTTGTCTAAGGATTTAATTACCGGGTAACTATTATAATGCCCCTACGAATATATAAGAGTTAAATCGGGTATTATAGCATTACTCCGGTGAGAAGATTAACGGATATAGATTTGGGTGTATATCTCACATGTCTCTCTTTGCTTCAATTCTTCAGCTCTCTTGGGAGAGAAGATGAACAGAATAATTCTTGATTGCTTTTGCTGCTTATGTAGACTTTATATTAGTTAAAATGTGTGGCTGAAATTGAACCACACAATTTAATTGATAGTACAATAAAATTATGGCTGAGGAGTAATCTTGCTAACCTGCGACTAGTACATTTGCAATATCACTTGGCGACCAGGGGGGTATAACCTGCGACTAGCTTTTTTTCTTTCTGTGTTGTACAACCTGCGACTAAGTATATACTTAGTTTCTTTTGGTTGGAAAACCAACCTACGACTAACAAAAAAACCAATCTGACTTCCTTTTTCTTTTTCCTTTGTTTTTTGTTTTTTTTTGTTTTTGTTTTTGTTTTTCTCTTTTCTTTTCTTTTGTTTTGTTTTCTTTTTCTTTTTGTTTTTCTTTTTAATTTCTTTTTCTTGTTCTTTTCTTTTAGGTTTAAATTGTAACTAAATTAATTTATAAAATAAACTTAAATATAACTTATATAAATAAACTAATTTAGATTTATAAAATAAACTTATTTGAAGTTTATAAAATAAAATCATTTTAAGTTTATTAAATAAATTATATTAAAGTCCCTAAATAAATTTATTTAATTTAACAATTAAAGTTTGAGCTTCGCCAATCCCTCGAGCAGTTTAGCTGTATACCCCGCACACCTCTTCTTGTACTTTAACAGATAAACGTTCAATCCAAGTACGTCCCTCAACTTAACAATTCTTCTATAAATAATACTCAAATTCCTTTCACGAGCTGTTGACGCCTAGTGCAACTGGTCTGGTTCACAGACGACTAACCTCGATTTAGGTCTTCGTATTATAGCCTTGATCATATTTTTAAGCTTGCAACAATTTTATTGCTTCAAACACTGACTGTCAATAAACAACTGTACTTTCACTGGAATCCTTTCTGGTACTTTAGACAACGTCTTCATTCTACAATCTTGAATACTTCATTCATTGTTCTTCACCGACGCTTGAACATATAAATGAACTCCTGTTTGTGAGTATAACTTCAAGACTACAGCTGTCTTCTTTAACCTCTATCTATACCATGGTTTCAATTCTTCATATTCCTATGCTTCATACACTGTCTATCTTCAATCAATGCCAATACACTGAAATCTTCTGGTAGCACTTATAAACTGAATCTTCATCATTTCTGAAACCTTGAGAGTCTTTAACCTTTATTCTTCACTGAGGCATGAACATATTAATGAGCTTCTTTCAGTGACCTGTAAGCAGACTTCAATCCTTCTTATAATCTTCTAATTCTTTGTATTTTCCTTGTCTTCATTTCTTCTTGATTTCTTGTGTAGACGTAGTATTATTAACCTGTCTTGTTCTAGTATTGTTCTCATGTTGAGTTATCACGTAACCGTTCATACAGCTACGCAGTCTCACCAACAATCTCCACCTATTTGATTGTTAAACCTAATAAACAACTTAAAAAGAGAGGATAACTCAACTAACAACTTGAAAAAGTAAAGTACCAGGACTTGTAAATAATGCTACTGGTTTTCTGGATCAAATTCTGCATTTCCAGAATTTTTGTAACTGAAATGAAAGATTCTTGTTCCTAGCACTGAACTGATCTTCAAGTATTTTCATCTTCATTTCCTTGGTTCTTCAAATCTCTTCCAGATAACACTAATCAGTCTTGAAGTAATCATCAGCAGCTTCTTTTGTACAACCACATTTCCTGTTGAGAAGCGCATATCTCTCTTGCTTCTCCCCCTATGAGAATCAACTGCTTAAAGGAGATCACCTTCATTTGCCACCTCTCCCGTATAATAGGAACCGCAGATAAAAACCAATGGTACTCCTCTTTTGGAAAACAGCTTCTCCCTTTATGAAGAATAGTGATGAATCAATCCACTTCTTCTGATCACTGGGAAATCACCTTCGTGTTTTACCACCTCTCCCATACTATAGGATCCATAGTTACAAACAACAATGGTGTTGTGGTTATATGCTTTACCTTTTTCCACCTGCCTGCTATTTCTCCCCCCTTAGTTGAGGAATCCTCCAAACTATTACTTAAGCTTTTATCTCCCCCTTAGAGAAGGAATGCATGTCGTTATCTAAAGGAGTTCTCATATTTCACTTGGTTGGAAAAGAAATAACAAGTCAGAGTCTGATCAACCACGTCCCTTTAAATATGCAAGAATGACTTCACTGTTCATCATCATGTTCACCAATCTTCCCAACTCCTTATACCTCCCAAATGTGAGATGACCAATTGTTAGCTCCCAACTTGTTAGGTCCCGAAGAATTCTAATCCAATCTGTAAATGTTAGGTCCCTAAGAGTTAGGTTCCAATCATAAACAGATTCGAGACCCGAAGTATCAAGAACCATGTTTAGGGATAGGGAATGGGATATGGTGTTTTTCTTTCTTCCTCATTGTGAGTGTGTGATTCTAATTTATGTACCTCATAAGTGTTTCACTCTTCTCTCCACTCGTGTTTACACTCATTCTCACAAGTGTATCACTCCTCTCATAGCTCCAAAATCCAATTGTACCTGCAAGGAAAATCACCTTAGCCATCCTTAAGGAGGTCACAGGTGGTGCAATAGGAGTTCGCAAATCCCCATCCTTGTTAGACTCGTCAGATGAATCTGAGTCATAATCTACAAGTTGCTATTTTCCCTTTTAGGGTTCCAGAACTCTGGGAAGGTAAACAATGATCCCAAGAATTTAGCATAAAGATCAAAGTTCTCTTCTAATGTTTGTGAAGACATTTCCAAGTGACTCATCAGGTAAATATGAATCATTGTCAACAAGTTGCCGATCCGCGCCTCTGTTAGATCCACTATCCGCAGATGCATCCAGGGGATTTAAGCCTTGGGAGGTAGACACTGACCACTGATATATGGCTATTGGATCAGTATTCTCTCATAACACCTGTAAAGGCAATTAGTTCATTAAAGAACCTTGAACAATCGAATCTGACCGTAAAATGGTAAAAACTCTTGTTTCCGTCAACTCTTCCTTTGTGTGTGTAAACTACCCTTGTGCATCAACAATTATTTATGTTTGAGGTGGTGACACTACATCGGATACCCTGGTCGACAGGAAAATTGCAATAGACTCACCCAGTTGAGAGGATGAATCTAGTAACTATTTTTATGCCTTATCAGCCATTACATCTTTTTGAGAAGATGTATGGGAGCTAGAAGTTGCCTCGGTTTTAATACTACTCATTTTTGTAGGAGACAGGGCGACTGGGTTGACTTCAGGACCCTCCGTATGTGGTGCACTAAGGCTCTTTCTCCCTCACACTCATTCATACTTCATTTTAGTGGTAAGAGAGTGTTGGTTGATTCCATTTATGTGTTTTTCTTTTATAGTCTGGGATAGAAGTTGTGGGTTTTCAACCTCATGATTATCAACAAAAGAAGGCCATTGGAGGCTGAACCTGTATCACAGAACATATGGAAATATAGAGATAAAATGCATTTAAGATCTATAATGAATGAAAATTATGCATTTGATCTTTTGAGAGAAATGATGTACAATAGTGATTTCAAAAGATTTTAATGAAATAAGCAACCACCACTGTAGAAAGAAGTTTGATTTTTATCTTAAAACTGTTTGAGTGCACGAGTTTGTTTTTATGCATAAGAAGATAAATAATCATGTCTTTTAACATGAAAAAGCCACATACTCATGACCTAGCAGTATTAAGAAGAGAAAGAAAGATTTTGTCTTTCAATATGAATGAGTTTTTGTAAAAGCATTGATCACTTAGGGTAAAGTCTAAACAATTCTCATTCATGTCAAAAGCTCCATAATCTATCTTTATAAAATTATTACCAACAACATTGTTTATTGATAAACAATCTTAATAAGAATGACTATGCTGCTAATTTAAATTATAGTGAATCTGCCAGATATAGAAACTCATATGAATTCACTAGAAGTTAAAATCTCACAATTATCTGCAACAAAATATTAACAATATATCATTGACTGATACTTGTCAAGTATTTTAGATGCCAATAATTTTGTTGCACCCTACTTTTATATAATTTAAATCATGAAATTGATTTGACATGGAATTGATCCCCCTAAGTTGTTGCTGGGATTTCCTGAAAATCCTTACCCTTGATGACTTGCCTCATTGAAATAATAAGTTGTGTTTTACACTGCCAGTACATTTCTTGGATATGAATTATCAACACCATTAATTTCTCCTTCAACAGCTTGGAGCTTGGAGTTATTGAACTGTGCACTTAGACTTTCAATCATCTTCTGTTGATCAATCACAAATGCCCTGTTGGTTGTAGACTCCATTGAGTAGACATGGAAAATATCCTAACTAGTCTTAGCTGCAAATGCCAAGATCTTCAAAAAATTGAAAACATTTCATCATTTGCTTCTGTAGAAAATTCTCTCCAAACACTTTCAGGTTATCCAGTGTTTGCTTCTGTTGGCCATTAACTCGTTAGTGGTCTTCATGTATACATCGTGATCAAGGCTTGATCTTACTTATTACAAACTGTGTTGACTGCTCCAGCCCTTTGGTATTTAGAAAGTCTTGATTAGCTTGATATTGCCCTTGTAGCTTTAATCAAGTTCCGGTTCTTTCTTTGTACCACTCCATTCTGACACGGAGTTCCTAGTGCTGAATATATCTCAGAATATTCTTGATGTTACAGATATTAATCAGAACTGCTTCTTGAATTCAGTCCCATTATCTATCCACAAGATCATTTCTGTTACAGTTGCTTCCAGCTTGATCTTCTTTGATATGATCAATCACCATCTGTAATGTCTTGTCTTGAGAACGCACGAACAACTTTGTGTTAAGAGTAGTCATCAATTATCACTAAGGTATATCTTTACTTTGATGTGATGTTGTCTTTGACTTCTCTTTCTGACATGCCTCATATTTATCATCCTTCTGAATTCCAGATGAGACAGTCCTCTCACTAACCCCTTTTCACAAAAAAGTTCCTTAAGATGATGATCAAGGGTGAGAGCTTCTAATGTCATAGCTAAACTTCTGTCAAATGAAGCTTTACAGTAGAAACCATTGACTTCGCCTTTCCAGAGTTTCCAGTCAAGCCATAAGCATACCATTTTCTTAGTCTAACAAGAGCAAGCTTCTCAACCTTCCTGCTTCAGATGAGACACTAATCCTTCGTCGAATTGACATTTTGTCCTTTGATGCAGAACTGTCTGATAAGAGGATTTATGCCTTAATTCTTCAGCAAGAAAGATGCTTTAATTGTTATCAGTGACTCCAATGATTAGTTATTATCAGTGATAGAAATTGTTGAATCCAGGATGATATCCATTTTTCTGTATAGCTTGTCCCGTGATGAAAACCTTTGCTGTCATCTCCAAAGATTATTGACGGAATAGCTTTTTTGATCACATTTGATTGTGAGGCTCTTTATTTGATCATATGCCTTGAGTATAAATTACCAATAATGCATATGAATCAATTGACTTGTTATGTCATGCACTCACAAATGTATTAACAGTTCTTGGTACCCAACTTATCATTTTGGGTCCAGATGGATTAGAGATATTATTATAATCAGAGATAACAACAGCTACAACCTTATCATGCTAATTCTTATCTTTGACTGACCATTTTCTCCATTTTAATGCCCTTGACAAATTTGTCTCTAGGCTAGGGGAAAAATGGTTCCAACCTTACATATGGAGGACTAGCAGTCTTTGCCTTATTGTAATCCTAAACATGCTTCTTCTATAATTAATGCAAGTACTAAGAGATGCATTCATGGCATAAAAATACGCAAGCATTAAAATAGGAGTACATGGCATTCATTCAGAAACATTACGCATAAGAATTAAGCAAGACAGGCATGATATGGAACAAACAGAATTAACAAATAAATCACTAATTCTATCTAGTCCAATCATGTTGATGTCTCATCTCGCTGTCTCGATCCAATTATAAACTAATACATCTTAACAAACAGTTCAGATCAAATGAATAAATCACAATATAATAGGATACAGGAGATAAGCATAAACAAAGGTCTTAAGTGCTGGAAAACATATATCTCACTAAAGCAATTAATCATGTTCAACAAATGTCCAAACACATATTTAAGATTATCTAAAGTAACATGCACAAGTTAAACATCAATCCTAGTTGCCAGAAAGATATTTTAGTGAACTAGTTCAACATTATCTATGTGTGATGTTATCATGCTTGTGCGAGTGTTAAACATTTAAACACTAAGATCTTATCATGCATTGAATATTGAAAACAAAATATTGTAGTGGTTCAAGAAATTGAAAGCTGAGATATGTGAGTTGGACAATCTTCAGAGATTGCTGTGAAAGCAAGATATACATGATCTTCCTTCTCGTCATCAAATCCATCCCAACTTTTTCCTGATGCACTATAAGTTTTGACCGGCTACTTCCCTGAGAAAATATTGCACCTTTATCACAGCTCTTCAACTGAGTCCCCGCTCATCCTTGTTTGTCAAGCTTCTTGTTCTATTGTAGCAAAACCCCTGATAGTTACTTGATACATATATCTTGTTAGAACTATAACTATCAAATCTTTTTTCTTTCCCAATATCAGTCTTGTAATCACCTCTTGAACTGAATCTGTAAAAGTATCTGCTATAGAATAGATAGGCTTGGCCCTTGGATATAGCTTATGTACTCCTTGTGAATCTGATGTGACTAAACTTCCCTGACAAGTGAAACACTTCCCTGACTTCCAGTCCCTCAAGTACTTCTACCTGAGCTACCTATGATTCAACTATCAGTAACTCTTACCTTCTGTCTCGAGGTTCCAACTTTACTACATATAACTGAGATGTTTGTTTGTCCTTAGTATTCTCTCTGACCTCCACAATTCCTGCCTTCCTGATCTCTGTGATTCCTGGATAAATGTAGCATTGGTACAAACTACTGTGTGACTGTATAATCTAGAATCATAGAGTTGTCTTTAAAATCTTCGAGAAAACTTGTACCCGTAGAAATTTCATTCCTTTCCTGTGTCTGAAAACCCAGCGGTATCCTATGGAGTAAGCCTTTAATTTCCGTGTTCGGGAATTTCCGTGTTTCAGTAGGACTTGAAATCAGTTTCGTTGGAATAAGAAAACCATTATCTTTAATTTCCGTGTTCGGGAATTTTCCATCTGAATAGCACATGGTCTTCGTTTTCTTCGAAAGATTAAAATCAACTTTAAAAATCCAGAAAAATCTCGAGTCTACCAATAACTTGAGAACCCTTAATTTTAATATTTAAGAAAAAATTAATTTTTCAAAATTTTTAATTTTCTTAGAAAATAAATTAATCAAAAATAAATATTTACAAAAAAAATCTAATTTTCAAGAATTTCAAATTTTCTTAAAAAATAAATAAAATGTAAATTAATATTTAAGAATAATTTAAATATAAGAATTTTAAAGTTTCTCAAAAATAAATAAATCAGAAATTAAAAAAAAATGGGCTACGGAATTTATTAAGTAGCAACTAGTGACTAACCTGCGACGACCATGCAAGACACTAAGCTTTCCGCGTGTGTGGCTAGATCTAGGAAACAAACCTGCGTCACCTTGCTACGTAAAGTCCCCGCGCGTGAACCAGCTTGCCAATTAACGGGCGACCTTTTTTCTCGCGCGTGGCAGGAGGTGCAAGTTCAGGTTACCAAAACTTTGCTTCCCTTGGTCCTTTAGTTTTGTTTGTGTACATTCACTTGAAAACAATGATAACTGCCAAGAAAGTACAAGAACTGGCAGCAAGAAATGGCAAAAAAAATACAAAACTGGCAGCCAGAAATCAGGTAGAAAAAAGAAAAAAAATAGATTTAAATTAAAAACTTTTATTGACTAAAATATAAGTAGTAAATTAATTTAGGTAAATTTATAAAATAAATTTATTTAAATTAAGTTCATACAATAAACTTATTTAATTAAATTTATAACATAAATTTTCTAAATCAAATTTACAAAATAAATTTATGTAAATAAAAAATTAATAAATAAATTATTTTTAAGGATCCTGATTTGTGTATCAATCAGTTAGCTCTTATACCAATTTTTAAGTACCAAAGTATCGTAGAAGGGGGGTTAAATACGATACTCACTAAATTAAAAAATTCTTTCGAATCTTTTGCGAATATGAAATTTAGTGTTTGGTTAGTGGTTCCATGTTTTTGAGGTGAATAGTGTTTAGGACAGTAAAACAAGGAACGCAAGATATCCGGGAAAGTATATATTCATATATAAATCCGCGAGGGGTGTTGCTACACTCCGGTAAATAAATTAACTAGTTACAATCTAAGAACAACAAAGTTCCTAACTTCTGCAAAGATTAACAAATTAAATCATATACAATATTCTAGCTTTTGTTTGTCTAAAGATTTAATTACTGGGTAACGATTATAATGCCCATATGAATATACAAGAGTTAAATCGGGCATTATTGCGTTACTCCGATGAGAAGATTAACGGATATAGATTTTGGTGTATATCTCCCATGTCTCTCTTTGCTTCAATTCTTCAGCTCTCCTGGGAGAGAAGATGAATAGAACAACTCTTGATTGCTTCTGCTGCTTGTGTAGACTTTATATCAATTAAATTGTGTGGCTGAAATTGAACCACACAATTTAATTGATAGTACAATAAAATAAAATTGTGGCTGAGGAGTAATCTTGTTAACATGCGACTAGTACATTTGTAACATCAACTGGCGACCAGGAGGGTATAACCTGCGACTAGTAAATCAACTTGCGACTAGTTTTTTTTTCTTTCTGTGTTGGACAACCTCCGACTAATTATATACTTAGTTTCTGTTGGTTGGAAAACCAACCTGCGAATAACAAAAAAACCAACTTGACTTCCTTTTTCTTTTTCCTTTGTTTTTTGTTTTCTTTTTGTTTTTATTTTTCTTTTTCTCTTTTCTTTTGTTTTGTTTTCTTTTTATTTTTGTTTTTTTTATTTCTTTTTCTTTTCTTTTAATTTTAAGTTATAACTAAATTAATTAATAAAATAAACTTAAGTATAACTTATATAAATAAACTAATTCAGATTTATAAAATAAACTTATTTAAAGTTTATTAAATAAATTATTTTAAATTTATTAAATAAATTATATTAAAGTCCACTAAATAAATTTATTTAATTTAACAATTAAACTTTGAGCCTCGCCAATCCCTCGAGCAGTTTAACTGTATACCTCGCGCACCTCTTCTCGTACTTTAACAGATAAACGTTTAATCCAAGTATGTTCCTCAACTTGACAATTCTTCTATAAATAATACCCAGATTCCTTTCACGAGCTGTTGACGCCTAGTGCAACTGGTCTGGTTCACAGACGACTAACCCCGATTCAGGTCTTCGTATTATAGCCTTGATTACATTGTTAAGCTTGCAACAATTTTATCGCTTCAGACACTGACTGTCAATAAACAACTGTACTTTCACTAGAATCATTTCTGGTACTTTAGACAACGTCTTCATTGTTACTACAATCTTGAATACTTCATTCACTATTCTTCACCGACGCTTGAACATATAAATGAATTCCTGTCAGTGAATATAACTTCAAGACTGCAGCTGTTTCTTTAACCTCTGTCTCTACCATATCTTCAATTCTTCAGATTCCTATGTTTCGTACACTTTCTATCTTCTATCAAGGCCAATACACTAAAATCTTCTCGTAGCACTTATACACTGAATTTTCATCATTTCTGAAACCTTGATAGTCTTTAACCTTTATTTTTTACTGAGGCATGAATATATTAATGAGCTTCTTTCAGTGACCTTTAAGCAGACTTCAAGCCTACTTCTAATCTTCTAATTTTTTGTATTTGCCTTGTCTTCAGTTCTTCCTGATTTTTTATGTAGACGTAGTATTATTAATCTGACATGTTCTAGTGTTGTTCTCATGTTGAGTTATAACGTAACTGTTCATACAGCTACGCAGTCTCACCAACAAAGATCATTAACAATAATTGGATCTTAATCCTTACATCCTGGACTTAAAAGCCTTATACTCTGATCCTTGGATTAAGGTCATGATCCTAGATCTGTGTTACATATTTCTATGGATTGTTTTACGATTTTAGACCTTTGTGGTTCATCGAATTTGATAAATCTTCACAGGCTTCAGAAGAAATTTCTTATCTCTAATGGCATATCATTGATCATTGATTATCTTCCCAAAATTCAAAAATGGCAATGATTTTGACTTTGGTCAAAATTATAACTTGTAAATGATGACTCAGATATTATCCGACGAATGTATAAAGTATAATTCTTCATGAAAGTTGAGGGATATCTGGAATTCTGCCACAAAAGAATCCTAATTTCCCCTATCAGAAAGAATATTTTTGAATCTCTTGACTGAGAGTTTCCATCCTTGAAGGTGAAAGACAACTTTTCTATGAAAACGATTTTCTTGCAGGAACATTTAGATGTTTGGAGCTCTGAGCGAGTGATATACTATGACACTGAGTGACAAATACTTAAGTGTAAAGTGGAGTGAAACATATTGTGAGATCACTAAACAAAATTCACACGCTTGTACTGTGAGGAAATGGTCACCAATTATAATCTCTTCACTCGATTTTGTGGTCTTATCCCTCTACTCTGATATATTTTGAAGTATTACTCAACTAAAGGGGAGAGATTATAGAAAGAATATAAGAGATTACATAAAATAGTCTTTCTTATACTAACGAGGAGAGTTTTCACCTTTTTGTTGGAAAATGGGAGGTTCTTTATCTAGGGGGCGATCATTGGTTAAAAGTTTCAAAATATTTTTTATGTTCTCTATGGGAAGATCTGAAGGTTGAAGATATAATTTGGAAGGCGTATCTATAAGCAACTTTATTTGAAGAGAAGAAGTAGTTCTTTGCAGAAGCTGAAGGTTTATAGAAGATGTAGAAGATATAAGATAGAATTATTTACAAGTCCAGAGCTGAATGTTGAAAGCTTAGGGATGATCTAATTTGGAGCTAGTTGAGTTATCATCCAAATTGTTGCTTCTTTATTGTTATTTGCCTATTAGGTGTAACAGTCAAAAAGGGGGATTGTTGAGCAATATTGAAGCTGTATGTATAACTCAAAAATATTGGTTAAGAAAACTCAATATAGAACAAAGGACTTTAGATTACTCTATGGTCTACTAGATACACTACAGATTGATTAATAAGTACACACATAATGATATTGGTAGCTGCAGTGAGGAAGACGTCAATATAAGCCAGTATGAATTTCATTAATATGTTCATGCAATGGAGGAATAAGGTTGAAGTCATTCGAAGCAGTTATTACGATTAATGTGAAGACCTAAGGATTCTACGTGAAGTTCACTGTATATTATAGAAGACTTAACAATGTTTTATAAAGATTATAGTACGAAGGCTTGAGAGTGGAACTAGTCGCATGTGAACCAGACTATTATACTAGGCGTCAGTGATCCGTGAAGGGAACTAAGGACTATCATTAGAAGAATTTTTAAGTTAGCATTATTAACTAGATTTGAAGGTTATATAGTTTATACGAAGCCTCGGAGAGAAGACGTGAAGACAGAACAGTTAAAGTGTTAAAGTGCTCTACAAAAATTAAGTAAACGTGATCATTACCTTGTAGTAAGAGTCACCAAGGCTAGTCTTTTGCCTAGTAGTAGTCATTATCTTATTGTATGGCTTAAAAACTAAGTACTAGAACTGGTCTTGAGCTAGTAGGAGAAACAGAGAAGAAACGAGATCAAAAACTATGTCTGAAGTGCATCTCCACCACTCTATGCACCAGTACTCTTGTTCTTGTCCCTAAGACACTCCATTTGCAAGAAAAACTAAGTGAGGATTCTCTTCTTGTCCCCACTAGGCGCCACACCACTTCTATCGGTCCCTTGTAGGCGCCATTTGCATCAAAAACTAAGGCAATGGCTATAACACCCTCCAAATCCGGGGTATAGATTTGGGGCATTATTAACAACAATTACTAACTATACCTGCACAAGCGGAATATTAATATAATAATTACCCCGAACTATCACTACTCAGGATCTTTTAAGGGTTGAGGTTGGAAACAAGAATCATGCACTACACTTTATTACAAACCCAACTAAATAAAACCTGTTTCAAGAACTCTCTTTATTACAAAACTTTATTCTATCTACAATTTCACTACGCAATCTTTTATTCAAACTATACAAAATTCTTATTCAACCCAACATTACTACTTATCCTGCTACACCTGATCTGGCAATTCAAAGCTCTCTTCGGGAATAGGAAGGAACACTCTTGGTATAAGAGGGTCCCGCTGCTTGACTCGCTTCTTGACTACGCGGGTCCTGATGGGTTTCATTCTCTACCTTAACTGTAAAACAATAGGAGTAACAATAAAAAGGGATGAGCCAAAATTGCTCAACAAGCCTGCAACAATATATATATATATAAAGAGAGAAAAATAAATGAACCAAGAAGCTGCTGGTTTGAATAACCATCTGTATCTGTATATGATAATAATTTGCCCATGATGGCGAGTGCCAAATGAATAAGACTGGAAACAAGAACCAACATATGCACTATAATCTGCTGATCAGTCAGAATATAGTGCGGATCTATACCCAACTGCATAGACCCAACCAACATAAGGAGTACTCAGGCAACTACGGCCTATTAATTAATGGTCTGGGAAAAACCCAGCCTTTATAGTAACCATCCAGTCCAAGGCTGAGCATCCGGAACAATCGGTATGCTATTGATATATCCCAACACCAGGATATACCAGAATATATATAGGGTAAAGGAATTGAAATATGAACAGGAATTCCATAAATTGGGTAAATCAAGAATTTAAATGAAATGGAACAAGTGATATAAATGGGTAACAGTGTATATGAACAATAATTATCAAAGAGAATTGATACGATAGAAAGGAAATATAAATCACTATTCTGAATTTAGAATAGGGGAAAAACTTGCCTTGCGCGTACTTAACCTGATTTAACTTACTGCCTTCTGACCCTAGCTTGCTCTGCCTTGCTAACACTGAACAAATCATAGAAAGATAGGTGTTTAGATAATTTACTATATACGTGTATCTTGAATTGATATCACGCAACCTTATCAGTCTACCCATGCGTTTCTATCTGACTCGCATATATATATATATATATACATACATTTATACAGCACATCTATTCACATAATTACATAAAGCACGTAGCACGTAAAGCACATAATTAATTTCTAGATTTATAATTATTTTTAGAATCAATTCTGGACTTATACCTGCATTACTAGTCGTATCTAATTTTATTATAATTTTTCGGGATTTATTCGGCTCAATTATATCCCTACTAGGACCTTCGAACTATCAATTATCACCAACCATTCTTTTTCAGAAGAAATTATAACTTACAACTATTTTTATTGGATTCGTCTCATTTTCCTGAGTCTAGGGGTCTTCGTTTCACTCAAATCGGACTAACGGTTGAATTGTTATGAATTAAACACTGATAATTCAATTTATTATTCAATATAGATAATTATTATAACCTTTTAAATCCTAAAATAATTTTTAAATAATTATTTAAGAAAAATCAAAGTCAAAAATAATTTTTTTATAATTTTTGGAGTTAAAACGAAGAAGTTACGATTTATTGAACATTATGTGATTAATTACCGAAATAATTAATCAATTTTTAAATATTTAATAAATAAATAATTAATAAATAATTAATAATTACTTATTTAATAATTTAAAATAATAAATCCCTAATTATTAGGATTAATCACAATTTATTATAATATTTATAACTTATCGATATTTATTCGATTAGATCGATTATTTACAAATAATCAATCAACTTAATTAACTGATACGCTATTTATCGAATAGCTACGAATTATTTGAATTATAGATCACTTAACGATTAATCACTCGTATTTTCACGAGCCACTCGCAACTCCCGCATAATTATCGATCTATTAGATTATTATTGAAACTCGTACGATTCGTTAATTAATTAATTACGGATATCTAATTATATGATACGAATAATTATTACAATATTATTCAAATAACTAACGCTCGAATAATAATTCAATTATCGAATCATTACTCGTAATAATAACTAATTATCGAATTATTAATCATATTATTTAATTATTTTTAATCCTTATTTATTAATTAATTACCTAATTATTAACTAATTAGATAAGTAATAAATAATTACATAAATAATTAAATAATTAAATAGATAACTAATTTTGAATTGCTAAATTAATAAAATAATTCAGAAACAAGAAACCAGAACAGGTAATCAGGTTTTGAAGATCAAAACCGGGTCAAGGTTTCCGGGTTTTCGGGTCAACAGTCGGGTCCCCAAGAACATGGGTCGACCCGCCTGAATCTGGAAAACTCCGGCCACCTGCAAGATTTTCCGGCGAGCAATTCCTCGGCTTCCTGGCAATCATTCTGCAAGGTCTTTATCCCGATCGATTCCATGTGACTGCAGAAACACAACTCCGTCGTCCTCTTCCATCCCTGTCGTCCCAGTCGTTTTCTCCGGCGAAACACAGAGCATCGGCCGGCAACTGCTGCAGATTCCGACGAGCTCGGTTTCTAGGTCAAAACACAACCGTTTGATTCGTTTCTTGGTGGGTTTTCATTCAAAATCACTCCAGGAACACAATCACGCCAACAACTTCGTCTAATAACCCAGGGAACCATTTCTCCGATCAAAATCATAATATTTCCGGCCAAAACTCAAAGTACCGATTTCGTACACCAAAAATTACACATAATAGCTTAAAATAAAGCTTATTAACTCTACAATCTAACCCCTATAATCAAAATAACCTCAGATTCATACAAAATCAAAAACGAACTAAAATAAAATTGTATAAACTTGAAACTAAGAACTAACACTTAGGACAATCTTTTGTTGAAATAAATAGCATAAATCGACTGTAAACAAGTATATACAACTATATCAAGCATCAAAATCAACCCAGAACCCCATAATCAAAAATCCCCAATTTCAGTCCAAGAACCCTAAAATACAAATTGAAAATCTAAACAACAAAACATGAAATTGATGGTAGGAATAGAAAGTACAGATCAAGAGCTTTGTTTTGGTTACTCACATGATTGAATTGGACAACAGAATCACCTTCAAATCTAGAGATTAATTCTGCAGTTGTTCTTCACCAACAAACTAATTTCTTGATTTTCTGGATTTTTAATAATAATTAACTAATTAATTAATAATAAAACAGCTATTTATAGTACTGAAAATAATACCCCTAAATAAAATTAAGGGGCTAATTACACTCTTAATAAAAATATTTGGCCCCAATTTTTATAATTTTTGGGTATTAATATTGAATTTTTAAATATCCAATAAATACAAAATAAATACTAAAAATTCCCAAAAATTGTGAAAAATACAAAAATACAAAGAAAAATGATATATAATAATTTCATGATCATATACAAATAAAAATGTGATTTTTGTGGGGGTTTTGGTACCCGAAGGGGTCCGGAAAAGTCGTTTTTCGCGAAAAAGGTCAATTTGTAAAACGTCTAGGGGTTCAGAATAGCGATACGGTATAGGGCATTTTTGGCAAAATAGGGCCAATGATTTTGTTTGAAATACGGGCTTTTAAAATACTGTTTGAGCTGTACGGGTTTTGATATAAAATATATAACTTGCAATAAAACACTCAATAAATGTCCGAAACATGTTCAGATCAAAACAGACAACACGTAGCACATAACGATTAGGGTTTAATGCCTCAACACAGTTAATCACATAATAATACACATAATTTATTATTATTATAATATAATGCAAGCGTAATTCCTCGGTCGTTACATTAGACTGATAAGGTTGCGTGATATCAATTCAAGATACACGTATATAGTAAATTATCTAAACACCTATCTTTCTATGATTTGTTCAGTGTTAGCAAGGCAGAGCAAGCTAGGGTCAGAAGGCAGTAAGTTAAATCAGGTTAAGTACGCGCAAGGCAAGTTTTTCCCCTATTCTAAATTCAGAATAGTGATTTATATTTCCTTTCTATCGTATCAATTCTCTTTGATAATTATTGTTCATATACACTGTTACCCATTTATATCACTTGTTCCATTTCATTTAAATTCTTGATTTACCCAATTTATGGAATTCCTGTTCATATTTCAATTCCTTTACCCTATATATATTCTGGTATATCCTGGTGTTGGGATATATCAATAGCATACCGATTGTTCCGGATGCTCAGCCTTGGACTGGATGGTTACTATAAAGGCTGGGTTTTTCCCAGACCATTAATTAATAGGCCGTAGTTGCCTGAGTACTCCTTATGTTGGTTGGGTCTATGCAGTTGGGTATAGATCCGCACTATATTCTGACTGATCAGCAGATTATAGTGCATATGTTGGTTCTTGTTTCCAGTCTTATTCATTTGGCACTCGCCATCATGGGCAAATTATTATCATATACAGATACAGATGGTTATTCAAACCAGCAGCTTCTTGGTTCATTTATTTTTCTCTCTTTATATATATATATATATTGTTGCAGGCTTGTTGAGCAATTTTGGCTCATCCCTTTTTATTGTTACTCCTATTGTTTTACAGTTAAGGTAGAGAATGAAACCCATCAGGACCCGCGTAGTCAAGAAGCGAGTCAAGCAGCGGGACCCTCTTATACCAAGAGTGTTCCTTCCTATTCCCGAAGAGAGCTTTGAATTGCCAGATCAGGTGTAGCAGGATAAGTAGTAATGTTGGGTTGAATAAGAATTTTGTATAGTTTGAATAAAAGATTGCGTAGTGAAATTGTAGATAGAATAAAGTTTTGTAATAAAGAGAGTTCTTGAAACAGGTTTTATTTAGTTGGGTTTGTAATAAAGTGTAGTGCATGATTCTTGTTTCCAACCTCAACCCTTAAAAGATCCTGAGTAGTGATAGTTCGGGGTAATTATTATATTAATATTCCGCTTGTGCAGGTATAGTTAGTAATTGTTGTTAATAATGCCCCAAATCTATACCCCGGATTTGGAGGGTGTTATAGTTGGTATCCGAGCTTAGGTTTGACCTTGGAAAACAAGAATGTTAGAGTTAAGATAAGATAGGAAAATAAGATAGAATGAGAGTGAGAGTGTTAGGACTGTTTGTCTATGTGATTAGAAGTTATGAGTTATAGGATTGTGATTTGATTGTTTTGTGTTATTATTTTTATGTATATTAGATGGCTTCTTTATCATCATCTACGGAGAGGACCGAGACAGATCCAGTGGATGCACCGGTAGTAGCCCCAGTGTCAGAGCAGATCTTACCTCCATTGCCACCTGAGCCAGCACCAGAGATACCACTTCCCCCGGAGGTACCAGGTTTTGCAGATTATTTTCCATATGTTGAGCCAGAGATACCAGATATTCCACCATTAGATTTTCCGATGTTTGATATTCCTGATATGGTTGATCTTCCGCAGTGGGAGGATTTAGAGCCTCAGATTCCTATGCCACCAGTTGAGATTCCAGAGATGCCACCGATGGAGCCAGAGGCAGAGCCGCCTGTGTATGCGCCTATGGAGCAGCCTGTCTTATTTCCTGCCCCATTAGCCATTTATGCACCTGTCCCAGGAGTGTATCAGTTTCCTCAGCCAGAGTTTATGGATGAGATCGTAGTAGATGGACCATTACCTTCTCGAGGTTCCAGTACTGATCTTCATGAGCATCATACCGTGACTTACCAGCGCTTTCAGGCAGAGAGGGAGGAGAGGATTAGATGGCAGAACCAGTGTAGAGAGATCCTTGGATTGTATGAGACACAGACGGATGGTCCTGTCAGAGCATTACGACCGGATTATATACTGAGAGAGAGACTACATCATATTCACCGGGTTAGTTCGCAGCAGCTTACTGAGTTGAGACAGCAGGATCTTAGTGCGGAGACAGCATATCGCAGAGCATTGGGACTTACTGAGGCAGTACTAGAGGCAGTGCGGGAGGAGTTGAGCCACGTACCACCAGGATTTTGAGACCAGCAGATCGATGAGTGTTGTATTATGTATATTTTGTAGATAGAGGCAGCATAGTATTGTATGACCAGTTTGTATGAGTGTAGCTACTGACTCTGACTGATAGTAGTAGCAGTACGACTGTTATATCATAGGATTTTGTATCAAGCACTGACACCTGTAGCTGGTGTTCTACCTATATATATATATATGAGATAATCTTTTGCATGTTTTCTTTATTTTATTTTCAGTCATTTAAGCAGTTACATTTATTTCAGTACCATTGCATATTTACAAATGTAGTTTTATTCACGATCATGTTGTAAAAAAAAAAAAAAAAAAAAAATATTTTTAAAAACATATCATACTGTTTTATTTATTCAGTTATTTAATAAGTTATTTTTATTTCTCGAATCGACTGTTTTAATATATGTTTAATATACTGTTATTAAATAAGGTCCATTATTCATTTACCAGAAAAATGGCACCTAAGAGAAAAGCGCAGCCCGACTCATCGAATGGAAACACCGAGGGCCAAACCAATAATACACAGATGGAACAGATGTTTAATCTCATGCAACAGCAGATGTTGATGATGCAACAACAAATGCAGCAGCAGCAACAGCAGTTCCAGCAACAGATGTTACAGCAAGCCGCTCATCCAGGACATCAAATACCACCAGCAGCACCTACGACTACTTTCAAGCAATTTCAGTCGGTGAAGCCACCGGAATTTATGGGTTCCACAGATCCTACGAAAGCGAGAGCTTGGCTGAAAGAGATGGAAAAGGCTTTTTCGTTGGCAAAGGTCGAGGAAGAACAGAAGACAGATTTTGCTAGCTATTTTCTAAAAGGCGAAGCTAATTACTGGTGGGAATCAAAGAAAGCTTTGGAAGAAGGTGTGGTGAACTGGAACAGATTCACTGATCTTTTCTTGGAGAAATATTTTCCTCGTTTTATGAAGAACCAGATGGAGATCAAGTTCTTGGAGCTGAAACAAGACAACTTATCGGTTGCGGATTATGAAACCAAGTTTACTGAATTGGCAAGGTTTGTTCCAGAGCAGGTGGACACGGACGAGAAGCGGGCCAAGAGATTTCAGCAAGGATTAAAACCATGGATTCGTAGCAGGGTAGCTGTGTTTGAATTGACAACTTATACGGCTGTTGTTCAGAAAGCTATGATTATTGAAGGAGAAAGCGAAGCAGCTCAGAAAGAGAAAGGACCAGGGAATTTTCAGAATCGTTTCAACAAAAGGCCGGGATTTCAAGCTCGGGGAAAAGTAAATTTCAAAAGGCCAGAGCAGAACAATCAGAGGATGGGAAATCGACTACCTGCCCCAACTCAGCAAAGGCTTATTCGACCGCCTATACCTGATTGCAGAACGTGTGGTAGAAAGCATACAGGAGTTTGCAACAAGCTAAATGTTACGTGTTTCAAGTGCAAGCAAAGGGGACACTATTCTGGAGAATGTCCAATGGGAAAAGCAGAAGTTACTTGTTTTCAATGTGGGAGAAAAGGGCATATCGCCAAAGACTGCAGAGGAATTGCAATGGCTGCCAGTATTCCAAGAGTTTTAGCATTACCTCCACCTCCACTACCACAGCAAAATCAGCCCAGAGCAAGGACTTTCAACATGTCAATGAAGGAAGCGGTACAGAGTCCGAATGTGGTTGCAGGTACACTTCCTGTAAATTCCGTAAATGCTTTAGTATTGATTGATTCAGGAGCTACTAGATCTTTTATTTCTGAAGCCTTTATCTCTAAGATAGATTGTGAAATTCAGTGGTTGGATGAAGTGTTAGTCATAAAATTAGCAAATAATGATCAGGTTGCAGTAGATCGAGTATGTCCGAGCTGTGATATTGAGATAGGGAGATGTCATTTTTCAGTTGATTTGATACCTTTTAGGTTAGGGGAGTTTGATATTATTTTAGGAATGGATTGGCTGTCTAAGAATAATGCTCAAATTGACTGTGCGAATAAGAGAGTGAAATTGCAAACTGAAGAAAATGAAACGGTAATATTTAAAGGTGAGAAGCAACAGCAGAGATTCCTATCAATAATGCAGACGAGAAGATTGCTACGTCAAGGATGTCAAGCTTATTTAGCCTATGTACGGGATGTTGATAAGGGAGATTTGAAGATTGAAGATATTCCTGTAGTTTGTGAATTTCTTGATGTTTTTCCGGACGAATTACCAGGACTTCCACCAGATCGAGAAATCGAGTTCACTATTGACTTGCCGCCAGGGACTGAACCAATTTCGAAAGCTCCATATAGAATGGCACCTGTTGAAATGAGGGAATTAGCAAAGCAGTTGCAAGAACTTCTTGACAAAGGAATTATAAGGCCAAGTGTATCCCCATGGGGTGCGCCAGTATTGTTCGTGAAAAAGAAGGATGGTAGTACGCGACTGTGTATCGATTATCGTGAGCTGAACAAGTTAACTATCAAGAATAAATATCCTTTACCTCGCATTGATGATTTATTTGATCAACTAAAAGGAGCAGCATGGTTTTCGAAAATCGACTTACGATCAGGCTATCATCAGTTAAAGATCAAGGCCGAAGATATTCCAAAAACAGCGTTTAGAACAAGGTACGGACACTATGAATTTCTTGTGATGGCTTTTGGATTGACGAATGCACCTGCAGCGTTTATGGATTTGATGAATCGAATATTCAAGAAGTATTTGGATAAGTTTATTATTATATTTATTGATGACATCTTGATCTATTCAAAGACGGAAGAAGAGCATGCAGCGCATTTAAGAACGACATTGGAAATATTACGGAAGGAGCAGCTTTATGCAAAATTTTCCAAGTGCGAATTTTGGTTGAAAGAAGTGCAGTTTTTAGGGCACATCATCAGCAGAGAAGGCATTCAAGTTGATCCAGCAAAGATTGAAGCTGTGTTGAATTGGGAAAGACCAAGGACGCCGACAGAGGTTCGAAGTTTCTTAGGTTTGGCAGGATATTATCGAAGATTTGTCAAAGATTTTGCGAAGATAGCTACACCGCTGACCAAGTTAACTCGACAAAGTGAAAAGTTCGAATGGAATAGTAAGTGTGAAGAAAGTTTTCAAGAATTGAAGAATCGGTTGGTGACAGCACCAGTATTAGTATTGCCAGACGAGCAAGGAAATTTTGTTATCTACAGTGACGCTTCATATCGTGGTTTAGGATGTGTGTTAATGCAACATGGTAACGTCATTGCCTATGCGTCGAGACAACTTAAACCCCATGAACAGAAATATCCTACGCATGATCTGGAATTAGCAGCAATTGTTTTTGCATTGAAGCTTTGGAGACATTATCTGTACGGTGAAAAATGTGAAATCTACACGGATCATAAAAGTCTGAAGTATATCTTCACGCAAAAGGAACTAAACATGCGACAACGTCGATGGCTGGAATTGATTAAAGATTACGATGTTACAATCAGTTATCATCCAGGAAAAGCAAATGTTGTAGCAGATGCGCTAAGCAGAAAAGAAAAATTAAATCGGTTGACTTCATGTGAAGAATTAGCCAAGGAATTCGACAAATTGGAAATCGAAATTCGTATTCCTAATGAATCGGTAGAAACTATCTACGCTATGACTTTTCAACCAGAATTGCTGGAAAAGATTCGCCGTTGTCAAGAAGAAGTGATGAGTCAAGACGACAACTTAACAGGAGAAGAGATTACAACTCAGAAAGATAATGAAGGAATTTTACGTTTTGCGTCAAGAATCTGGATCCCTAACGTGACAGAATTAAAAGAAGAAATTATGCGAGATGCGCACAATTCGAAGTATTCCATTCATCCAGGAAGCACGAAAATGTATCGCGATTTGAAGGAAAACTTTTGGTGGCCGAATATGAAGAAGGAGATAGCAGAATGGGTGAGTAAATGTTACACATGCCAGCGAGTTAAAGCAGAACACCAATGTCCGAGTGGGTTATTGCAACCATTAGACATTCCAGAATGGAAATGGGAACATCTAGCAATGGATTTTGTGGTAGGACTACCGAAGACTAGGGCAAATCATGATGCGATATGGGTAATCATTGACAGACTTACGAAGTCGGCACATTTTCTACCAATTAATGAAAGATTTTCGCTCGACAAATTAGTGCACATATATCTCAAAGAAATTGTGATGCGTCATGGAGTACCAGTATCAATTGTATCGGATCGAGATCCTCGTTTCAATTCAAGATTTTGGAGACAATTTCAAGAATGTCTAGGAACGAAGTTAAATATGAGTACAGCTTATCATCCGCAAACTGACGGCCAAAGTGAAAGGACAATTCAAACAATTGAAGACATGCTACGAGTTTGTGCAATCGATTTTGAAGGCAGTTGGGATGAACATTTACCCCTAGTGGAATTTTCTTATAATAATAGCTATCACGCCAGTATTGGAATGCCACCGTATGAAGCATTATATGGGAGGAAATGCAGATCACCCGTGCATTGGGATGAAGTTGGAGAACGCAAGATTTTGGGTCCAGAATTAATTCAGCAGACAAAAGAAAAGATTAATCTTATTCGAAAACGAATCGAGGCAGCACAAAACAGACAAAGCAGATATGCCAACCAAGCCAGGAAGGATATGGACTATCAGGAAGGAGAACATGTATTGCGCAAAATATCGCCATGGAAAGGATTGACCAGATTTGGCAATAAAGGGAAATTGAAGCCACGATACGTTGGACCATTTGAGATTTTGAAGAAAATTGGGAAGGTTGCGTACGAGTTAGCTCTACCACCCCATATGCAGCACATTCACAACGTATTTCATGTATCTATGCTTAAGAGGTATAATCCTGATACAAAGCATGTAATAGAGTATGAACCAGTAGAACTTCAGGCAGATTTGTCATATGTAGAACAGCCAATAAGAATTCTAGATAGGCAAGAGAGGGTATTAAGAAATAAGTCTGTGTCATTAGTGAGAGTTTTATGGAGAAACCCAGTGGTTGAAGAATCAACCTGGGAGCTTGAAAGTGAAATGCTAGAAAAGTATCCTCAGTTATTTACATAATTAGATTCTGAGGACAGAATCTTGTTAAGGGGGGAAGAATGTAACGACCGAGGAATTACGCTTGCATTATATTATAATAATAATAAATTATGTGTATTATTATGTGATTAACTGTGTTGAGGCATTAAACCCTAATCGTTATGTGCTACGTGTTGTCTGTTTTGATCTGAACATGTTTCGGACATTTATTGAGTGTTTTATTGCAAGTTATATATTTTATATCAAAACCCGTACAGCTCAAACAGTATTTTAAAAGCCCGTATTTCAAACAAAATCATTGGCCCTATTTTGCCAAAAATGCCCTATACCGTATCGCTATTCTGAACCCCTAGACGTTTTACAAATTGACCTTTTTCGCGAAAAACGACTTTTCCGGACCCCTTCGGGTACCAAAAACCCCACAAAAATCACATTTTTATTTGTATATGATCATGAAATTATTATATATCATTTTTCTTTGTATTTTTGTATTTTTCACAATTTTTGGGAATTTTTAGTATTTATTTTGTATTTATTGGATATTTAAAAATTCAATATTAATACCCAAAAATTATAAAAATTGGGGCCAAATATTTTTATTAAGAGTGTAATTAGCCCCTTAATTTTATTTAGGGGTATTATTTTCAGTACTATAAATAGCTGTTTTATTATTAATTAATTAGTTAATTATTATTAAAAATCCAGAAAATCAAGAAATTAGTTTGTTGGTGAAGAACAACTGCAGAATTAATCTCTAGATTTGAAGGTGATTCTGTTGTCCAATTCAATCATGTGAGTAACCAAAACAAAGCTCTTGATCTGTACTTTCTATTCCTACCATCAATTTCATGTTTTGTTGTTTAGATTTTCAATTTGTATTTTAGGGTTCTTGGACTGAAATTGGGGATTTTTGATTATGGGGTTCTGGGTTGATTTTGATGCTTGATATAGTTGTATATACTTGTTTACAGTCGATTTATGCTATTTATTTCAACAAAAGATTGTCCTAAGTGTTAGTTCTTAGTTTCAAGTTTATACAATTTTATTTTAGTTCGTTTTTGATTTTGTATGAATCTGAGGTTATTTTGATTATAGGGGTTAGATTGTAGAGTTAATAAGCTTTATTTTAAGCTATTATGTGTAATTTTTGGTGTACGAAATCGGTACTTTGAGTTTTGGCCGGAAATATTATGATTTTGATCGGAGAAATGGTTCCCTGGGTTATTAGACGAAGTTGTTGGCGTGATTGTGTTCCTGGAGTGATTTTGAATGAAAACCCACCAAGAAACGAATCAAACGGTTGTGTTTTGACCTAGAAACCGAGCTCGTCGGAATCTGCAGCAGTTGCCGGCCGATGCTCTGTGTTTCGCCGGAGAAAACGACTGGGACGACAGGGATGGAAGAGGACGACGGAGTTGTGTTTCTGCAGTCACATGGAATCGATCGGGATAAAGACCTTGCAGAATGATTGCCAGGAAGCCGAGGAATTGCTCGCCGGAAAATCTTGCAGGTGGCCGGAGTTTTCCAGATTCAGGCGGGTCGACCCATGTTCTTGGGGACCCGACTGTTGACCCGAAAACCCGGAAACCTTGACCCGGTTTTGATCTTCAAAACCTGATTACCTGTTCTGGTTTCTTGTTTCTGAATTATTTTATTAATTTAGCAATTCAAAATTAGTTATCTATTTAATTATTTAATTATTTATGTAATTATTTATTAGTTATCTAATTAGTTAATAATTAGGTAATTAATTAATAAATAAGGATTAAAAATAATTAAATAATATGATTAATAATTCGATAATTAGTTATTATTACGAGTAATGATTCGATAATTGAATTATTATTCGAGCGTTAGTTATTTGAATAATATTGTAATAATTATTCGTATCATATAATTAGATATCCGTAATTAATTAATTAACGAATCGTACGAGTTTCAATAATAATCTAATAGATCGATAATTATGCGGGAGTTGCGAGTGGCTCGTGAAAATACGAGTGATTAATCGTTAAGTGATCTATAATTCAAATAATTCGTAGCTATTCGATAAATAGCGTATCAGTTAATTAAGTTGATTGATTATTTGTAAATAATCGATCTAATCGAATAAATATCGATAAGTTATAAATATTATAATAAATTGTGATTAATCCTAATAATTAGGGATTTATTATTTTAAATTATTAAATAAGTAATTATTAATTATTTATTAATTATTTATTTATTAAATATTTAAAAATTGATTAATTATTTCGGTAATTAATCACATAATGCTCAATAAATCGTAACTTCTTCGTTTTAACTCCAAAAATTATAAAAAAATTATTTTTGACTTTGATTTTTCTTAAATAATTATTTAAAAATTATTTTAGGATTTAAAAGGTTATAATAATTATCTATATTGAATAATAAATTGAATTATCAGTGTTTAATTCATAACAATTCAACCGTTAGTCCGATTTGAGTGAAACGAAGACCCCTAGACTCAGGAAAATGAGACGAATCCAATAAAAATAGTTGTAAGTTATAATTTCTTCTGAAAAAGAATGGTTGGTGATAATTGATAGTTCGAAGGTCCTAGTAGGGATATAATTGAGCCGAATAAATCCCGAAAAATTATAATAAAATTAGATACGACTAGTAATGCAGGTATAAGTCCAGAATTGATTCTAAAAATAATTATAAATCTAGAAATTAATTATGTGCTTTACGTGCTACGTGCTTTATGTAATTATGTGAATAGATGTGCTGTATAAATGTATGTATATATATATATATATGCGAGTCAGATAGAAACGCATGGGTAGACTGATAAGGTTGCGTGATATCAATTCAAGATACACGTATATAGTAAATTATCTAAACACCTATCTTTCTATGATTTGTTCAGTGTTAGCAAGGCAGAGCAAGCTAGGGTCAGAAGGCAGTAAGTTAAATCAGGTTAAGTACGCGCAAGGCAAGTTTTTCCCCTATTCTAAATTCAGAATAGTGATTTATATTTCCTTTCTATCGTATCAATTCTCTTTGATAATTATTGTTCATATACACTGTTACCCATTTATATCACTTGTTCCATTTCATTTAAATTCTTGATTTACCCAATTTATGGAATTCCTGTTCATATTTCAATTCCTTTACCCTATATATATTCTGGTATATCCTGGTGTTGGGATATATCAATAGCATACCGATTGTTCCGGATGCTCAGCCTTGGACTGGATGGTTACTATAAAGGCTGGGTTTTTCCCAGACCATTAATTAATAGGCCGTAGTTGCCTGAGTACTCCTTATGTTGGTTGGGTCTATGCAGTTGGGTATAGATCCGCACTATATTCTGACTGATCAGCAGATTATAGTGCATATGTTGGTTCTTGTTTCCAGTCTTATTCATTTGGCACTCGCCATCATGGGCAAATTATTATCATATACAGATACAGATGGTTATTCAAACCAGCAGCTTCTTGGTTCATTTATTTTTCTCTCTTTATATATATATATATATTGTTGCAGGCTTGTTGAGCAATTTTGGCTCATCCCTTTTTATTGTTACTCCTATTGTTTTACAGTTAAGGTAGAGAATGAAACCCATCAGGACCCGCGTAGTCAAGAAGCGAGTCAAGCAGCGGGACCCTCTTATACCAAGAGTGTTCCTTCCTATTCCCGAAGAGAGCTTTGAATTGCCAGATCAGGTGTAGCAGGATAAGTAGTAATGTTGGGTTGAATAAGAATTTTGTATAGTTTGAATAAAAGATTGCGTAGTGAAATTGTAGATAGAATAAAGTTTTGTAATAAAGAGAGTTCTTGAAACAGGTTTTATTTAGTTGGGTTTGTAATAAAGTGTAGTGCATGATTCTTGTTTCCAACCTCAACCCTTAAAAGATCCTGAGTAGTGATAGTTCGGGGTAATTATTATATTAATATTCCGCTTGTGCAGGTATAGTTAGTAATTGTTGTTAATAATGCCCCAAATCTATACCCCGGATTTGGAGGGTGTTATAATGGCTCTCTTGGTTACTAGTTGTTCGCACAAAACCACGCAAACGTACGCGATCACAAGTAGTATAAGATTAAGTTAAGTTCGTTCCCACAGAGACTAGTTTAAACAGAATATGCACTTATGCAACAATGTATGATTATTATTCACTGCTAAGACAAGTATAAATTTTGAGTTGATTAACTAATTAAAGTGATTATACTAGCATGCATTAACTAAGAGAACAAAACTGATTTACTTATATGAGATAAAACATGGGATTCTAACTTCATTAAATACTTTATTCAGAGTTTATGCCTTTAATCTTAGCATGTGATGGTGATGACAAATAATCAGATAACATGAAATTAGTATACCCTATCTTTTGATATATGTATACCCTACTAATAAATATCCACAATTAAGATAGAAGTTGAGTAGACACCAATTATGCTTAGACCCTATATGTCTATAAGATTTAAAAACATAAGATGGTTAAAATTACACTATGAATCATGCATGACAACATACATAAACCTATGCCAGCATGTCAAGTTCTAAACCTCTATTTCCACTTTTACTTCAAAAAAGATTAACAAACGACTTAGATGTTAGCTACGCATCTAAGAAGAATAAGTACAACCATACTAGGAAATCATAAATCACCACACACTAACGATTTAGAATAATCAACTATTGAAATCCATAAATAAAGTCGCTAGAACCCCATGACAGTGATTAGTTCATGATCGAACACATCATCACCATGGGTTCCGATGAAAACATGATAATAAATAAGTTCAGATTTCTACGGGATAATATAAAAGTACTAGGGTTTAGAACAAATCAAAAACAAGCATCCAAAAGTATCGCCTAAATCGAAGAATACAAAAGTGCAAACTAAATCTTCTTCTCCTTAGTCGTCATGTGTGCTTTAGGTCTTCTCTATGTTCTCCATGGCTTCCTTGTTCTTAAAAACGTCTTCTTTTCTTTATATATATAGCCCTGGTTCACCTGGACGCTCGCAATAACCAAATGATAATCAAATCAGGATTCTGCAAAAATTGGCTGGCGCCGGCGCACTCTGTGTCTGACAAATGGGGAGCGGGCGCGCTCCTTTGGGCGCGGGCGCGCCTGCTCTTTGTAATATTTCTGTGGCTTTATTCTTTTTACGCTTCGTCCTTCGTACAAACTTTCACGACTCTTTCTTTGATCATTTAAAAGCTCATTTCCACCTCTGACTAGTGCCCTGCACAGACTCAACAAAAAACAAATCAAAAACACCAAATACTTGAGTCCAAAACACCAACTTAAGCCGATATGAAGCGTTCTGATTAGATATAAAATCCATTTATCACTAGTAGGCACCAATACTCTCTTTCACTCTCCTTGTAGGTGCCAGTAGCTACAGAAACTAAGGCAAATAACTCATTGGTACCTTCTAGGCGCCATGCCACTCCCATGATCCCGAGGAAGCGCCACTGGCATAGTACTTGAATATACTAAATGCTAAAACTCCTCTCTAAGTGCAACTACATAATAAAGGAAGGTGCGGACATAAGTTGGACAAATTTGCAAGATGTCAATTTAATTTACTTGGCCAATATTAATCCACTTGTAATTGACTTTCTCTCTCTCTCACTCTCTCTCTTTCTCTCTTTCTCTCTCCAAGCTACATCCTATATACACACATCAAATCAATTATGTAAATAAGTGAGCATTCTCTACAGTAAAGAATCTCTGCAGAATTATTTTCTCAAGAGCTTTTTGACTCGAATTTATATATTTGACTGAGAGAAGTGCTGCCCAAATTTACACCCATCAATTAAAGTCTTACATATTGATAGCACTCATTAGATATAGCTTTATAGTTCGTATTATTTATCATTTGATAAAACTTTATCTTGTTAGAGTGGTTTGTAGCATAAAATTTATTTTGTATTCCGTGTTGTAAGCAAAAAATCAGGTATTTATATTTTGAATAAAAGCATATTTATCTCAATTTGTGTGTGTTTGTTCGTTTGATTTATTTTCCGTTGCACTTAATTGATTAAAAATGAAGAACATACGTTAACCTCCATCTGTATGTACCTAGTGGACCTAACACTACCATTCAGCAGGGTGATCATGCCATTCGGCAGCGTGAGCATGCAATCATATATTCGCAACGTGTTCATATGCAGTCCTTGGCTTAATCATTCCTTCGCTCTTCTCGCATCTCATTACATCCTCGTTATGCACCAAAAATCCCCCTACATCACTTGAATCATCACTTGAATGCATATTTGAAAAATCGATGATAATCTTAATTAGATATCAGAATAAATATCAAAAAGGTGAGTGTTTAAGAAAGGAAGATTTTAGTAGTACCAAATTGGTTCTCAAAAAAATTACAAAATGCCACTTGTCAAACTTTTATTGGTTAATTAAAAATGAACCCCATGCATTCACATTGAAAACACCAATAAAATCATTTTATATTGCCACATAAGTCATGACACATCATTTTGTAATAATTTTTTATATATGTAGCATTACTCTGCCAAGAAATTGATTTAAATATTCTCGTTATCTACAAAAATTGATAGAATCGAGATGAATTATTTCCTGGTCATACGAGCTTTGAATAAATTTATAGAAATATACACATATATGATACATATAATTATACTGTATGTCATCTACAACTTGCACTACAAGAAAACAGGGTAAAACCGACCGGACATAACTGACCGACGGTAATTTGGTCACCTTAAAACTGACCGACATCAGTGGTCGATTATATGCCAACTAAACGACACCGTATCGATGACGTGGCACACATAAAACTGGCCATCCAAGGGTGGTCAGTTTTAATGAAAAAAACGATACCGTTTTGCTGATGTGTTACTTTTAAAACCGACCACCTACATGTGGTCGGTTATATCCACAAATTCTGCAGGTTAAAACCGACCATACATGGTGGTCGGTTTTGTAGAATAATAAAAAATTAATTTAAAGTACAAAAAAAGTACCCGTTACAGAGAAAATAGTGGCATTTTATTCTTCTGCCTAAAACCGACCGCTGGCGGTCGATTTTAACCCTTTTTTTAAAAAAAATTTTGTTATATCCCTCATTTCTTGATTTTGGGCAAAAAATTAAAAAGACACAAGTGATTGAGGATTGAAGTGGAGGAGTTTTAGAAAATTGTAAGTTCTTTCCATATTTTATAATTAATGTGTGTGTGTGTGTGTTTATGTTGGTGTATGTATTAAATATTGTTGTATGTATTTAATGTTTTTATTTTTTATATAATGTTTATTGTGAGAATTGAAGTTTGGCAGTAGATAATTTGTAAGTTAGTTTCATTTATTATAATTATAGTGTGTGTGTGTGTGTGTATTTTATGAAATACACGAATAATTATGAGATTAATGATAAATTATTTGTTAAATATGTTTTCTTTAATTTTAAAAAAATATTATTATAGATGGAAACCATTGATCGAAGTTAGATTGGTAATCAATTGCAAAGCGATAAAATTTCATTGACCCCGGAATATAGAATTGGTGTAGAATTTTTTTAAAAATTTGCTAGTGAAAATGGAATGGAAGATGGTACAATGAAGTGTCCGTGTAAACGTTGTAAAAATTTGAATTGGTTAAAGATTGATGATGTTAGATTTCATTTGCTCGTTAAAGGGATGCTTGAGGGTTATACCGTGTGGACGTCGCACGGTGAAAAAATAGGAAGAAAATATAGTTGAACATCACATCACCATTATTGTGTTCGGGAACCTTCGAGAGTAGAAGAACCGGTAGATTTGAATGCGATGTTACATGATTTAGCCGGTGAAAATTATCAATTTTATGAAACTACGGATACAGGAACTATGAATGTAGAAGAAACTCCAAATGATAGTGCTAAAAAATTGTACGAGGTTATTGTTGAAAATGGAGCACCTATTTATCCCGGCAATACAAAGTACACAAGATTAAGCTTTACCATCAAATTATTGGAATTCAAAAATAACTCGCAATGTAGTTATTATGTTATTTTATGGAGAGGACAAGAATAAAGTTATGTGTGATATATGTGGTGAAGATCGTTATCGGGATGTTTCTAGGAAAGATGGTAAAAAATAGCAAAAAAAAATTTAAGACACTTTCCTTTGATCCCTCGATTACAACGCTTATATATGTCGGCACATACATCCGAACACATGAGATGGTACAAAAATAGAGATATGAAAGATGGAGAAATAAGTCATCCCGCGGATAGAGAAGAGTGGAAAAATTTTGACCGTCGGTATCCTTCATTTGCTCAAGAGATTCGTAACATAAGGCTCGGTCTTGCAACCGATGGTTTCAACCCTTTTGGCCCTACCGGGAAAAAAACATATAGTGTGTGCCCCGTTGTGATAGTTGTCTACAATCTTCCACCATCGATGTGTATGAAAAAGCCTTATATGTTCATGACCGATATAGTTCCGGGTCCAAATAGTATTGGAAAGAATATTAACGTTTGTCTAAGGCCTCTCATCGATGAATTGAAGATATTATGGAATATCGGGGTGAAGACATACGACCAATCTTTGAAATAAAATTTTACAATGAGAGCGGCTATTATGTGGATAATTAGTCACTATCCCGCTATGAGTATGATAAGTGTGTGGTCGGGCAAAGGAAAGATGGGATGCCAAGTATGTCTTGGAAGCGTGCAAGGATTTCAATTAAAATATTATGGAAATGTAGTTTCTATGGCATGAACTGAATATTCCTTGAATCAAATGATCCACTCCGTCAAAAAAGTAATTTGTTTGATAACAAAGAAATAAGATTGTTTCGTGGTCGTTTTTCCGGTGAGGGTGTTAAGGAATTATTTGATGGTTTAGTTTTTCCACCACCCGGAAAGACTAATTCGAAGGCAAGGAGTGTCGGATACGGGGAAGAGCATCATTGGACTCATGTCCCAATCTTTTACGAACTCCCTTATTGGTCATCACATAGTTTAAGATATTCAATTGACATCATGCATACGGAAAAAAATGTTTTTGAAAATATTTTTTTACTATTGTCAATGCGGCAAAGTCAAAAGATCATAAAAAAGCAAGAGCGGATTGCAAGCATTTTGGGGTGTTACCACATTTGTGGATCGATGAGAAAGGAAAGTCACCTAAAGCACCTTATTCCCTTACTAGAAAACAACGTAAACTTTTGTATGAATGGATTAGTTCACTAAAACTTCCGAATGGTTATTCCTCAAATATATCACATTGCTGCAATGTTGAGGAGTGTACATTTTATGGATTCAAATCGCACGATTGTCACATTTTTCTTCAAAAATTATTGCCTCTCGCAATTCGTGAACTTCTACCGGCGCCTATTTCCGATGCAATCACGGTAATTTCTAACTTTTTCCAAGATTTATGTTCATCCGTGGTTACAAAAACTGACTTGGAAATAATGGAAAAATCGGTTATCAAAGCATTGTGTTTGTTGGAAACAATTTTTCCTCAACGTTGGTTTGATTCGAAGGAACACTTGGTTGTACATTTAGTCGAAGAAATTAGACTTATTGGACCTGCTTATTGGCATTGGATGTATCCGATTGAGCGTTTGTTGGGCAAATTAAAACAAAAAGTCGATAATAAAGCAAGGGTTGAACGGTTCACTTTTTTCTTTTCTCTATTTCTTTCTCTATCTCTATATTCTCTCTGTCTCTCTATTACACTCAAAACTTCACTAAAAAACTTCGATTCAATGGCGTTTAATTCACGAAGGAGCCCAAATCATCTCTCATTACCTCCGGTTTCACTCTCGATGTAAGATTTTCTTACGATTACACACTTTTTTACTCGATTGCATATATGTGTGTATGTGTATATATTTTTTATGTTTATATATATGATTCAAAGTTAATTATATGTTTTTTGTGTTTGTTAAAGTATTATTCTCACTTAAATTGATGTGTTTCACTTCAAATCAAACTTCATTGATTTTTCAGTTTTTATGTAAAGTTTTGCATGTAAAACATTTGTCGGTTATGTCAATTTGTTGAATATAGGTTAAAGTCATAATTTTTGGGTGTTTCGTCGGTTTGTTTACTCTATTTAGAAGTATAAATGTATTTTTAGGGTTAATTTTTAGGGGTTTGCTCTCGTTATCACATAAAAGTACTCGAAATGGATAATTCTCACTTAAGTTAAATTTTTTCACTTCCAATTGAAGTTCATATGATTTTTCAGTTTTCATGTAAAATTTTGCATGTAAAAGATTCGTCGGTTTTGTCAATTTGTTGAATATATGTATAAGTATAAATTTTAGGTTTTTTGTCGGTTTGTTTACGTTTAAGTAGAAGTATAAATGTATTTTTAGGGTTAATTTGTAGGGGTTTTCTCTTGTAAACATGATCTGTACTCGAAAATGGATAAATATTGCACTTTTTATGTGAGTTTGGAACTTTAATTTGTTGTATATTTAGATTAAGTTGATTTAATTGTTTAATTTGCGTAATTAAACAATGCTCTAATTAGTTGTGTTTATTTTTATCGTTAATTTGTGAAATGGATACGTTTATATGCATTTTATGTGTTTTTAAATGCTTTTTTATTTGATTTTAAAATCATTTTCATGTAATGTGATTTACTAGCATATGTTTTATATGTAATGTGATTTAATATACATTTTATGTGATTTTATATGCATTTTTTATGTGATTTTAAATGTATCATTAATATGTGAATTTATATATATTTCTAAGTGATTTTAAATGTATTTTGATGTAATGTGATTTTAAATACATTTTGATGTAATGTGATTTTAAATACATATTGGCTAATATAATCTTATTATTTATTTTAGGATATTTTTGCTTGGTTGTTGACGTTGATGATGATTAGCCTCGTTGTTTTGGCAATGGCGAGGAAAGGGAAGGGGAAGGATGTTGAGAAGGATAAGGGGAAGAAGGACAATGGCAAGGCCAAAGCCAAAGCCACTAGTACTACAAAGGGAAAGGGCAAGGGCACTAGTACTAAAAAGTTTTTAAATTGCATTATTCCTATATGTTTATATTTTTAGTTCATTGTTCAATATTGTTATGTGAATTGTTAATGTTTATTGTTTTCTTTTGTTTAAATATAGTATTGAAGATGATGCGGCTAAGAAAATGCTTTTGGCTATGATTCGGGAGAAGTGGCCTCTTGGGCTTTACACTTATACCGTTATCGAAGAACGTCACCCGGGTTGGTTGAATGCAAGAGTCGAGGAGTTTCAAGTAAGTTAAAAATTCATTTTTTTTTAATTGTCATTTATTTCTTGATTTTATGATGCATTTATCCTCGTTTTCTTTTTTTTGCAATTTTAGAAATATTGCAGGCATCTTAAGGGGCAAAGCCGTCCAAAGGCCTGAAAAATTATGGAAGATCACATTAAAATGACGATAAAAAGGATTTTGAACGAGCTTAAGAAGAGGGTGGAGCGAAAAGCAAGGGAGGAGGGCATGAACAAATTATCTTTGAAGCCGCCTTATTGGTTCGTTCCTTTTTGGACGGACCTTTTGGAGTATTGGGAGAAGAACGAAGGACACTTGCACCGGTCATCGGTTGGATCCACCAACCGACAACAAGTTGAAAGATTATATAGTGCCGGTGCAAGGTCATTCAATAAAGTTCGGGAGGTAATATTATTATATTCCATCACACACACATACATACACGTTCACCATATTTAATATAATCAACTAATTATTAGGACGTGCTAATATAAGTTGTTTAATATTTTGAAAGGTAATGACGAACAAAAACAAGAAAAAGCCGACGAGACTCGAGGTTTGGGATAAATGTCATAGGAAAGTTGGATCCGATCCGAAAAATCCCGTCCACACTATACTGGCCGCCATGCGTATTGCGGTAATTTTTATGTGCTTTTATGACCATTTTATGTTATTTTAAATGCATCTTTAATAAGTGAATTTATATGTATTTTCATGTGATTTTAAATGCATTTTTATGTGTTTTTATATGCATTTTTATGTGATTTTAACTGCATCTTTAATAAGTAAAATTTATATGTATTTTCATGTGATTTTAAATGTATTTTTATGTAATTTTATATGCATTTTTATGTGATTTTAAATACATCTTTAATATGTGATTATATATGTATTTTTATGTGATTTTATATATATTTTTATGTGATTTTAAATGCATCTTTAATATGTGATTTTATATATATTTTACTGTGATTTTAAATGCATTTTTATGTGATTTTATATGCATTTTTATGTGATATTATATGCATCGTTAATATGTGATTTTATATGTATTTATGTGATTTTAAATGCATTTTTATATGTGATTTTATATGCATTTTTATGTGATTTTAAATGCATCATTAATATGTGATTTTATATGTATTTATGTGATTTTAAATGCATTTTTATATGTGATTTTATATGTATTTTTATTTGATTTTAAATGCATCGTTAATTGTTTTAAATGAATTTGTAGGAACGATATGCCGCCATTCTCGAGCGCATGTCCGTGGAGCTTACACAAACGGGTGATCGGGATGAGCCGTGGGATTGGTGGATGGAAACCTTGGAGGTCCCCCAAGGTACAAGGCCGAAAAAGAATTATGTGGTGGGGTTCCCCAATGCTCGGGCCACCGATCTCTTGCCTACACTTGCTACCCGGTACCGAGATTCCACACGGAATGAAGCCTGCTCATTCTCATCCGCTCCGAGACAACGTGAAGCCATGAGCCGTGGGATTGGTGGATGGAAACCTTGGAGGTCCCTCAAGGTACAAGGCCGAAAAAGAATTATGTGGTGGGGTTCCCCAATGCTCGGGCCACCGATCTCTTGCCTACACTTGCTACCCGGTACCGAGATTCCACACGGAATGAAGTCGGCTCATCCTCATCCGCTCCGAGACAACGTGAAGCCATCCCCGACAATGTATCTATTGCCATCGTGAGGAATGTGCTTACGGAGATCCGTGCTAATCCAAATCGGTTTGCTCGCCAACTTTCCGATGCAGAGATAGCTATATTCGCACGTACCGCTCTCGAGGCCTCGGATCCATCCTCCGACCCTAGCCAAAGGTTGCAATGGAATAACCTTATCGATGGCGAGATCGTGCATATTGTGGGCTCCTTGATTGAAGATATCGTCCAAAAGACGGAAGCTCGTGTTGCAGAGGTATAATTTTTGACCTTCGTGTTTATTTATTTGTTTTCATTCACATGTAAATTTTGTTTCTTCTTTTTAACTAGTTTAATTAAACTTGTGTATCTAGAAAAACAATCGGCGTGCTATGGAAGTCGATAAGGATTACACGTACGAGGATGAGACCTCCGATGATGAGGACTTTGATGATGGCGGCGGTGATGGCGGTGGATCGTCCGATGTTGATTTGTCAGATTAGTTTACATTGATCGGTTTTAAGACTATTGTAATTTGCTACTTTGATGGTTATGGGATGTAAATTTAATACGTTGTTATGGTTTGATACTTTGTCTGTTATTTGAGATTGCTTATTATGTAATGATATAGTTTGATCCTCCGGTTATCGGAGTTTGTAAATGATTTCGTTGGATTTAATTACTATTGTTTAATCATTAAATTTACTAGTTTGGTGGAATGATTTTGAGTAGTATAGGTTATTGATTGGATTGGAGATTTGGTTGTGAATATTGTTTGGTTATGAATGTTATTTGGTTGTTTGGTTTGGTTTTGTATAGGGACTGCAGAAAAATCTGCAATTTTTTTTAAAATCGGACCTTAAAACCGACCAACAATAGGCATAACCGACCACCTTCTTCATAAAACCGACCGTCTCATTTAGAGGGTGGTCGGTTTTAGGACGGTCGATTATGACATTTAAGTCAGCTTCTGGTGTAAAACCGACCGATGTGCACACTTTGACCACGGTCGGTTATGAGTTTCAGTCAACTTTTTAAAAATAGACATAACCGACCACCTACGGTCGGTTATGGCACAGTGACGTGGCTGCACGTGTGCACACGTGTTATCACGTGTGCACACGTGTTACCACGTATACACAGTGACCCCACGTGTGCACACGTGTTACCACGTGTAGACAGTGACCCCATATTTGAGTAAAATGCCCGGGCACTTAACCGACCACAATATTGGTCGGTTATGAGGATTAAACCCGACCAAAGGTCATAACCGACCAGGCTAAAATTGACCACGGCCTATGATCGGTTATGACACTTTTAACCGACCATTTTGCTTCTTAACGGACCGTTTTTTACGGTCGGTTTTGTCCTGCTTTCTTGTTGTGTTGGTGCTTTTCTCCGTTAGAGATTATTTTTGCATGTAAGCACAGTTTTTCCACTGACCAATAGATACTGATCAACTCGTTATCGTCATGCCAGAGTATTGTCGATCATTGGAAATAATAATAGGTACATAAAAAATGTTAATTAAATTGATGAGGTACATCAACTTTTATACTCGTTAACTTTGAAATAGGTATGCTGATCATTAGTTTAATGCTTACTACGTAGTTGGGTAGTTTACATATCTAATCTTCCAACCGTTCATAGGAACAAGTGAAAAGAAGTTCCAAAGGAGTGACAACTGGGCTAACTTTGTACGCAAAAACACCACCACTTTTTGAAAGCTGACGATATTTATATATCAGCGTTGGATATTAATCAATTCGGGTTTTGGTAAACCCTGAGAATCACAAGGCCGGGGTTTGTATAATACATTTAAGTTTGTAGTGAGGTAGATTTAATATGTACGTACGCAAGGGGATTAACAAAATTATCCATACAAGGGGAGGGGTAGCGCTAGTATAAACACATAGCTGTAACAAAAAGAAGTTTAGAGCCAAAACATTCCTAGCTACAGAGCTAGGAGTTACCATATCTTCTTATATGTTACATAGTATATAAAGGACATAGGGTACGATGACTACATAAATATTTGTAGTAAATAGTAATGATATGATTTAAGGGGTAGTTCTTGGCTTCCTTGGCGGAGCTCCGTTATGGTGCAATGGGTCAGGACCCATTGGTGCCTCCCTTAGTTCCCTAACCGACTCTTTCTGCTTCTTTTCACACTTTCCTGCAGCTTTGTCCACACTATGCTTCTTCATCATCATCTCCACCCCACTAAGAACCTGCACTTGACAAAGATGATATTTAAAACCAAGCATATTTTATAGTACGTAACTGTAGAATGACTATATATAGTTAAATGCCTAGTACCTTTCTGTTTCCAAAGTTAAGCACATCTAAATTAGCACGTTGGTAGCCTTGTTCCCCTGCACCTAATAGAAAGCATCAAAAAATACGATAGAATTATTTATTTACAAAGATACGCACATATATATGTATACAGATGATAGAATGAAACGGACCATAAGACGGATGTGGCATGAGAAAAGTGCAGAGCAACACAAGAAAGAGAATTACTTTAGCCATGTCTCCTGAGTAGTAATTATTTTGGAGTGCAGTGAAGAAGATAAAAAGATAGATGAATTTGGACAAGCAAAACAGCACTCAATTTATAGGAAGAACCCTCAAGTGTTGGTTGTGTATTAGTCATAACATATAAATTTTTCTTACGCAGTCCTACGTAACCTCCTTCTCTCTCTCTGGGGAGTTGTTATTATTACTAATACTAATTTAATGTATGTAGTACACATATCCATATACCCGAGACAGAGATACCACCTCCATGAGTACTCACGCATATAATAATCTCACTATCAATCACACCTGACGGCTGCGTCTTCAGCTCACTCTGAACTCTATTCACCCAGCTCCTACATACCTATCTTATTTAACTTTAGATAAATCAGAAAATTAGTTTTCAACCAAGGATAATTACCAAGCTCACACAATGTACTTGTAATCTTACACTTAATTATACTTTAATGGCCCCAACTATTATCGATTTGCATAAAAATGATGTTTTTGTAATTTTTAATTTTTATCATTTTAGTGATTAAATTATTATTTTTTTAACAGATAATTATATTCGGTCAAAAAAATTAATGAATATTAATAAATTCACTTTTTAACTTTTATTATTGCACTATGAGTATTATTTTTTTTGCATAAAAATGATTATTTTATGTATATATATTGACATTTTATCAACTTAATATTTCTTTACAAATAATTAAACTTGATTATATTTTTAAACGCCTAACTGACTTTGAAATTTTTATAATAAAAATATTGTACATGATTTTTAGAAACTAATAATTAAAGAATAAGATATCTAGTAAAATACAAAAAATAAATTTTTAAGTACGTTCGACATATGAAAAACGAACGATGACTTACAATATTTATAATTAATAAAAGAAATTCAAAATCAAGAAAAATAATAATACATCCCCGATTTGTATTGTATTTTAGTATCACTTATGTCTGAAACCTTTAAATCATATTAAAATAATAATTTAATACTCACAATATCATGTTTTTGAAACGACTTAAAAGTGCAATTTCATTTTAGATTATTTCTTAACAAAAAATGATAATATTACTTTAAAGAAAATATTAGAACTTTACTTCGTTGTTTGATCATTGTTAAGAGTATGAAAGAAATATGAGTTCATATATACTTACTAAAATTATCAAATTTCGTATGTCGAACTTAGTCAAAAATTTTATTTTTTTCATCTTTTAGTTTCTTGTTCTTAGAATTGAAGTGCTTAAAAATAAATAATAGTTTTACAATAAAAAATCTAGAAGTCAGTAGGCATTCTAAAAGTATGATTTAATTTAAAAAATTTAATATAATAATTTAATTAATAAAATGTCAATATATATGAAAGAGTCATTTTCTTGCAAAGTAATTAATAATTAAGTTATCAAAGTTCGATACTAAAAATTAAAAGTATATTCATTAATATCCGTTAAATATATTTAACAAAATACAATCATTTATTAAAATAATTATAGTTAAGTCACTAAGATGACAATAATTATAAAAGATTTATTTTTATGTAAAATAATAATAATTGAGACAATCAAACTATAATTAAGTCTTGTACAAGTTTCCACCCATTTTATTTTTGCACAGCTCCATGGAGTAAGTGTACCCAAGGTATATATATATATATATATATATATACACACATATATATATATATAAGTATATATATATATATGTTAGATATATTTGTGATTTCATGTTTAATAATGATTTGTGTTTAGTTTTCAGATCTTAACTAATAGGACAAATCAGGACTTAACTGGAAATCAGTACTTATACTGAAGTCAGAGGTTAAGATATCAGAACTTAAGTTATCAGAACTTAAGATATCAGAAGATATTTATCAGGAGATAATATCACGACTTAAGAAGACATTCAGATAAGGAGGGCGGCTGATTTAAAGTAAAGAAGATCAAGACTAAAACAAGAAGAGATATGCATGGAGAAGAATTATATGAAGAATAGAATACTTGGAAGAAAAGATAACTAGTTGATATATTTGAGGATGCAGACTTATGTTCGATATCAATTAGAAGTTTATCTTGTAACTGTGTGTCTATATAAACATAGCATAGGGTGTAAACTATAAGTGTTATCTTAATCGAAAATATTATTCATTGTAACCCTAGCAGCTCTCGTGATATTTGTTCATCACTGAGAGAGGACGGTTCCATTGTAATACTGTTTTATTAATAAGATTATTTTGTGTTTCATACTTGTGCTCTTAATTCGATTTGATTGTAGTATACACTGTATTCAACCCCCCTTCTATAGTGTGTGTGACCTAACAAGTGGTATCAGAGCAGTCTGTTAACACATATACAGTAAAGATCCAAAACAATCATGTCTGAAGAAGAGAAAACTCCAACCAAGCCCACCAAAACTGAAGAAACTCCAAAGACTCAAATCTATAATCGATATGAGACCATTAGGGTTCCCATACTGAAACCTTCAGAGTATCCCATATGAAAAGTGGGGATGACTATGTTTCTGGAAGCTACAGATCCAGAATACCTTGACAGAATTAATGAAGGACCACATAAGCCAACCAAGCTCTCTGTTGTAGTTGCAGATCAGCCAGTACAGACTGTACCAAATGAGAAAAGTGAATATACAGCTGAAGATATCTCATCTATTGCTAAGGATGCAAAAGTAAGGCATTTGCTACATAGTGCCATTAATAATGTCATGTCAAACAGGGTAATTAACTGCAAGACTGCAAAGGATATATGGGATGCCTTGGAGACAAGATGCCAGGAAACTAATTCAATTAAGAAGAACAGGAGGACTATACTCACTCAAGAGTATGAGCACTTTGACTCAAAACCTGATGAGTCATTAACTGGTTTATATGATAGATTTGTCAAACTCTTGAATGATCTGTCACTGGTGGATAAGGAATATGATCTTGAATATACAAATCTTAAATTCCTTTTAGCTCTTCCTGAAAGTTGGGATTTGAAGGCAACTACTATTAGAGACAACTATGCCCTTGATGAAACTACTCTTGATGAAATTTATGATATGCTCAAAACTCATGAACTTGAGATGGATCAAAGAAGCAAGAGGCATGGGAGAAATTCAAGAACAGTTGCTCTTAAGGCTGAGGAGGAATACCCCAAAGTTGTTGTCTCAAAGAAAGGCAAAGGAAAGGCTCTCATCACAAAGTCTGATACTGAGTCATCAAGTTCTGATAGTGATGAGGATTCAGAAAATGAAAGTCTATCTGAGATGGATGCTGATGAAGAGATGATGAAATTGTGTGCTCTTATGATGAAGGGTATCACAAAGATAGCCTACAGGAAATTCAGAAGGGGAAAGAAGTTTTCCAGGAAAAGTGGAAGTTCTTATAAGAAGGGATTCAGAAAATCTAAAGGCAAAGCTGGAAAGACTGACAGAGGAGATTACTCAAATGTTAAATGCTACAATTGTGGTGAGAAAAGCCACATATCTCCTGATTGCAAGAAAGGAAAAGGTGACAAAGGCAAGGCACTTGTCACAAAGAAGAAAAGCTGGACATATACTTCAGATTCTGAGAATGAGGTGAACTATGCCTTGATGACAAATGCTGATAGCAGTTCTGAAGCTGCTGAGTTAAAGGTACCTCAAACAACTTATGCTTTTCATACTGATGATATTACTGAGTTGAGATCTTATCTTAAAACCATATTAATTAGCTATAGAGATCAGACTTTAACATGTGATAGGTTAAATTCTGAAAATATGGCTTTTAAGAAAAGGAATGACTATTTAGAAAAGGAGATAGTTATGTTCCATCAAACTCAGAAAGAAAGAGATGATGTTTTTTATGTTAGAGATGAAGCGTTAAAATTGAATCAATCTCTAAAAATTGAGTTAGAAAAGGAAAGAGAGATTATCAGGACTTGGACTAACTCTGGAAGAACAACTCAGAATTTGCTAAGTTGTGGAAACTGGAAAGAGGGCTTAGGTTATGGAGATGATAAAAGTGAAACAGGAACTGAACAAATTAAGCCAATTATTGTTAAAAAGACTAATCAGCCAAAGATAAATCATGTTAAGTTTGTAGCTAAATCTGTAAAGTCTGATTCTGAAAAGATGAAAGATACTGAGACAGAAGTTAAGGCAGAGTCAACTTCTGACAAATTGAAACAGGATAAGCCAATTGAAGTTAACATAGGCCTAATGACAAAGAAGCAGCTTAAGTATAAGCTGAAAGAGATTAAGAATATAAACAAGGTAAAGCCACCTAGAAAAAATAGGAATGGAAAGGAAGGTGTGAATAAAAGCAATAATTATATGCTTGTTCCTATTGCTCCTAGAAAGAAATGCTATAACTATGGAAATTCTAACCATCTGGCTTCTTTTTGCAGGAAGAATAAGAATATTAACTCTTTACCTCCTAAATCAGGAGCTAAGAGTCAGTCTGTTAGGTTTAAACCACAAAATCCTTATTTTCAATGTGGTAGTTTATGGCATTCCATTTATACTTGTAAGGAATATCATAGTTTGTACTATGATTATTATCAAATAAAACCTTCTTTAAAGAAAGTTAGCATTATTCCTTCTAGTGTAAGTTCTGATGCAAAGTCTGATATTATAAATTCTGATAAGAAAAATGTTAACATAAACTCTGATGTTAAATCCGCTGCAAATGTTAACAAAATAAGGCCAAAGGATCCAAGCAAGTATGGGTCCTTAAAACTAATCATTAGTGGTCTTTGTGATTGCAGGGCAACAGGAAAAATATTCTAGTTCTGGACAGTGGATGTTCAGGACATAAGACTAGAAATAAAGCCCTGCTATCAGACTTTGTGGAGAAAGCTATCCCAGGTGTTTCTTATGGAGATGGCAACATGGGAAAAACTCTGGGATATGACAACATCAATCTTGGGAATGTCATCATTGAAAATGTAGATCTAGTCTCAGGACTTAAACACAATCCGCTGAGTGTTAGTCAAATCTGTGACAGAAGTTATCATGTGGATTTCTTTGAAGAACACTGTGAAGTTGTAAGCAAATCTACATGCAAAGTCGTTCTAAAGGTATACAGGCATGGTAACATTTATGAAGCCAAGCTTTCAACAAGTTCTGATGGTTCTGCAATTTGTCTGTTAAGTAGAGCATCAATTGAAGAAAGCTGGGATTGGCATAAGAAACTCTCTCATTTAAATTTTAACAATATAAATGAACAAGTCAAGAAAGATCTTGTGAGAGGACTGCCAAAATCAGTATTTGCTCCTGATGGCCTTTGTGATTCATGTCAAAAGGCAAAACAAAGAAAATCTTCATTCAAGAGCAAGACTGAATCTTTAATTCTTGAGCCTTATCACCTACTACATGTTGATCCATTTGGTCCAGTGAATGTCATGTCTACTGCAAAGAAAAAATATGTTATGGTCATAGTATATGAGTTTACCAGATACACATGGGTGTATTTCTTGCACACAAAAAGTGAAACTGCATATATCTTGATTGATCATGTCAAACAACTGGATAAATTGGTCAAAGACTCTGTGAAAATCATAAGAAGTGATAATGGCACTGAGTTTAAGAATTTGATCATGGAAGAGTTTTGCAAAGACCATGGAATAAAGCAAGAATTCTCTGCTCCTGGAACTCCACAGCAAAATGGGGTTGTTGAAAGAAAGAATAGAACTCTTATTGAAGCTGCACGAACTATGCTTGATGAAGCAAAGTTACCAACCTACTTTTGGGCTGAAGCCGTGCAGACTACTTTTTTTACTCAAAATACAACACTTATCAACAAGCATGGAAAGATACCATATGAGATGGTGAAGAAAAAGAAGCCAAATCTGAAGTACTTTCATGTATTTGGATGCAAGTGGTTTGTTCTTAATACTCATCCTGAACAACTATCCAAATTTGATCTAAAAGCTGATGAAGGAATTTTTGTTGGATATCCACTTTCCATAAAAGCCTTCAAAGTCTACAATTTAAGAACAAGGGTTGTCATGGAATCTATCAATGTCTCTTTTGATGATAAGAAGATTACTGGACTTGAAGATTTCAATGATCATGATCAGCTGAGATTTGAGAATGAAGATTGAAATTATGATTCTATAAATTTTGATAGTCTAAATCCTGATACTGCAAACTCTGATGGGTTAAACTCTGATGTTATTGAAACTGTGGTGACTACGCCAAATATAAATGCACCTTTGCAGGGGGGCATATTGAAGATCCAACCACATCTCAAGAAGCATCAAAACCTAGAACAGGCTCTTCAAGTTCTGATTCATCAAGTTCTGATGGGCTAAGTTCTGATAATTCTGGAAACTCAAATTCTGATTCATCAAGTTCTGATGGGCCAAGTTCTGATAATTCTGGAAACTCAAATTCTTAAGGATCCAACTCAGAGAGCATGATTTCAGGGGGAGCATCAGAAAATGTTGATGGAGACAGCATGGATCATGGGGGAGCATCCAGTTCTAGAGATAACCTTCCATCTGTAAGGAAGTGGACTAAAGCACATACACCTGACTTGATTATTGGAGATCCTGAAGCAGGTATTAGAACTAGAACAGCAACATCAAATGAGTGTCTCTATCATTCTTTTCCTTCTCAGGTTGAACCAAAGAAAGTGGAAGAAGCTCTTCAAGATGCTGATTGGGTGCAACCAATGCAGGAAGAGTTAAATGAATTTGAAAGAAATAAAGTCTGGACCCTAGTACCAAGACCAAAGAACAGATCAGTTGTTGGTACAAAATGGGTGTTTAGAAATAAAACTGATAGTGATGGCATAATTACAAGGAATAAAGCACGGCTGGTTGCAAAAGGATATTCTCAACAGGAGGGAATTGATTATGATGAAACATTTGCACCGGTTGCTAGATTGGAAGCCATAAGAATATTTTTGGATTATGCTGCTCACAAAAAGTTTATAGTCTTTCAAATGGATGTAAAAAGTACTTTTCTTAATGGAGAATTGGAAGAAGAAGTATATGTTGAACAACCTCCAGGTTTTGTAGATTCAAAATTTCCTCATCATGTCTACAGACTTGATAAAGCACTTTATTGCCTTAAGCAAGTTCCAAAAGCATGGTATGAGACATTAGCTCAGTTTCTTCTGGAAAGTGGATTTAACAGAGGGACTATTGATAAAACTTTATTATATCTCAATCATGGAAAGGACTTACTTTTGGTGCAGATATATGTTGATGATATCATTTTTGGTTCTAAAAATGACAGACTTTGTAAAAGGTTTGTCAGACTAATGCAGTCAAGATATCAAATGAGTATGATGGGATAACTTAGTTATTTTCTGGGCCTTCAAGTCAAGCAGAATGAAGAAGGAACTTTTATTTGTCAATCTAAGTACACCAAAAATTTGTTGAAGAAATTTGGAATGCAAGACTGTTCAAGTGCTTCCACTCCTATGGCCACCGCAACAAAATTGGATAAGGATACTGGTAATCCAGTTCAACACTCAATGATAAAGCACATCAGCATTAGGTACCACTTCATAAGGGAACATGTGATGGAAGGTACAGTGAAATTGCATTTTGTTCCAACAGATCAACAACTAGCAGATATTTTCACAAAACCACTGTGTGAAGCTACTTTTACAAGATTGGTAAATGAACTTGGAATGATTTCAGGTTCTTTCTCTAAATTTGTTTAGTTTATGTTCTGATACATCAGACTTTATGACCAGTATTTACAGATATTACTCTATTTATGTAATCTGTGCTTAAATTGAAATTTACCTAAGTGTTGATTGTTGTTTGATGTGAATTTCTAAACTCTTATAGTGATATGAATATTTCTGTGACTATTCAATCCAATGAGGATAACTGTGCTAGATGCTGGCCTAGTAGTCTTTAATATACTAAAGATCCCATGTTTGAAGTAATTGTTTATGTGGAAATCTTTTAACACAAGCAAATTCTGATATTGAGCTTGGTTAGGTTTACTTTGTGTATCTTATTACTAAGTCAAAAACTAGAATGGTACTTCTTATCTGTTAAGTTATGATGTTTGTAAATCTTATGGGTGTACTAAGTGTTGATAAGCCTCACTTATCAAAAGAAAAAGAAAAGAAAAGAAATAAATATCAGGTACTCCTTTGAGATCTAGAGTAAAATATATGTGGAAGGGAAGACCCAAGTGCATTGCTGGTATTAAGTAATATGCATTAGAAAAGCAAGATAAAATTTTCTTGGTGACTTTTCACATTCTCTGATTACTGGAGAAATACTCTGATAATAGCATAAACTCTGATAAGCAGTTGTGACTCACTTACACTGAGAAGTCACTGTAAAAGGAATTTCAAAAGATGCATAAAATGAGCACAAATCAGTTGAGGTGGACTCATGCATGAACTCATTCTATAGGAGACTTCAGACTAATGACAGATTTTAAGCAAAGTCCATAGTTATGCCTTATTTCTAAGATGTACTGAAGTGAATCAGACTTTACTCTTTGTCTCATATTTAGCTTAAAGCACAGTTACACTCCATATGAATGATGAAAATTGTTGTGGTGATCAATGTTGTTTTAGATGAATAGTTTAAATGTCAGTTGCTTAAATTCTGAGGACAAGTTCTGATGGAAGTTTTGATGATTAAGTTCTGTTGTAATCATATCAGTATTTGTGTGAAGAATTACAGGAATAAACATTCACTTTTTGAGTTAAGGAGCCATATTCTGATGACTTTTAAATTCTGATAATAATCAAGTTTTGATGCTTACGTGGTAGTATTTATTTACTTGATTTATTTTTACGTCAATAATTGAACGGTTATATTTTATCACAATATTGGTTTATGTGAGATAAATACAGTCATAATCATTTGTTTAGTGGGAACAATTTTTTTTTTGAAAAACTTCATGTGCATAGTAATCATTACTTAATTCCCGTGCCCATTAACTACTGTCTTAATTGTTGCATGGCTGACAGGTGTAACGTCTGTTCCACTTCTCCATAATTGTTGTCACATGGGGTGTCTAAGTAAAAGAGATAAAAGATTTTCAAATCTTTTATTTACATTTCTATTCTACTTACTCTCTCTCTCTTTTTCTTATTCTCTCATATTTTCTGACGGTTTACAATACATACATTTTATCAAACACTTTTCAGGCATTCTAAATTCTCACTCGTTTTCAATGGCACCCAAGGATATAATCTTTGATGGAGCAAAGTTCGTCCCCAACAACTATGCTGCCATTCTCACTAAGAGTGAAGCTCCTTCGGAACTTCATTTTGCACAAGATTTCTTAACTCATAGTGAGATTGGGTATGCTCTGACTCAACCTCAATCTATTTCTGGCAAACAAGTGTTGACATTCTGGCGAACTGGGTTATATGATGATGGTGGTGCTGCTTATTTTCCAAGCATAATTTTCACATCAGGAGATGTCGAGTATGTGGTTACTAAATCGACTGTTCGTAAAGCTCTCCATTTACCTGAAGACTGTACATTCTCAACAGTGGAGGAGCCTGTTTTACAGCAGCTTATGGCCAATTTGGGCTATGAGCAAAGCTTGGGAAAGCTGGGTCAATTGAAAAGATCAAATGTCAGAAAGGAATGGAGTTATTTTTTTGACTGCATCACCAAGGCATTCATAAATAAATGCTTCAACTTTGATGTTATTCCCATTCTGAGTCAGTAAATCGGGTATGCTCTTATAAATCAAACTCATTTTGATTATGCAAGTGATGTGCTAGGTTTTATAGGGGATAGGATGACAGAAGATAGGAATGTAGTATATTTTTCTAGATTATGTCAGCTTATATATAGCTTATGTTCTGTTGATGAACCCCAACTATTCAGTGACTTAATTTCACCCTTTAAGCTTACAAAAAGGGCCTTTAATGACCAGATAAACTCTGATAACAAGAAAGAAGTTTTGAGACCTTTACAAATTCTTCAATCAGTAAAACAAGTCTTGGTAAATGCTGATCCAGAAACCTATACAATTATATATCCTGATGTCCAGCCCACCAACCCACAACAGCAATCAGTACCTACTCATGTCACTCAATAACCACTCACATCAGCTCATGCCAAACAACCATCAGCACATACTACAGTGCATCCTTCTTCTTCTCGAGCAAAGAGGACAAAGACTGTACCTCAGACACAACAGAAAAGAAGGAGGATGATTCTAAGAGATGAATCAGAAGATGAGGCACAGGTTCAAAAATCAGAACATGTTGCAAAAGCAGCTGAGGAAGTGTCTTCTCAGAAAGCTCATGAAACTGGGAGTTCTAGGCCCCTAAAAAGGCTTAGAAAGCTAAACTCTAATGATGAAGCTCCCAGAGTCTTTACTTCAACTAAGAGACTTAAAAAGCAAAGAGCAAGGAGGGCTATAAGTGAATCATCAAACTCTGAAGAAGGGATGGAAGCAGCAGCTAAGGAAGGGGGTCAGGAATCTCTGATCCCAATAGAACCAATTGTGATTGAATTACTTCCCACTCCTGAACCATACTTTACTAAGCTCACAAATATCCTATTCAAGAGCCAGAGAAAATTCCAGAGCCAATGCCTACACCTCCTGTGTCTCCAATCATTGAACAAGTACATGATGAAGACCTAGGTACAAGTGCTGAAATAGATATACACAACTTGGTTGTGCCTGAGGTTCTGTACTTGGAAGCTCCAACCATTCTTCAATAAACTCCACCAACAGCACCAATTTTAGATGCTAATTTCAATGCAGATATTCCAACAACACCTCTTCTGAATCTAGATGATGAAGATCAGATATTAGGTGAGCATCAGAATTTGGATGTTGATCAGAACTTAGAGGATGATTTTGAAACCTCTATAGCCTCACATACTATCATTTTATCAGAGGAAGCTGATTCTGCAGGCTCTATAAGTTCTGATGCTGCAAATGCTGAAAATACTGGTGAAGCTGCTACAAATGAAAATGCTGATGCAGCTGGTCCTTCAGGACATGCACCTCTACAACCAGTTAATAAAGCTGATTTGATTAAAAAGTTTGTGAGAGAGGATGCAGCAGTACCTTGGAGTGAAAATCCAAGAGGAAAAGAATGGATCAAGGAGTGGAACAAAGTTGATTTTGTTCCTACTGCAATTATTCTTGTTGAGCACCTGGATAAAGCTGACGAGATGCTTGTGAATGATGATTTCAAAGCACAGCTCAGAGTTACTGCATTGAGTACAAGGCACCTTCAAGGTCAACACTCAATAACTCAAGCCAAGGTGAACAAAATTTAAGAAACCCTGATTCAGCAAGACATGAATGTCAAGTTGGAAAAGAACAGGTTTTTTAAACCAGCCTTTGACCGCATTGGGTACATAGAAAAGACTCAAGAAAAGCAGCAAGCTCAAATATATGATATTTTGAAGAATCAAGCTGCTCAACAATATCAAATCAATGAAATCCAAAACTCTGTGAAATTGCTTGTCTCTCTCCTATTACCTGATGACGCCAAAAAGGGGAGAAAGTGATTAAGTCCAAATACAAAACTGATCAACCACTGAAGGGTAAGGATGATGATAATGATGACCAGGGAAACTCTAAAAGGGGTAGAGTTCATGGTCAAGGCAAAGGCTCTTCATCTAGGAAAGCAGGAACTTCCACACAGAGAACAAGTTCTGATGCTGGGAGAAGAACAAGTTCTGATACTGGTAAAAGGATGAGTTCTAGTGAACAAACTTTGAAACTTGATGAAGAGATTTCCAAAAGGTTGTTCCTAAAGGACAATCCAGGCATGGATATTGAAAGTCTGAAGAAAGAAGAAGCCAGACTTAAAGCAGAAAATGTCAAGTCAAAGTCTAAAGCTCAAGTTATTGCAAAGAAACCACCTAAGCCTGAGGGCATTGTGATTAAAGAGAAGACAAACTCTGAGGCAATCAAATCTGAATCCAAAGCCAAATCACAGGTGGAAGTTGATCCTAGATCCAAGGGTAAAGCAAAAATTGATGAACCTGTAAAGGTATATATGCCAATCATGGATCTGGAAGCAAAATCTGATGAAGATACTAGTCTGATTTTGAAGAAAAATAATATTCGAACAACCTCTGACATAGCTCATGTTGTTAAAGATCAGGACTTAGTAAATTCTAATATTACAATGAAGCAAGCCACCTCTGACAGAGCTCAAGTTGGCTTGATATCAGAAGATAAAGAAAAGGAAACCTCTGACATTGCTCATGTTAAACCTTCAAAGATTCTACTATCTGGGTTTACTAAAGCTCAACAGTCTACTCAACCTTTGAAGACTACATTAAGTGGTTTTGAAGCAAGAGTTATTTGAGGAAAGGAAGCTAGAGACAAATCAGGATTGGGTAGTTCTAAAGAAAAGAGAGTAAATAATACTACCTCTGATCCAACTTCTTTGAGTGAACCAAGAGTAGGAACAACTCCTGAAAGATTGAATCAACTGGAGTCTGTACAAATGGTCTACCACTCTGTATTGAAAGAAGATATCATGTTATATTTTATGACAGATGGGAGGGTATTCCAGATTAGAAAGAATGCTATTCGTTTGAAGTATTTTGAAGAATTGCAACATGTGATATTTCTACTTCAAGTGAAAAACAGATCAACAGATGGTGTTGCCAGTTACTTAAAATCTGATATTCAAAGGCAGAAGTAACTTTACTCTATAAAGTCTGACAGACCATACTATCCTAAGTACAGAGCTCACAATGGTGATATAGTTGAGATGAAGCCTAATACCGCCAAAATCATCACTACATTTCTTGGTTTTAAGGGACTTGAATTCAACATAGAGTCTGATAAAGCCTATTTCATCAGATTGGATCAGGATATAAGAAAAGAAAAAATAAATGATCTCAGGGCTGCTATCTTCCAGACAGGTGAAGATACAGTTGAACTTAAAGATGTAAAAAGGAGGATGCAGAATGAACTTAAATATGCTGAGAGAAGTCTTTTGAAGAACTATCTCTGAACAACTCCTGACATTAGAGAGATCACACACTGAAGCCAAGTCAAGAACTACAGCTGTTAAATTCTGAAGTATGTACAGGTTAAAGGTGATATTAGACTTTAAGGATGGTAAAAGCTATAAAGACTGTGAGTTGTAGTTGTTTAGTCAAATTCTCATATGCATTTGTACTTAATGTTTTTGACATCATCAAATATCTATTGAACTTGTATATTATGCTAATTTACAAGTTGGGGGAGATTGTTAGATATATTTATGATGTCATGTCTAATAATGATTTGTGTTTAGTTTTCAGATCTTAACTAACAGGACAAATAAGGACTTAACTGAAAATCAGTACTTATACTGAAGTCAGAGCTTAAGATATCAGAACTTAAGTTATCATAACTTAAGATATCAGAAGATATTTATCAGGAGATAATATCAGGACTTAAGAAAACATTCAGATAAGGAAGGCGGCTGATTTAAAGTAAAGAAGATCAAGACTAACACAAGAAGAGATATGCATGGAGAAGAATTCTATGATGAATAGAATACTTGGAAGAAAAGATAACTAGTTGATATATTTTAGGATGTAGACTTATGTTCGATATCAATTAGAAGTTTATCTTGTAACTGTGTGTCTATATAAACACAGCATAGGGTTTACACTATAAGTGTTATCTTAATCGAGAATATTATTCATTGTAACCCTAGCAGCTCTCGTGATATTTGTTCATCACTGAGAGAGGACGGTTCCATTGTAATACTGTTTTATTAATAAGATTATTCTGTGTTTCATACTTGTGTTCTTAATTCGATTTGATTGTAGTATACACTGTATTCAACCCCCCTTCTACAGTGTGTGTGACCTAACAATATATATGAGAAATGTTCAGTGGAGACGTGATTTTAGTTGGAGAATTGGAGACCTAATCATGATCATCTATTTTTTTTCATCCAATGGTTGTTATTATTTTGCTTTCTTTTATTTATCACATGGGTCGAGAGGTAGTTAAGTCCTGCTATATTATAAGTATTATAAAAATAGTTATATACGTTAGGCCATTCATATACTTATATAAAGTTGTTAATATAGTTCACATGCATTAATCATTTTATCACATTTCCTATAATATAGAAATTTGGATGAATAAATTTTACATGAATTTAAAAATTATGTTATTTTTATTACTTAGTTTACATTATTATAAAAAATCACATTTTGTTTATAAAAAATCTACAATATGTTATGCACTCTATTTTTTATAATATATTTTTCACATAATATTTGATTCTGCAAGTTGCATTATATTTTTTATTTAGGTTTAAAAGTGCTACACTTTATAATTTTAGGTACTACACTCTATTATAAAATTCTATTACATGTTCTACCTTTCAATTTTTTAATATATTTTTTCACATAATATTTTATTCTACAAGTTGCATTAGATTTTATATTTAGGTTTAAAAGTACTACACTCTATAATTTTAAGTACTACACTCTATTTATAAAATTCTATAATATGTTTTGCCTTTCATTTTTTTAATATATTTTTTCACATAATATTTTATTCTGCGATTTACATTATATTTTTATTTTGGTTTAAAAGTATTACATTTTATAAATTTAAATACTACATTCTATTTATAAAGTTCTACAATATGTTCTGCACTTTTTTTAATATTTTTTTCACATAATATATTTTATTCTGCATATTGCATTATATTTTTTATTTAGATTTAAAAGTACCAAATTTTATAATTTGAATTACTACACTCTATTTATAAGGTTGTAATATAATTTTTGCACTCTATTTTTTTTAAATAAAACTTTCTTGTAAGATTGTAATCTTGTTACATTATTTTTTTATTTAGGTTTAAATGTACTACACTTTATAATTTAAACTACTACACTCTATTTATAAACGTATTAATTTGTCTCTCACTTTGCATTCATCTCTAACAACACAATGTTACAAAATCTAACGGCAGTTATATAGGTCTCCAGGGTCTCCAAATAATATTGGTCTCCACTGAACACAACTCATATATATATATATATGTATATATAAGGGGTGCCCTTCCACAGCCACGGGTGGTTGTAGTAACCATTTGCCGCAATGAAATAATGTGCACTATATGCCGCATTGTTCCATTGCCGGAGTATGAGAGCCTTGACTCATTGCGAACTCTGCTATGCTTCATTGCAGATGCCGCATTGCTTCATTGCGAACACAATGAGTGGTTGCCGGAAGTCTGTTATTTTTCTACAAAATTAATATTTAATAATTGATTTCATTAAATGTCTCTATTATCCATCATTTTTATTTAAAATTAATAATTTAATTATTGAATTAATTAAATATCTCTATTATCCATCATTTTTATTTAAAATTAATACATAAATAATTTAATTCCTGTTTAAATTTATAATTTATTTATTTATTGGTTATTATATTTTTATTTTGTATTTACTATTTATATTAATAAATTATTTATTTTAACAAATTATTACTTAAAATTATGAAAGTACAAAACTGCCCGCTTTATTTTTTCTAACTTATTTTTTTTGTTAAAAATAATTTTTTAAATATTTTTTCAAACTTATATTTTGATATTTTTGAATTAATATTTAAACTAAAATATTTAAATTAAATATTGAATTTCAAATTTTTGAGTGAAAAAGTATTTTTTTAATTATTTGTTCAAAATAGTATTTTTGAATTTTTATTATAACGAAATATTGTGGGTTTTATATTTTTTTAAAATTATCATATGAAATTTAAAATTTTTTGTCTGCAAATAAAATTGAATTATCTATTTGAAATAATTAATAATTACAGTTATTTTAGTTAAAAATAAATAACATTATCAATTTTATTAATAAAATTTAATATTATTAATTTTATGTTTTTTTGTGAATTCAACCTTATTTTTTGTGCAAATATTAAATCAAATTCTTATTTTTCGAGTTAAAATTTTTAATTCAATTATATTTTCGAATATCAATATTAATCAGGTAATATTATAAATTCAAAATAATATTAGTAATAGTCATATGTTTTTTTTATGAAATCAATATCATTTTTTGTGCCAATATTAATAAAAATTGACGTGTCATACGTTGAGGAGTTTGACCGATCTACCGCAATTGCTCATTGCGGCAGAACAGGTTTCCGCTTTGAAGCATTGCGGTAGGGGTTCCTGCCGCAATGTGTAATTGTGGCAGATCAGTCAACAGTCTTCCCTCAACTTTCGCAACATGTTTTTTTGTGCCTAAAATTAATTTATAGTAAAGGAATATAATGCTAAAAATTGAAAGAACTCAGCTCCCGGAATGTTAAATTAATTCATTAAAATATGATTTTTTATTATTTTAAAAATTAAATCAAAACAGGCCTCCCGCCGCATTGTTTCATTGCGGCAGGTACCTCCCGCAATGTCTGCCGCAATGAAACAATGCGGGGCACCTGGTGGAGAACACGTGCGAGGTAAGAAATATTTCATTTATGGACCAAAATTCATATATAAGTGTATATATATGTATGTGTATATATATATATGTATGTACGCTTTTATTTATCCTATTTATTTAAAAGTGTGGGAGAACACGTGCGAGGTAAGAAATATTTCATGTCCGTTATCATGTGACAGCGTTCTCCGATATTGTCTATCAATGATATAGCTCTTAACTAGCTAGTGGTGTTTTCTTTTGCCAGAAAAGTTGAATTTTATTAATTCCTCAAATCATTCAACAAAGTAGTTTGGAAATCGGAGTGGACATTTCCCACTCTCCAAGTACAATCAGATTCAGAACAATTTTGTTGCGCTAAGAAATGTGCAATCTTGTTCGCAGACCGTTTAACAAAACTAAGTTTAATGTTTCTATGACATAAGCTTTCTTTTGTAGGTATTGATTCATCTTCTTCATTACACATGGGGCAAGTTCCATTGACTTGAACTCTTCTGGATTGTAGTCTATCTTTTATAGGTAAGCAGTTCGTTCCAGCACGCCATAGAAATTTTTTGATTTTGGGCGGAATTTTTAAGTTCCAGAGCATTCTCCTGAAGCCAGAACTGGGTGTTGAACTACTATCAGACACACTCTCCTGGAGAAGAAGATAAGCACTCTTTACACTGTAGTTGCCCATTTTTTCCCGTCTCCAATACCATGAATCATTCACCGTTGTGTCATTAGGAATAGATAAGATAAGGATGGAATCTCTTTCATTGAAGATATCTAATATTAAATCTACATCCCACCCAGTACCATCCATTCTCATCAAAGAAGAAACCATTTGTCCATTCACCGCTTCGTTATGAGTCTGAAAATAGGCGTTGCCAATCGTTGGAAGCCAAGGATCCAGCACGATGTTGATAGAGTTACCATTTCCAACACGAGAGCCTATTCCTTGAATAATTAGGGACTGAGACTCCAAAATGTTGCGCCATATATAGCTAGGATTACTCCCTAGCTTTGCACTTAAAAATGTCCCTTGAGTGTAGTATCTGGCCTTGAAAACTCTATTACCAGTTTCTCCGGGTAATTAACTAGCCTCCAAGCTTGGTTGCCAAGCAAAAAAAAATATTGAAATCTCTAAGCTTCCTGAATCCCATACCCCTGTTTGCTTTTCTTTCACACATAGTTTTCCGACTAGGCTAGTGAATACTACGATTTTTGTTTGAACTTGTCCTCCACCAAAACTTGCACATCAAATTCTCTAGCTGGTGACACAGATCCAAGGGTAAAAGAAAGACATTCATTGCATAGTTAGGAAGGATTTGAGCCACTGTCTTCAATAAAATCTCCTTGCCTCCTTTCGACAACAACTTTTTGTCCCAACCCTGTATTTTTTCGTGCATTTTGTCTTTGAGATATCCAAAGATTGCAGATTTATTTCTTCCTATTGTGCTGGGGAGACCCAAATACAGACTTCTATCAGTGGCCTCATTGAACCGGAGCTGTTGGCAAAGTTCAGCTTTGAGCGAGTTTGGAGTGTTCCTACTGAAAAAGACTGATGATTTATCGACATTCAATTGTTGACCAGATGCTTTTTCAAAGGTCTTTAGCAATGTTAAGTAGAGTACTTTCTCATTTGTTAAGACTTTGCTTCCGGCTAGTTGCATCTTGAACACTATAATAACATGAAAATTACAATACCTTTTACTAATTTTTTCGGTATAAATGCGAACACAAAAATATACAGATAGAAAAAATTTCCTTTACTCAGCATAGCACCTCTCAAATTTAGTTGTGACTTTGAAACATCAACAAATTATCCGTAACCAGGGGCATAATCTAGTGTAACGATAAACAATATTCAAGACTCCATTCACTTAACATCTTCTGTATCTTTTCTGAAATTATGCAAGTTCAGTACAATTAAATAATATGTATTTAGCATACCATAAAAGATATATAGATGCGATATGATAAATATTATATACTTTCATAATTTATATATTTTGTATACTTTTGTTTCATATGTGTATTTGTACCGTACAGGCTCTGCAAATCAGTGAATCAAGGTAAACCGCGTTTAAGGGCTATGTTCGTGTATTTCCTTGTTTGTATACTCGTTATCGCATCGACACACTAAATATTCATATTGATTTTGTGTTTAGCTCACGTATAGTATATTAAATTGTCAATTTTATATTATACTTAGACAACAATACACGGTAAATTTAATGTTGATTTTGATTACCTAGACTTACGATACGACACGAAAAATACACAAAATTAAAGTTAATTAAATTTATACGAATTGCGAGTTCTACAATATATTAGCACATACTCCCTCCGTCCCAACCAATTATTTACGTTTGGTTTGGGCACGGAGGTCAAAAATATGTAATATGTAGTGAAGAAAAAAAGGAAAAAAAGTGGGTGAAGTAGTAGATTTTTAATGTATAAAAGGGAGATAGTGGGGTAAAATTAATGTGAAAAAGAAGGAAAAGTGGGAAAGTGGTGAGACACATTGACTATATGCGGTAAGTTTGAAATATAAAGAATTGGATGTGACATCCAAAAAGGAAAATGTAAAGAAATGGTTGGGACAGAGGAGTACATTCATTCGTATTTATAAAATTTAATTAACTGTTTAAAAAAATTAATTCAAAATATGAAGAAATGGCGCGCGTCATATATGATGAATACAGGACAATAGAACTGTAGTACTGCCAGTTGAACTAAGAGTTTCCGTTATGACAGTAAAGATTTTAATATAGTATGTACTACATAAGTTGGATAGCTGATTTATTGCATTACAAAACTATTTTTTGCTCTTTTAGCTATAAACTATTCTCTGATCTTCCTTAAATAGATGTTGTATATGAACAGGTCAACTTTCTTTTACACTCGTTCATTCGTTTTGCGCAGGCAGGCAGCTAGTTTTAAATACTTTGAATGATACTCCCAATCCCTAAAAACATTTTCTATTAGAGTTGTACACATTTGTTAATACACATTTTTATTCTTAATATCTTTAATTTCGTATTAATATTAAATATAAAAACTTTATTGTATTAAAGTACTCATAAATAAACGTAAATTAATAATTAATCGCTTATTATGAATAGTGTCAGAAGTCAAAATGAGAAATGTATATCGGAACACAGGAGGGAGTAGTAGTATATACTCATGGCTTTGATTTTCTGTAAATGCAGGCCGGTTGGCAGAGATTTTACGGCCAGTAGTTGATGTGATAGTGTTAATAACAGCGGTGATGCAATGTAGCGTACTATTGGTACAACTGTTATTTCCTGAACTATGCATACTATAAATTACTATTCCCTACAATCACATCACCAAATACGCTCAGGTATCCACGGATACTACAGCATTTAAAGATAGTACTCCGGTGTCCCAAAAAACGTTTCACATTTGCGTTGTACACGTTTGTCAATGCATACTTTTGATTGTTAATATCTTTAATTTCGTAGTAGTATTAAATATAAAAATTTCACTGTATTAAAGTATTCATAAATACGAATTCAATAAAATCACTCGTGACTATATTTGCTTTTATAGATTAGATGTAAATTAGTAGTCAATCACTTACCGTAAACAGTGCAAAAAGTCAAAATGGGAAACGTATTAAGGGACGGAGGGAGTATCTAGGTACTCAACTATATCATCTAATCAAACATAGTTGGTTCTATCTTGAAGATGATACTACCTCTGTTTTTTTCATTTCTTTACACTTTTCTTTTTGGAATGTCCCATCCATTTCTTTACATTTCAAAACTTATCAAAAATAGTCAATGAGTCCTCTTATTTCCCCCACTTTTCCTCCATTTTTACACTACTTTTTTCCCACTATCTCTCTTTTATATATTAAAAATCAATGAGTCTCATCACTTCACCCACTTTTTTTTTCACTACTTTATACATATTTCTTAAACTCTGTGTCCAATCCTTTTGATAACAATTCAAAAGGACGGAGGGAGTAATATATACTTCATCATTCTCATCGAATAGTATGCATATGTGTTGTGTGAATAAGGTAAAAAAATATAATTTAGTGAGAAAAGATAAAAAAAAGTGTATAAAATAGGTGAATAAATAGATATTATATGTATAAAATGAATGTAGTGGAAGAAAGGAAGAAAGTAGTGGATATAGATGGATGTAATTAATTTTTGAATAATGGTAGTTCTACAAAATTGTATACAAAATTTTTGACGAAATGAACAAGTTAGGAGGGGTAGATATTGATTGCGCCCATATATTCACATCAACAACTCAACTAAAAATATTACACATCATGTGACACATTATTTTGTAAATTTTTTGTGAATTAAATTTTGTACATTTAATACTACTCCTAGTTTTTATATTGTTAAAGTTTATAAATTTTGAAATGTATTACCAATGAGAGGGATGTTGTAAAAGGAGAGCGTATATAATTGAACCTATAAGAGCAACTCCAACAGTTTGGTCCAAATTTCGGTCCAAATTATAAAATATATTTTTTTTAATATTTTAAGCTTTTATAATAAAAGACATTTCATTATTGTACGATATTAAATTTTATCTTCATATTTGATTATTACTATTATTAGTTAAATGTATTATTTTAAATATAAAATTAATAACAAGTAATGTAATTCTAATTAAACTTTAAATGTAAATTAAAAATAGTAAACACATTTATTTCTATTTTTATAATAAAAACATTAATAATAAACATTACATTCAAATAATAAAAGTACAAATATTATTTAAATATAAAGTATTGTTAATTAACACTAATTCTCAAAATTAGTGTATTATTCCCACAAATGCTCAATTAGTGCATTTTCAAGCGCAATATCAGTCTCCTTATGTTAGGTCACACACATTGTAGAAGGGGGTTGAATACAGTGTATAACACAATCAAATCGAATTCTAATAACACAAGTAACAGAAAACAGACTTTATTCAAAGCAATAAACTCTGTTACAATATGGAACTGTCCTCTCTCAGTGATGAACAAATATCACGAGAGCTGCTAGGGTTACAATGAATAAAATTCTCGATAATGATAACACTTATAGTGTAAACCCTATGTTTGTGTTTATATACTACACAATTACAAGATAATCGCTAATTGATATGGAATATAATTCTGCTTCCTAAAATATATCAATCAGATATCTTTTCTTCCAAATATTCCATTCTTCATAGAATTCCTTCTTCATGCATATCTCTTCTTACGTTTGTCTTGATCTTCTTTCCTTTCAATCAGTCGTCTTCCTTATCTGAAAGTTTCCTTTAAGTCCTGATATTATCTCCTGATAAATATCTCCTGAACCTTAAGTACTGATAACTTAAGTTCTGACTTCAGTATAAGTTTTGATTTCAGTTAAGTACTGATTTGTCCTGTTTAAGTAAGATCTGAAAACTAAACATAAATCATATTAGTCATGACATTATCAAATATATCTAACAATCTCCCCCAACTTATAAATTAGCATAATATACAAGTTTAACAGATATTTGATGATGTCAAAAACATTAAGTACAAATGCATGAGAAATTGACTAGATAACTACAACTTACAGTCCTTAAAGCTTTACCAACTTTAACTTCTGATAACAACTTCAGTCTGTATATATATCAGAATTTGAGCGGTTGTAGATCTTGACTTGGCTTCACTTTCTGATCTCTCTGATGTCAGGAGTTGTTCTGAGATAGTTCTTTAACAAACATCTCTCAGCATATCTGAGTTCATCAATCATCCTTCTTTTAGCATCTTTGAGTTCTGCAGAATCTTCACCAGTTTGGAAGTTAGCAGCCCTGAGATCATTAATTCTAGCTTTCCTTATGTCCTGATCCAGTCTGATCAAATATGTCTTGTTAGACTCAAGATTGAATTCTACAGCCTTATAACCTAGAAAGGTAGTTATAATCTTAGCAGAGTTAGGCTTCATCTCAACAATATGACCCTTGTGATCTCTGTACTTTGGAAGATATGTGCTGTCAGACTTTACAGAATAAAGTCTTTTCTGTCTTTGAATTTGAGTCTTCAAATAGTTTGCATCACTTTCTGTTATTCTGTCATTCACTTGAAGTAAGAATAAAACATGTTCCAGTTCTTCAAAATACTTCAGTGGAATAACATTTTCCCTTATATGGTAAACCCTACCATCTGTCATGAAATATAACAAGATGTGTTCTTTTAAGTAGGTATGATAAACCATCTGTATAGATTCTAGTTAATTCATTCTTTCAGGAGTTGCTCCAACACCTGTTTTACTTAAGGAAGTTGGATCATTGGTTGTATTATGTACTCTTCTTTCAACAGCACTACCCAATCCAGATTTATCTGTAGCTTCCTTTCCAGTAACCACTCCTGCTTCAAAACCACTTGCTGCAGTCTTCAAAGGTTGAGTCTGTTTGGCTTTAGTGAAACCTGGTAGGAGTAACCTTGAGGATTTAACATGAGCAATGTCAGAGGTTTTCTTTGATTTATCTTCTGATATCAAGTCAACTTGAGCTATGTCAGAGGTTGCTTGCTTCATGGTTATATCAGAACTAACTATATCTTGACTCTGAACAACTTGAGCCATGTCAGAGGTTGTCTTAGAAATCTTTCTTGAAGTCAGAGTTAGATCAGCATCTTCAACAGAAATTTCTTCATCCATAGGAGGCACATAAACCTTTATAGGTTCACCAAATTTTTCTTTACCCTTGGACCTTGGATCTATCTGCAATTGTGATTTAGCCTTGGTTGTCTCAAGATTTGTCCTTTCTTTTATCACAATGCCTTTGGCCTTAGGAAGTTTCTTTTTACCAACAGAAGCTTCAGATTTAGAATTGACTTTTTCTGACTTAAGTCTAGCTTCTTCTTCCATTAGACTCTCAAAGTCCATTCCTGGATTTTCTTTCAGAAATAACTGTCTTGAAATTTCTTCATCAAGATCCAAAAGTTCATCAGAACTTATCCTTTTACCAGTATTAGAGGTTATTCTTCTCCCAGTATCAGAACTTGTTCTATGACTTGTAGTTCCAGCTCTTCTTGATGAGAGACTTCTACCTTGACCATGACCTCCACCCATTCCAAAGTTTCCCAGGTCATCTTTTTCATCATCCTTCCCCTTCAGTGTCTTAACAGTTTTGCATTTGGACTTAATTTCTTTCTTCCCCTTTTTGACATCAGCAGGTAAAAGAAGAGAGACAAGTAATTCCACTGAGGATTGGATTTCATCAAGTTGAGATTGCTGAGAAGCTTGATTTTTCAAAATTTCATCAATCTGAGATTGTTGCTTCTCCTGGGTTTTCTCAATGTAAGCAACTCTACCAAAGGTAGGTTGGAAAAAACTTTTCTTTTCAATTTTCTTAGTCATTTCTTGCTTGAGTAATTCTTCCTGAATTTTATGCACCTCGGCATGAGTTGTTGAATGTAGACCTTGAAGATGTCTAGTACTCAATGCAGTAACTCGTAGCTGTGTCTTGAAATCATCATTAATTAGCATCTCATCAGCTTTTGCCAAGTGCTCAACAAGAATTTTCTCAGATGGAACAAAGGTGACTGTGTGCCACTCCTTAGTCAACTCCTGTCCTCTAGGAGTTTCACTCCAAGGTACTGGTGCTTCCCCTGTAACAAACTTCTTGACTATCTCATTTTTGTGAACAGTTTGTTGAGGTGCATGTCCTGATGGACCAGATGTATTAGCATCTTCTTTTGTAGCAGCATCACCAGTATCATGAGCATTTGTAGTATCAGAACTTACAGAGTCAACATCCTCTGATAAAAGAACAGTATGAGAGGCTATTGAGGCTTCAACATCATCCTCTAAGTGCTGATCTGCTTCCAAGTTCTGATCAACAGCCATATTCTGATGCTCACCTATAATCTGATCATCAATGTCTAGATGCAGAGAAGGTGTTGTAGATAATTCTGGAGTTTCATTAGCATCAGTAATTGGTGTTGTTGATGGATTAATTGGAGCTGTTGGAGCTTCTAAATAGAGAACCTTAGGCATAATTAGCTTGTGAATATCAATCTCAGCACTTGTGCCTGGGTCTACAGTAGATACTGGTTCATTGACAGGAGACACAAGTGGTGTTGATACTTTATCTTGAGCAGTTTCCTGAGTTGGTGACAATGGAGGTGTAGATGCAGTGACTTCAGCAAATTCTGGCTCTTTTGAGATTAGAGATTCCTGATCTCCTTCCTTAGCTATTGCTTCCTCATTCTCTGAAACTGACTTAGCCATGTACCTTTGTGCTCTCTGTTTCTTGTATCTCTTTAAAGGTGGAGATTCCTTGGGAGTTTCATCTAAATACATCCTTCTAAGCCTTTTGAGAAGCTTAGATCCCCTAATTCCAGTATCCTTCTGAGAAGAGACCTTCCCAGCTTCTTTGACAACAGGTTCTGACACAGGAACCTGTTCCTCACTGTCTGACTCATCTCTCAGAACGATCCTCCTTCTCTTCTGTGGTGTCTGAGGTACAGTCTTTGTCCTCTTGGGCTTTGAAGATGAAGGCCTCACAGTATGTGCTGATGATGAAGGTTGAGATATCTGTGAAGGTTTGATATATGTTCTGATAGAGGGTTGAGTAGGCTGAGATGTATATGTGGTATGTTCTGATGGTCGTTGTGGTGTCTGTGATGTGTTGGTGGGTTGAACATCAGGATAAACATATCTGTAGGTTTGAGGATCAGCATTTACCAGGATCTGTTTTACAGACTGAGGTATCTGTAAGGGTCTAACTACCTTTTTCTTAAGGTCAGCATTTACCAGATCATTAAAAGCCCGTTTTGCAAGTTTAAAGGGTGGAAATAAAGAACTGGCTAGTTGAGGGTCATCAGCATAACAAAAAGTATATATAAGCTAACAGAATCTAGCAAAGTATACGACATTCCTATCCTCTGTCATTCTATCCCCTATAAAGCCTAGCACAGCACTTGCAAAATCAAAATGAGTTTGGTGAATAATAGCATACCCGATGTGTTGGCTCATAATTGGAATGTCATCAAAGTTGGAACACTTATTGGCGAATGCCTTAGTGATGCAGTCGAAGAAAAAGCTCCATTCCTTTCTGATATGTGCTCGTTTCAACTGTCCAAGCTTGGCCAAACTCTTCTCATACCCCAAATTGGCCATGAGCTGCTGGAGAACGGGTTCCTCCGGTGTTGAGAAAATGCAGCCTTCTGGTAAGTGTAGAGCTTTATGAACTGCTCCAGAAGTTACCACATGCTCAACATCATTTACTTCAAAAATAATGCTAGGAGTACCAGTAGCAACACCATTATCAAAATGCCCAGTCCGCCAGAACATCAGAACTTGTTGGCTGGAAATGACTTGAGGCTGGGTCAACGCATACTCAATCTCACTGTGTGCTAGAAGATCTTGCACAAAGTGCAAATCAGATGGAGCTTCAGCATGGTTTAAGATTGCAGCATAGTTGTTGGGTACAAACTTGGCTCCATCTATAATCAAATCCTTAGTTGCCATGAGAAAAATTGAGAAATAAGGTTGACTATAAGGTGTTTGATAAAATGTCTGTATGAAAAAAAACGTCAGGAGATGAGAGAGAATAAAAGTAAAGAAAGAGAGATAAAGTGTGAAAGTAAATAAAAGATTTTACAATCTTCTCTCTCTTTTACTTATACACGATAGAAAAAGTAACCGTTGGACACCTGTCAGACATGCAGCAGTAAAGGATAATTAATGGGCACGGGAATACAGTAATCATTACTTATCACATGCAGTATTTCAAGGAAAAACTGTTCCACTTACCAAGTAATCCCATTAATTAACGTAGTTCAGTTTTAATTTAAAATTTAAAACTGTTCCCACTTAATAAATTATTTTTACTGCGAGACCAATATTCTGTAAATATATAACCAATGATAAAATGACCATAAGGAAACCAAGTAGCAAATATGTACACGTCAGAATCAAAACTTGATTTGTATCAGAGTTAAAATGGTCATCAGAATATGGGTAAATCAGGATTTATAAATGCATCAGAATATCAAACGACTCATAGACAAAATCTTGCAAAAATATAAAATTTCATTAATATATTGAGCAAATACATTCCATGAAATTTAAATTACATCAGAAAAATACAAGATTGTCCTAAGCTATAAATCCTAACACCAACAGCTTTTGTCCTAAACTAAGAAGCCTGACAAAGCTGATGGTGAAGAGAAACAGGGAGCATAAACTATTTGTTCTTCCTACTAGCGAGACGAATGATTCGCTCCTGCTATCGAAGACGACGGAGATGTGGTTCTCTTCGAACTGTCAACAAGTCACGTATAATAATCTCTGGAAATTGAATCCAGAGATTGTGAGGAATGTTGTCGATAGGATATGGAGTTGGAATTCCATTAAGAAAGACATGTACTGTCTCAGTACCATAATTGTAAAACCAGCCAAACGCAACCATTTTTGGTGATAAGAATAAAATGAGAGTGAGTATGGGAGAAAATGATAGATGTGCTGGCTGGAATGAAGTGTTGGTTTATATAACCAATGGAATGTCAGAAGACGCAAGGTAACTTTAATGATTATAGGTAGAAATAATTCTATCTCGTCTCCCTAGACTGATGAGAATAAAAACAGTCATTGGAAGTGAAAAACATGATTTAATGCGCACATGAAACAAGTAAGAATTACTGTGCATAGACATGTACCATTAACCCTCATTGTATTGACTGTTAATATTTCACCCAAACATATTCTGATTTTAAATAAGACTGTTTCAAATGTTATCGATAAATAAGTCAACTAAAGGATCAGAGTGTAATATCATAACTTAGACCTATATCAGAACTTAACAGTAATCAGAAAATGATTTCTGAACTCGAAAAGTAAATACCTATTTCTGCAATTCTTCACACAAATTCTGATTTCATTTCTTCAGAACTTAATCATCAGAACTTCCATCATAACTTGTCCTCAGAATTTATGCAATCTGACACATAAACTGTTCATCTAAAACATCATTTATCACCACAGTAATTTTCATCATTCATATGGAGTGTATGTGTGTGCAGAAAGCTAAATATCAGATAAGGATTAAAGTCTGATTTACTTCAGTACATCTTAGAAATAAGGCATAACTAAGAACTTTGCTCAAAATCTGTTATGATTCTGAAGTCTACTTTAGAATGAGTTCATGCATGAGTCCACCTCAACTGTTTTGTGCTTATTTTATGCATCTTTTGAAATTCCATTTTACAGTGGCTTCTCAGTGTAAGTGAGTCACGACTGCTTATCAGAATTTATGCTATTATCATAGTATTTCTCCAGTAATCATAGAGTGTGAAAAGTCACCAAGAAAAATATTTATTTTTGCTTTTCTGATGCATATTACTTAATACCAGCAATGCACTTGGATCTTCCCTTCCACAATTTTTACTCTAGATCTCAAAGGAGTACCTGATTTTTATTTCTTTTTCTTTTCCTTTTCTTTTGATAAGTGAGGCTTATCAGCACTTAGTACATTCATCAGATTTACTAACATCAGAACTTAACAGATGAGAAGCATTATTCTAGTTTTTGACTTAGTAATAAGATAGACAAAGTAAACTTAACTAAGCTCAATATCAGAATTTGGTCGTGTTAATAGATTTCCACATAAATAATTACTTCTAACATGGGATTTGTTAGTATATTAAATACTACTAGGTCAGCATCTAGCATATTTATCCTCATTGGATTGAATAATCACAGAAACATTCATGTCACTATCGAGTTTAGAAATTCACATCAGGCAACAATCAGTACTTAAGCAATTTTCAATTAAGCACAGAATACACAAAGATAGTAATATCTGTAAATACTGATCATAAAGTCTGATGCATCAGAACAAAAGCTAAGCAGATTTAGAGAAAGAATCTGAAACCATTCCTGTAATACCCCCAAATCCGGGGTCAGGGATTCGGGTTGTCACGAGTTCCATTTCCCTTAATAACACTCAATCTTTATAAACAACCAACTACTGCGTACTGTGACCCCACAATATACACAAACACCACAAGTTATAGTCTCAGAGATGAATACCAAAAATAACACAAGTCATTTTATTCCACAATTATAAACTATTACACCTTAAAAGGGTTTCTGAATAATTTACATATTCCTTGCCATTATTACAATTCATAATATACATAAGTCTGGTATATCAAAAGTTGAAAGCCTAGCCTATTGGTAGTTCCTACCTCAGCTACAACGTCATCAACGCCTACAGGAAACTGCGGAACGTTTCCTATCCGCTTGCGAATTGGGAGCTTAGTCATGTTTATTTTGTCTATCTGTTATTGTGTGATGAAAGAAGAATGCAAGGGTGAGCAACAATCTCACCAAAATAATATGTATAATGATTAACAATATATGAACATTCTCATCATAATACTCATGAAAGTCTTGGTCAAGCAGATGTGAACCAAGTTTGATATCTTAACGCGACCAAGTCACAAAATATTCAGCATATATGTATATATACTTTTCAAAATCTTTGAAGTCCTCTTCCATGCATAATATACACAGAGTTCCAGTTTATAACTGTATAAAAATATCGTTGCAAGGTGATCTCATATATCTAACCTTGTCTCAACGTTTTTGTGAAAATCTTTGTCATGCATAAGATAATCATTAACCAGATATAAGTTGAAAAGATGAAGTTACGAGATACTCCAATATACTTATATCTTTTCCGAATACTACTTGAACTACTACCGTTCAAGGTATAATCAGTTTCAAAAGTTCATCACATAGATGAGACTACAAGAAAAGACTTGAATAGATTCAATCTTTGAAATATCATTATAAATAATGAAGTTACGAGATACTTCATTAAGTCCCGATATATATATATACACATATATATATACATTTCATACACTCCTTGAAAACCTCTGTTATGAAAATTATAAACAGGGTTGCAATATCCAATGAATTTGGAAAGGAGAAAACCTTGGCATAAACCTGATATCTTGCTGATCAGGCAAAGATACCAGTAAGTAATCTTTTCTACTAGTAGATGGACGAATTCCCCACTGGTCATCACCCTGGCCGCAATAGGACCTTATGCTGGACTGCCACTCAGCCACTTACGCATTTGATGGACTCCCACTGAGCCACTTACACTTTCATGGACGCCCACTGAGCCCATGTTGCTTATGCCGACTCAAATAGATGGACTTACTTCCCGAACGTTGGGCAAGTAATCAAAATGTTTTCTCAAAACAGCAACCTTGTTGCGAATATAAAATACACCACAGAGCCGGATCCTTTAGATTTTTGAGCGAGTATTCAAGTCCCCTTCAAAAAGGAAGATCTTAAATTTTAAAACGAGTTTTGGGATCCGCTCTAACCTTTAAAAATCATTTTGAAGACTCGAAAACATTTTTAAGAATGTTTGGAGTAATGCTGTTTTAATGAAATAAATCAGTCCCGATATATTAGAAAATATCTGAATATTATTATTTAAATAATATTCCCATAAGGATAATCTTTATAAAAATAATTAAAGTAGAAGTTTTAAAACTCATACTTGAAATGAATAATAAATAACCAAAGATATACTTATACGAAAGTACGATCTTTTTTTGAATAATCGAAAATAAGTTTGATTATCGAAACATTATTCTTTAATAAAATAAAGAATATTATTTAATAAAATAAGCGGAGTCATAAGTCCTCAAATGAATATTCAAAATAATATTCATTAAATAAAATAAGCGGAGTCATAAGTCCCCGAATGAATATTCAAAATAATATTCATTAAATAAAATAAAGTTATTGAATAAACCTTATTCGATTAATAGTTTTGAAAACTATATCTATATATATATAAATATATATATATATATAATACTCGGGAACATCGACTCCCGGTTTAGAAAATGTTCACCTTTGGGTCCCCTATACTATGGGTATACGCAACTACTGCTTATCTCTAGCATAGGTATTATGCAACTTATAAGCAATTGAATCAACAATTAGATATCAAGATTACGAAACAGACATGCATATATACCATATCACATGCTCCAATATATCGCAAGATTTGCTAATAACAATCATGCACTTATCACAAGATAATGCATATACATATATTTACATCACAACAACAGTATAACGGGTAGAAAACTTGCCTGAGTGCTCTGGGGTAGACTTAAGCTTAGAGTGGGTCCGGTAACCTATGAACAACAACATAAGCCAGAATTAAACCACGGTCGCATAAGAAACTAGACTTTAACCAATTGAACCCTATCGTTTGCTTATGGTCATTTCTACGCTTAACAAATCACATAAGTCGTTCGAGTACCCTCGGCTCCACCATTTTTAATAAATTAACCGTTACGAATTTTAAGGTGACGCTTTCGCGAATATCCTACCAACTGCCTAGTCCACTTTACATAATTGTTTCATACTCCAATTAGTCATTTAAAGGGCCTTAACCAAGGTTTCAAAGTAAGGCGATGGGTAATGGTTCGTTCGCGAAACGCCGTTACTTAAAACGGTTGTTTCTCCTAAACCGTATATCGGATTCAAGCGAACCACATATCAAAACGAAGCTCGTAACATAAAATATCTAAACATTGCAAAGGTTAGAATCTTTCAGTGATTAACGGGTCCTAAAGTTAAGAACAGGACAGTTAAGGAAAATTGGGCATTATGACGTTTATGTTTACGCGATTCCAATTTAATTAACACTCTAAATTATCATCAATCACTCACAACCATCAATACAACAATATTCAACCATCATACTACAAACTCAGTCCCCAACTCCAAGTTTTACCAATTTATCCAACCAATCAAAGACCCAATATTCAAAACCAATACAAATCCACCAAAACTACTTATAATCAAAGATCAAGCCTTAATACTAACAATGCTTCAATAAAACTTAATGGAATCATAAAATAAAAGCTAGGGTTTGAAGTTGATACCTTCCTTGGTAGGTGTTAAGTTGTTGGGAAGCCTTAGGGAGCCTTAATCTAACCTCCTACAAGCTTGATCTTTCCAAAGAAATCAAGAACACAAAGTTAGGTTTTGAAGTTTCTAAAAGTCCGATTTAAAGAACTGTAAAACTGAGGGTCTTAACATGCTTATTTGGACGAGAGTTGTGAACAAGAGTTGTAGGCCATCTCAATACCTTTCCAACTAGCTATAGAACACAACATTTGAGTGAGTATTGAAGGAGATATCGTAGTTTTAAGTTGCTGCTCTGGTTTTGGCCGAGAGCAAGGGAAGAAAAAGTGAAGTAAAAATATTTCTAGTTTGATTAAATGATTTGTGTGGTGTTTAGCTTGGTTACTTCCTTTTGTTGTTAATTAGATTGTTACCATGGTAAAAATTGTGTGGCTCACAATCAACCAACCAATCCCTTCATTTGTCATGCTTATGTCACTATGCCCATGTCATCTTTCTCATGTCATCCTCTTACACTTGTCTTCTTCTTGTTGGTGTGATGACATCATCATCCACTAACCTCTTTGATTAACCCCTAATTACTTGGCTAATGACCGCTTATCTGTTATACGGTTCGCTTAACTTTCGTTCTCGTTTATCGTTTGAGGGATCATACCAGGGATCCTATTACTTAGGTTTCCCTAAACCTTTCTCAATATTTTATATTCCTTTTATGATCCTCTCTAAAAATCCTTGAATTTAAATCCTTTTTATCATGTTACCTTATACTCAATTCTTTCGGTATCTGGTGGATTTTCGGGAAAAATCAAAGTGTTCGGATTTGGATTCTGACGATCTTTACATACACTTATATACCATATAGAGTACTAATAAGACCTTAGAATATCAATAAAAGAACTGCTACATTGTGTGGTATGAAAAGTTTTCTTATTCTACATAATCAGCAAAATCACTATTCATAAGGTTTACAAAAAGTCCAAAATTTTTGGGGTTATTACAATTCCAAGTTCATTTACCAATCTTGTAAAAGTAGCTTCACACAGTGGTTTTGTGAAGATATCTTCTAGTTGTTGATCTGTTGGAACAAAGTGCAATTCCACTGTACCTTCATCCACATGTTCTCTTATGAAGTGGTACCTAGTGCTGATGTGCTTTGTCATTGAGTGTTGAACTGGATTACCTGTCATAGCAATAGCACTTTGATTATCACAGTAAATAGGGATTTTAAAATATGTTAACCTATAATCCAGTAACTGATTCTTCATCCAAAGAATTTGTGCACAACAGCTTCCTGCAGCAATGTACTCTGCTTCTGCAGTTGATGTGGAAATTGACTTTTGTTTCTTGATAAACCAAGAAACCAATCTGCCTCCAAGAAATTGGCAGCTTCCACTTGTGCTTTTCCTGTCAATTTTGCAACCTGCAAAATCTGCATCTAAGTAACCTATTAGTTTAAAGTCTGATTCTCTGGGATACCACAATCCCAGATCAGTTGTTCCCTTAAGATACTTGAAAATTCTTTTCACAGCTGTTAAATGATGTTCTCTTGAATCTGCTTGAAATCTTGCACAAAGACAGGTAGCATACATGATATCAGGTCTACTAGCAGTTAGATAGAGTAGAGAGCCAATCATACCTCTATAATCAGTAATATCTACTGATTTACCAGTATCCTTATCCAGTTTTATTGTTGTGGCCATGGGAGTGGACGTACTTGAACAATCTTGCATTCCAAATTTCTTCAGCAAATTTCTGGGGTACTTGGTTTGACAAATAAAAGTGCCTTCTTCATTCTGCTTGACTTGAAGGCCCATAAAATAGCTAAGTTCCCCCATCATACTCATTTGATATCTTGACTGCATCAGTTTGGAAAACTTCTTGTAAAGTTTATCATTTGTAGAACCAAAGATGATATCATCAACATATATCTGAACCAAAAGTAAGTCTTTTCCATGGTTGAGGTAGAACAGTGTTTTATCTATAGTTCCTTTGTTAAATCCACTTTCCAGAAGAAACTGAGCTAAAGTCTCATACCATGCTCTTGGAGCTTGCTTAAGGCCATAAAGTGCTTTATCAAGCCTGTAGATATGATTTGGATATTTGGGATCTACAAAGCCTGGAGGTTGTTCAACATATACTTCATCTTCCAATTCTCTATTGAGAAAAGCACTTTTCACATCCATTTGAAAGATAGTAAACTTTTTGTGAGCAGCATAAGCCAAAAATATCCTTATGGCTTCCAATCTAGCAACTGGTGCAAATGTTTCATCATAATCAATTCCCTCCTGTTGAGAATATCCTTTTTGCAACCAACCTTGCTTTATTCCTTGTAATTATGCCATCACTATCAGTTTTGTTTCTGAACACCCACTTTGTACCAACAACAGATCTGTTCTTTGGTCTTGACACTAGGGTCCAGACTTTGTTTCTTTCAAATTCATTTAACTCTTCCTGCATTGCTTGCACCCAATCAGCATCTTGAAGAGCTTCTTCCACTTTTTTTGGTTCAGTCTGAGAAAGAAAAGAATTATAAAGACATTCACTTGAAGTAGTTGTTCTAGTTCTGACACCTGCATCAGGATTTCCAATAATTAAGTCAGGTGTATGTGGTTTAGTCCACTTCCTTGCAGATGGAAGGTTTTCTCTAGAACTGGATGCTCCCCCATGATCCATGCTATCTTCATCAATATTTTCTGATGCTCCCCCTGAAACTATGCTCTATGAGTTGGATCCTTCAGAATTTAAGTTTTCAGAACTATCAGAACTTGGCTTATCAGAACTTGATAAATCAGAACTTGAAGAGCCAGTTGTATGTTCTGATACTTCTTGAGATGTGGTTGTATCTTCAGTATGCTCCCCCTGCACAAGTGCATCTTCCTTTAGCGTAGTCACCACAGTTTTAATAACATCAGAGTTTAATCCATCAGAGTTTGCAGTATCAGGATTTAGACTGTCAGGATTTGCAGTATCAGAATTTAGACTGTGAGGATTTGCAGTATCAGAATTTAAGTCTTCATTATCAAATCTCAGCTGATCATGATCATTGAAATCTTCAAGTCCAGTAATTTTCTTATCATCAAATGAGACATTGATAGATTCCATGACAACCCTTGTTCTTAAATTATAGACTCTGAAGGCTTTTGTGGAAAGTGGATATCCAACAAAAATTCCTTTATCAGCTTTTAAATCAAATTTGGATAGCTGTTCAGGGTGAGTCTTAAGAACAAAACACTTGCATCCAAATACATGAAAATACTTCAGATTTGGCTTCTTTTTCTTCACCATCTCATATGGTGTCTTTCCTTGCTTGTTAATGAGTGTTGCATTCTGAGTAAAATAAGCAGTCTGCACAGCTTCAGCCCAAAAATAGGTTGGAAGCTTTGCTTCATCAAGCATAGTTCGTGCAGCTTCAATGAGAGTTCTATTATTCCTTTCAACAACTCCATTTTGCTGTGGAGTTCCAGGAGCAGAAAATTCCTTCTTGATTCCATGGTCTTTGCAGAACTCTTCCATTATCAAATTCTTGAACTCAGTGCCATTATGACTTCTTATTATTTTCACAGAATCTTTGACCAATTTATCCAGTTGCTTGACATGATCAATCAATATAGATGCAATTTCACTTTTTGTGTGCAAGAAATATGACCATAGCATATTTCTTCTTTGCAATAGACATGACATTCACTGGACCAAATAGATCAACATGTAATAGGTGATATGGCTCAAGAATTGATGATTCAGTCTTGCTCTTGAATGAAGATTTTCTTTGTTTAGCCTTCTGACAAGAATCACAAAGGCCATCAGGAGCAAATACTGACTTTGGCAGTCCTCTCACAAGATCTTTCTTGACTAGTTCATTTATATTATTGAAATTTAAATGAGAGAGTTTCTTGTGCCAGTTCCAGCTTTCTTCAATTGATGCTCTACTCATCAGACAGATTGCAGAACCATCAGTACTTGTTGAAAGCTTGGCTTCATAAATGTTACCATGCCTGTATCCTTTCAGAACAACTTTGCCTTTAGATTTGCTTACAATTTCACAGTGTTCTTCAAAGAAATCCACATGATAACCTCTGTCACAGATTTGACTAACACTCAGTAGATTGTGTTTAAGTCCTGAGACCAGAGCTACTTCTTTAATGATGACATTCCCAAGATTGATATTGTCATATCCCAATGTTTTTCCAATGTTGCCATCTCCATAAGAAACACTTGGGCCAGCTTTCTCCACAAAATCTAATAGTAGGGCTTTATTTCCAGTCATATGTCCTGAACATCCACTGTCCAGAACTAAGATGTTTTTCATGTTGCCCTGCAATCACAAAGACCACTAATGATTAGTTTTAAGTACCCAGACTTTCTTGGATCCTATGGCCTTATTAAGTTTGTTAACATTTGCAGCGAATTTTGCATCAGAGTTTATGTTAATATTTTTCTTATCAGCATTTACACTATCAGACTTTGTATCAGAACTTACACTAGAAGAAACAATGCTAACTTTCTTTAAAGAAGGTTTTATTTGATAATAATCATAGTACAAACTATGATATTCCTTACAAGTATAAATGAAATGCCATAAACTACCATAATGAAAACAAGGGTTTTGTGGCTTATATCTAACAAACTGACTCTTAACTCCTGACTTTGAAGGTAAGGAGTTTATGTTCTTATTCTTCCTGCAAAAAGAAGCCAGATGGTTAGAACTTCCACAATTATGACATATTTTTCTAGGAGCATTAGGAACAGGCTTATAATCATTGCTTTTATTCACACCTTCCTTTCCATTCCTATTTTTCCTAGGTGATTGTACCCTGTTTACATTCTTAACATCTTTCAGCTTATGCTTAAGCCGCTTCTTTGTCATTAAGCTTATGTTAACTTCATTTGTCTTTTCCTGTTTTAGTTTGTCACAAGTTAATTCCTCTTTAACTCCTGATTTCTCAGTATCAGACTTTACAGCAACAAACTTAACAGGTTTTAACTTTGGCTTTTGTTTAAAAACTATAGGCTTAATTTTTATAGTTCCTTTATCATTCTTATCTTCACCATAACCTAAGCCCTCTTTCCAGTTTCTACTACTTAACAAATTCTGAGTTGTTCTGCCAGAGTTAGTCCAAGTCCTGATAATCTTTCTTTCCTTTTCTAACTCAGTTTTTAGAGATTCATTCATTTTAAGTACTTCATCCCTAACATAAAAAACATCATCTCTATCTTTCCGAGTTTGATGGAACATGACTAGCTCTTTTTCTAAATAATCATTCCTCTTTTTACAAGCAAGATTTTCAGAAGTTAATCTTTCACATGTTAAAGTTTGATCTCTATAACTAATGAACATGGTTTTAAGATATCTTCTCAACTCATTAATATCATCAGTATGAAAGGCATAAGTAGTTTGAGGTACCTTTAACTCAGCAGCTTCAGGACTGCTATCAGCATTTGCCATATCAGCATTTGCCATCAAGGCATAGTTCTCCTCACTTTCAGAATCTGAAGTGTCTGTCCAGTTTTTCTTCTTTGTGACAAGAGTCTTGCCTTTGTCACTCTTCACTTTCTTGCAATAAGGTGATATGTGGCCTTTCTCACCACAGTTGTAGCATTTGACATTTATGTAATCTCCTCCTTCAGACTTCCCTCCTTTGCCTTCAGATTTTCTGAAATTCTTCTTATCAGAACTTGCACCTTTCCTGGAAATCTTCTTTCCCTTCCTGAACTTCCTGTATGCAATCCTTGTGATTCCTTTCACCATAAGAGCACACAGCTTCATCATCTCTTCATCAACATCCATCTCAGGAACTCTTTCAGTTTCTGAGTCACCGTCACTATCAGAACTTGATGACTCAGTATCAGACTTTGTGATGAGCGCTTTTCCCTTGCCTTTCCTTGAGGTAGCTGCCTTGGGGGATTCTTCTTCAGCCTTAAGAGCAACTGTCCTTGACTTTCCTCTTGCTTCTTTGTTCCATCTCAAGTTCATGAGTCTTGAGCATCCCATAGATTTCATCAAGAGTCGTTTCATCAAGATTATAGTTGTCTCTTATAATTGTTGCCTTCAAATCCCTACTTTCAGGAAGAGCTAACAGGAATTTAAGGTTTGAATCTTCAATATCATACTCATTATCAACTACTGACAAATCATTCAAGAGTTTGACAAATCTGTCACATAAATCAGTCAATGACTCATTAGGCTTTGAGTCAAAGTGTTCATACTCTTGAGTGAGTATTGTCTTCCTGTTCTTCTTAATCGAATCAGTTCCCTGACACCTTATCTCCAAGGCATCCCATATCTCCTTTGCAGTCTTGCAGTTTATTACCCTATTTGACATTACATTATCAATGGCACTATGCAGCAAGTGTCGTACCTTAGCATCCTTAGCAATTGATGCAATATCTTCAGCAGTGTAATCACTCTTCTCCTTTGGTACATACTTTGCTGCTTCACCTGTAACTGCAACAGCGAGTTTGGTTGGTTTGTGAGGTCCTTTATGGATTCTGTCAAGATATTCTGGATCAGTAGCTTCCAGAAATATAGTCATCCTCACCTTCCATATGGGATATTCAGATGGCTTCAGTATTGGAACTCTAATGGTCTCATATCGACTGTGGATTTGAGTCTTTGGAGGTTATTCAGTTTTGGTGGGTTTGGTTGGAGTTTCTGCTTCATACATGATTGTTTTTGGATCTTAACTGTTTGTGTGTTAACAGATAGGCTCTGATACCACTTGTTAGGTCACACACACTGTAGAAGGGGGTTGAATACAGTGTATAACACAATCAAATCGAACTCTAATAACACAAGTAACAGAAAACAGACTTTATTCAAAGCAATAAACTCTATTACAAAATGGAACTGTCCTCTCTCAGTGATGAACAAATATCATGAGAGCTGCTAGACTTACAATGAATAATATTCTCGATAATGATAACACTTATAGTGTAAACCCTATATCTGTGTTTATATACTACACAGTTACAAGATAATCGCTAATTGATATGGAATATAATTCTGCTTCCTAAAATATATCAATCAGATATCTTTTCTTCCAAGTATTCCATTCTTCATAGAATTACTTCTTCATGCATATCTCTTCTTACGTTTGTCTTGATCTTCTTTCCTTTAAATCAACCGCCTTCCTTATCTGAAAGTTTCCTTTAAGTCCTGATATTATCTCCTGATAAATATCTCCTGAACCTTAAGTATTGATAACTTAAGTTCTGACTTCTGTATAAGTGTTGATTTCAGTTAAGTACTGATTTGTCCTGTTTAAGTAAGATCTGAAAACTAAACATAAATCATATTAGTCATGACATTATCAAATATATCTAACACCTTATTTCTAATTTAAGAAATGTTGCATTTTTAATTAAATTATGTTTTAGTATTTTATTAATAAAAAATTATATATAAATAATAATGAATTCAAATATAAGTTAATTATATTTATAAATATTCAAAATCAAAATTATATGTAATAAACTAAATAAGAAAAGATAAAAACCATTATTTTAATCTTGGTTCAAATTTGAATCGATGAATAGTGTTGGTCCAAATTTAGGTCGGCACTATTCGTAAGTCCAAATTTGGACTGAGATTTAGGCCATTATTGAGTGAATTTGAACAGAAATCAGTTCAAATTTAAAATTTTAAGAAAGTTGCTCTAAGTGATTTGATATATACTCCCTCCGTCCCCGTTGGATATTTACGTTACTATTCGGCACGCATTTCGAGGCTCCTATAAAGTATAGCTTCATAATCTTTTTTCAAAATTTTTTTTTTGAATAAAAGTTTAAACATAAAACTTTTATTAAAAAATTTTTATGAAACTACGAGCATTGAAAAGCGTGCCGAAAAGTAACGTAAACAATCCCGTGGGATGGAGTAGTTCTTATTATTAATTAGCTAAGTACCCTCTACTTACTACTCTCTCCGTTCCTAAAAACGTTTCTTGTTTGTGTTGGACACGTTTGTCAATGCACACTTTTAATTGTTAATATCTTTAATTTCGTATTAGTATTAAATATAAAAATTTCATTGTATTAAAGTACTCATAAAACGAATTCAGCCAGATCACTCATGACTATATTTAATATTATAGATTAAACATAAATTAATAGTCAATCGTTTATCATGAACAATATTGAAAGTTAAAATTGGAAACTTATCATGGGATGGAGGGAGTAGTACGTAGTTGTGGGTCTCCTCCAATTCTCTCCGGCCAGTAAAAACAAACCAGGGAGAACAGTGACGACAGAGCTACCCAGAGTTGTATGCAAAATTGCAATACTACTCCAAGCACTGTTGACGTTCTGTTTTAATTCCCGCGTTACTACACATTTAGATGGATGTTGACCTTTGAGTCTATTGTTATTTTAACCTCCGTTATTTTAAACGATATTCCTCCCTTTCATCCCATTATTAACATGGTTTTGGGGTGAGAGTCACTCAATTTTTTAAATTGAATTTTTGCGAATAAGTACGTAATTAGAAATTGAATTTAGTCGGGTCAAAATTTTAAAAAATTTAATTATTTAAAATTTTGGTCTATAAATTTCATTTTTGTAAGGTCAAAATATCATGGTTACCTAAATTTTTTGACTAAAATATGATTGATATAATAAGGGGGTTGTATTAAATTAGAATTTTAATGTATTATATATAATCCATGGATTTTAATGGATTATATCAGATTTTGATTTTCCATGGATTCTAAAATGTCGTAGAGTTGATGAAAAGTCTTTAGGATTTAAACACAATTCTTCAAAATCTCATGAATTATGGCGGGTTTTCAAAAACCATAAAATACATTAAACAATGCCAAAAAATCCATCATTTTATGAAGTCCAACAAAATCCGTCGGCATGTGAATACCATCAGATTTTAATGGATTTTAAATAATCCCAGTTGAATACCTTCATATTTTTAAGCATAATTTAAAATCCCTATTGAATACCACCAGATTTTGTAACATAATTTAAAATTCTAGTTGAATATCATAAAATTATGATACATTTTTTAAAATCCCAGTGGATTTCATGATTGAAAAAAATTTATTTAGAATCCTAGTTCAGTACACCCCTACAATTTTGTCCATGATTTTTAAGTTAAGTGGGGTCAACTGATACCACTGGCTATATACCAACTATATGCCGAGTTTTGGTACGGATATTAAAAAAAATGTAAAAGGAGCGATTAAAAGTAAGATAAATAAGTAAAGTGAAAAGGTAAGTAGAGTGATGGGACAAAATCATATTATATATATATAAAGGGTTTGTTTGTTTACTACCTTATAAGTTATTTATAACTTATAAGCCCGTAATGACTTATCTCGAAGTGTTGCCGGCCAAATTTATAAGTAAAATTCACAATTTATCACCTGATAAGTTGAATGTTAGTAACGACGTACTTTTTCTCAAATTATTCATTTTAAGTTATAAATTACTTATTTCAACATTCCCCAAATGGGCACAAAATGAATATAGTGGAGGAAAGTAGCAGATTTGGTTAGTTTTCATGTTATTAAATTTTACTACTTTTGGTAACTGTTAAAATGTAAAGTTGAGAGAAACATCCAAATAAGAGAAATGTAAAGTAATGAATGGGATGGAGGGAGTATATGTTATTTTGGAACATCAACAACTAGATAAGTTTCAATAAATAAACAGTGTTACACAAATTCTTAATAGGACAAGATTGGTCACGTGACCTTCCAAAGATTAATCGTTTTATCGGGAATTTATCAGAAGGATTAATCGGTAAAAAAATCGGAAATAATTTAATATATAATATATATAGGGGGCTACTTTAATTGAAACCAATTTTAGAATAAAAACTGAAAACCAAATATATATATTTTTAAAATTACTTCAAAATATAACACATATGGTATGCAAATCGATCGTTGAGAGATGGAGAAAAATACAGTGAAGTCGGATTTAAAAAAAATTACCGTTTGACGGGAAAAACCAAATATAAAACAAAGGGAAAAAGATGAGATTGTATCTAGTTCATGTCGTGCTTGTAGGGGGCATTGGATTAAATTGATATAATGGCTTAGATTAGTTTATAATTTTTTATTTTAAATTGATTTCTATTTGATCATTTACATATATATATATATATATATATATATATATATGGTAAGGGTTCATGGAGACTAGGATGGAGACTAGGCTTATAAGAGACTAGATCATGACAATCCAATAATTATATTTTACAATATATAGTAATATAAGAAACAATGACATTAGTATAATTATTTTCAAAGATGAAGGTTACTTTGAATCTTATTTCATCTATTGTATGGTGTGTATAATCTTATATAAGGAAGGATAATAATTAGCCAGATTTAATTATAAACACTCATATTTGATTGCAAAGTTGAACCTTTATAATTTTTTTTATCTGAAATTATATCTGTGGTATCATTATGTATGATTTATAATGCCTTACGTTATAGATATAGAACGTTGCAAAACTTTCAGACTAATTTTAAACCAAGAAAAAAATTACATAGAAAGACCGAGACATGTAAGTGCTAATTTCTTACTTTCACGTACCACGAATTCATATAACTCACCCAACTTTTTAGCATTTTTTTGATTATAATGGAAAATTACGTTAAATTATATAGAACACTAACAAGAATCTTTGTATGTTTGATGCAGGAGAGTGATATATAGAGCTCATCATCAAATGAAAATTGTAGGAAAATGATTGAGAAGTTGTTCAATGGTAAGATTTCTATAACAATGGATACAACAGAGACTTTATCGACAGCAAGTATTAACAACAATGAGTGTAATATTTATGTAGGTCAAATATAGATCTTGTAATCCAGAACCATCAAGAATAAGGCCTCATTTGTTAAATCTGAACCAAACTTTCTAAATAGTTAAAATTTCTGGATCAGTAATAATCTGAACAATAATGAATAAGATTGTTTGATAAAATTATTTAAATTTCTCAATGACAACATTAATTTATTTGTGGTTGAGTGGTTGATAATGTTAAATAATTTTTTTTATTGAAGTTGTTTAAATTAAAATATATATAAATAATTTTTTTTTATAAGTTAAAAATTTATCATTTTGTAATAATTAGGTAAGACCGTAAATAAGTACAATCACTAATAATCTTAAGATAATACTACATATTAAAAATGAAAATATTTTTTAAATATATATATATATATATTTGTGTGTGTTTGTGTGTTTTTTTTAAGAGAGAACCTTTTTATATATAGAACCATAAAAACCTTGATTATATTATATAATTTCATCGAATTTATTGCTAATGTAGAATAATAATTATATACTTAAATATAATAAAAAGTTTAACAATTGAAATTTGAAAAAAATAATAATTTTAAATTTGATTCTATTGTGAAATAAATTTGAATAACTGTGATTTTATTGTGATTTTACTACAAAATCATTTTAAACAAATTCATCAAATTACAATAATTTTTAAATAATAAAATTGTGCAATTTCATCATTAATTTTGTGATTAAAATTTGTAATTGTATATGATGAAAAATGAAATAAATTATTTATTTATATTCTTTAAATAACGATTCATCTCTATATAAAAAGTACTTCATGTATTGACATCCGTACATATATATAAACTTCAAAGAAAGTTTACGTATTTTTCTATTTTTAATTCAAATAATTATATATTTAATTATTTTTGATTCATTCAGAAGTAATTTAAATTAGACTTTCATTTTCTAAATATAAGACATGAAATTTAAAATTTTACAATCTTTTTTAGTCACAAAACAGATTCCGCTATATGTGTTTGCATAGGATTAGGAGGACAAGAAGATTATTTTTTTTAATAAAAGATGAATAGTATTAAATAACAAAATATAAAATTACTACATGAGAATTAAAAGAAACAAAGTGACATAAGTATAATTTGACTGGTTCAGTTAAAATTTAGAAGCACACTCGTCCAGCACTTATTCAGAAGAAATCGTCCAGATATATAATATTTGAATCAAACAATCTCAACATTGGAAAACAGAACGGTTCAGTTCATAGTTACTCATTCACTTGTTAACAAATGGGGCCTAAATATGATTCACATAATGGTCGAGCCGAAAAGAATTTCCGATGATGTTTCAAAATTCCTTTATTTTTCTGTTCAATATATTCATCATAGGTTGACAAAATATTCCCTAAAAGTATTGATTTTTCTGTGCGATTCCTAAAGGTGTTTCTATGGAAGTGTAAGTCTACAAAATGATTTAAAGGGATAGTCAAGAGACGCCTAAGTGTTCTGAAAACTACTACTTGAGTTTAAATTATGGATCTATGATTTTTTTAAATGAAAAATTTAAGAATCTTTCACATATGAGACCGTTGATTAAAATTTCTTTTCATATATTTTCATACATCTGTAATATAAGAACATGTATAAAATTATGATCATATTACTAAGGTCCATAAAGAGTTCTATCATAATAGTTTGTTTAAGAGTTACTCAAATAGTAAGATTATCAGGTTTATAGTTTGCTAAAGTTTAATATTAAGATAAATTTAGGTGTTTCCGGGTATTGGTTATTAGATTAGATAAGTTTCATTTAAGTGTTTTGTGTTACGAGTTCCTGGTATTATCTACTGTTACGCTTCTGACATGGATCTTATGTTGGTCTCGGTCCCTAGCACACTTTTCTGTTGCAAGAGATGTGATAAATGTCGTTGAATCGAGCAAGATAATAAAAGCATCAAAGCTGCTCCTTAATAAGTTCATATGAAATCATGAATGTGTTAGGTCCAAAAGGTACATATAGGGAGGGGGTTAATGTATGTTCTTCATTTTAACTCTAAATGTAGCTGATATTGAAATTTTAAAATGAAATAAACAAACACAAGAGATTTCACGGAATAATTCTAAGAAATTAAACCGCAAGGGGTTTGCTTAGGTGTAAACAAATATTCAAAGTTACAAAAAGATAAAGCCAATACAAATCTGTCAAACCTATGACTTGTATCTATCACTCTAAAAACCTTTAACTCTTATCAAACGATTAACAATACAATCAAAGAAACTATAAATGATGAGTGTATTAAATGTGTAAGCCTTTAAATGGAGAGTAAACATTTGGGCATGACCTCTCCTTGTCAAATCAAGCTTTTTGGTGTGCTGAGAATAAATTGCAAGAGTTTCGCACTATTCAAGAATTGAGAGAGATAATTCCCAATTTGCTGCTATTGATTATATAGGCGGATAGGTTGAGGAGGGAGAGAGAGAGAGTGGATATGTGGTATCATAATAACCAGGTAAATGAATGTTGACAACTTGCAAATAATCACCTGTGTCCCAGTATCTTCTTTCCATGACTTGCGCATATAAGACATCCTTTTACTTGGAATTTACATGACTTGCACCTCCTAGGAAGAAACAATGTAAGTCACTTGCGCCTATAAGCTTCTAGGATCTGTTTGTACTTAATTTTCATTCCAAGTTGCGCATACAAGCGTCTTATAGAGATTAACTTGCGCCTAAAATGGATACCAAGTATCTTTTGCCTTAGAGTATGTGCTCACTTGTGCCAAATGCCTTCCAGGGGATTTTTACTTAGTTTTGCCATTGAGTTGCGCCACCAAGGAATGAAAGGGTCCTCATTTGCGCTTCTAACCATGAAGAAGGCCTCTATTTGCGCCTAGGATCTATTTAAAGGTATTTTGCCTTAGAGAAGTCTTCACTTGCAGCACCTAGTAGGTTCATGTCATCCGCTTGCGCCAAGAAGCTACTAGGGCTAAGTTTTACTTAGTTTTTGTAAGCAGTTGCGTCAAGAAGGCTCACATAGCTTCTAGGAGACATCTTGCCTTAAAAAATAAGTTAAGTTGCGCCTACTATAGCTAGAAGACTTCCCACTTGCGCCTAAAGTAATGTACATGCACTTATGAGATAGTTTCTGCTCTAGTTTTTTCCCATTTGCCCCTACTAGGTCAGGACCAACTCTAGTATTTAGATTTTGAGTTGTTCTTAAAGGTTCTTGCTCCTTCTAAGCAATAGAGTGTCTATGGTGAAATTTTGACTTAGTTGTTGTAGAACGATGTAACCCTTAAACTGTCCCGTCTTCAAGTCTTCTTTCTGAGTCTTCGTATAAATCATAAAACCTGCATATCTAGATATGAATCCTTACTTAACAATCTTCATAGTGATAATACTAAGTTATCTTTCACGAATTACGGACGCCTAGTGCAATCGTTTGGTTTACAAATGACTAGTCCCGCTCTCAGGCCTTCATACTATAATCTTCTCAAATCTTTGTCAAATCTTCTACCAGATACAATCAACTTCACAAAGAATCCTTTAGACCTTCACACTAATCCTAATAACTTCTTTAAATGACTTCAACCTTATTCCTCCGTTGCCTGAACATATTAATGAACTTCATACGAATTTCTGTTGATGTCTTCTTCACTGCAGCTACCAAAATCATCATGTATATACCCAATGATTATTTTGTAGTGATTCTAGTGGAATATATATTATTTTCAAGTCCTTTATTCTATATTGAGTTATCAAAACCAGCATTTTTAAGTTCCGCATACAACTTCAATATTGCTCAACAATCTCCCCTATTTAACTGTTACACTTGATGGTCAAATAACAATATAGTAGCCACAGTTTGGAGGATAACGCATCTAACCCTAAAAATAGATCTCCAATCAGCTTTCAACATTTAGTTTTGGACTTGGAAATAATACTATCTAATACCTTCTGCATCTTCTATAAACCTTCAGCTTCAGCAGAGAACTAAATCTGCTCTCCCTTAAGTAAGGTTGTAGATAGATACGTCCTCCAAAACTTGTCTTCAATCTCCAGATTTTCCCATAGAGAACATAGAAAGTTTTTTGGAACTCAGAACTAATAATATTTCTCCCTTAGTATATTAAAGTTGAAAACTCTCCTCCTTAGTATAAGAAAGACTATTCTTCTGTAAAATCTCTATAATCTTTCCCCCTTCGTTGAGTAATCCTTCAAAATGTAGAGTAGAACCTTAGGATACGACAACCAAGTGAAGAGATTATAGTTGGTAACCATTTCCTCATACTACAAATGTGTGATTTCTGTTTAGTGATCTCACAATGTGTTTCACTCCACTCTACACTCAAGTGTTTGTCGCTCAGTCTCACAGTATGTCACTCACTCAAAGCTCCAAAGATCCAAGTGTACCTGTAAGAAAATTCTTTTCATAGAATATTTGCCTTCCATCTTCAAGGATGGAAACTCTTAGTCAAGAGATTCAGAAATGTTCCTTCTGAGAGGGAATATTAGGATTCTTTTAAGTGGCAGAATTCATGATATCCCTCAACTTTCATGAAGAAGTATACTTTATAAACTCGTCAGGTAATATCCGAGTCCTCATTTACAAGTTGTAATTTTGACAAAATCAAAATTATTTGCAGATTTGAATTCTGGGAAGATAATCAATGATCAATGATATAGCATTAGGGATCAAAGATTTCATCTGAAGTCTGTGAAGACTTATCAAAGATAAAGATCCAGGAACATGATCCCAAATTTAAAATCAGAGATAATGAACAGAGAAATGGTCTAAGATCCAACCATTGTTATTGACCTTGATATGGTTTAACTGAAGGGTTTCGACGCATAAACGCAATGGAAATGATGTAAAATTAAATTAAAACCAGAATAAAATCGAAACCCTACGAAGGATCCATGAGAAAATAGATATTTGATTCGTAGTAAGAATCTTTACCTTAAAAAAGATTTAAGAGTTTATTAATGGAGGATTAATAAAGTTCCAAACTTTGTTGAATTACCACGTATCCCGCTCTCGCGATCCACGCTCTACGGTATCCACACGAACGCTTTTCTTGAAGGATTGATGTGTACTAGCACCCGAAAACTTTATCTCTACCTCACTTCCTCTTTCTCCTTAAACGACTAGCGTTTTATAAACCATGTATCCTTATTTATAAATCAGCCCTCAAAGAGTTTATATAGAGAGAATAATGAGTTTCTAATTATAATCTAATTATAATTAATACTAATCTGAAATCTCAATTTATTATTTAATTAAGTCACACTTAATTAATTAATAACTTATTTCAAAATTAGTTTAAGTAATTTCTCTATTTTATTTATTTAATTAATTAAGTCATTCTTAATTAATATCATAAATAAAATAAATTACTTATTTAATTTAAATTCATAATTTAAATTATTTCTCCTTCAAGCGTTCTTTGTGTGTAACCATGTAGGTTATTATTACGTTAGCAATAATTTTAATATCTCATATTAGAATTTTAAAAAACTAAGCGACATCTAGTAATACATCATTGCTACCCAAATAATCATAATTAAATCGGTGATCGATTAAAACTTTTGTGATAATATACAATGTAATATAATCCCTTTAACTAAATATTATAGATTAAACTAGAGGCATATAATGTGTCATCCTCGTCATAGTTTAATCCAAGTTTCCTTGATCAATGAGTAGACTATGATATCAAATCAATATTTGAGCGTGACCACACATTTCATAGTCTAGCTCACACAAGAGGCCAATAATATCACTCATAAAATAGGAGGGTTTAATCCTATCTAAATCATTCATATTTCTCATACCCGATTCATATTATACCCAATGTCCACTTTTATCATTACCCGATCAAGGATAACTTTTAATGGAATCAAAGAAATTAATTCTCGTATAGAAATATAATGACTTCAGGTTTAAGGACCATTACATCATTATCACTGTGAGAATAGATTATGACACTATAAACATGTAGTATCTCACAACGTGTCAATCCAACACCATGTTTCTAATACATGTGCATGTGTTTTGACTTTAGTATCACTATACCTATGATCAATGAGATGTGATCATCAGTCAACAAACACACTAATATTAAAGCATAATTATTGTCCCCTATAATAATACTCAACTAGGGACCTTTAGGAATATTGATACTATTCTCATAATCTCATTTCTAAGTCACGTACTTAGAGATATAGAATTATATATCATATTCCAAGGACATTTATTAATCTAACATTTATATCGCAGTGAATTAAGAATTAATAAATAGTAAAAGAAATAATCAATAGAACATAAATATTAATAATCCAAATGTCTTAAACTAAAACATCATAGTATTGTCTCTAGGGCACAAACACTAACAATCTCCCACTTGCACTAGAGCCAATCACCTATGTATCTAATACTCATGGAACGAGTATGACCATCATGCTTATGCTGTGACAAAGCCTTAGTCAGTGGGTCTGCAACATTATAATTACTATACACTTTACATTTATATCTTCTTGATCATTAATCTCATTAATAAGGTGATATTGCCTACGGACATGCCTAAACAGTCTCCTTGGCTGTTTCGAAAACATCAATATATTCGGATTCCATTATAGAATCATCAATATTCTTGCTGTGAACTATTCTAGATAACATCACTTATATTTAGGCAAAACATGAAACATACATAAACACATAATCATCCTTATATTCCAAAGATTAGGTTCAAAAACTAGCATCTGTGTAACCCTTAACAACTAGTTCCCTATCTTCTCCATACACCAAAAATAAATCTTTAGTCCTCTTTAAGTACTTAAGAATATTCTTGAAAACTATCCAGTGACCCTCACCTGAATTAGACTGGTATCTGCTCGTCATGCTCAAAGCATTTGAAACATCAGAATAAATACATATCATTGTACAAATTATAGATCCAATTGCTGAAGCATATGGAACTTTCTCAAATGGCCCTTATCATCTAATAATTTTGGGGGTAATTATCATTTGAGATCGCTATCCCATAAGACATCGAAACATATCCTTTCTTTATCTCATGCATCCTAAAATGATGCAATACTTTATCAATGTATGTACTCTGACTAGGTCGATTAATCTCTTCAATCTATCTCTATAGATCTTGATCCCTAATATATCGGTACCATCGCCTAAGTCTTTCATCGGTAAACTATTTCTCAACCAAGTCTTAACAGCCCGTAGAGAAGGTATGTTATTCTCTGTTTATTATATGTAATCTGCATTTAACACTAAGAATATCACATGGCTCCCACTAACCTTCTTTCAAATACATGGTTCATCTTCATTTTGAATAAAGCCAAACCCTTTGACTGTGTTATTAAAATGAATATTCCATCTCCTTGAGGCTTGCTTCATCAATAAATAGGTAAAAGCAACTTACAGACCATCTTAGCAAACTCTGGATCGATAAAACCTTAAGGTTTTATCATATATACATCATCTTCAAGGCTCACATATAAGAAAGCGGTTTTGACATCCGTTTTCCAAATCTAATAGTCAAAGTAAGCAGCTATTGCTAGCAAAATCCTGATGGACTTGACCATAGCAACTGGTGAAAAAGTCTAATCATAGTCTATACCATGAATTTGTTTCAAACCTTTTGCCACTAGTCGCGCCTTATAGGTCTGTACTTTACCATCCATGTAAATTTTCTTCTTTAAAACCCACTTGCACCCTATAGGTTTTACCCCTTAAGGTGGATCAACTAAAGTCAATACTTTATTTTGATACATAGATTCCATTTCAAATTTCATGGCCTCCATCCATCTCTTAGGGTATGGACTATTCATAGCATCTTGGTAGGTGAGAGGCTTATCATTATTCGTAAGCATCACATTTGTAATGCCCTCCAAACCCGGGGTATAAGTCTGGGGATTACTAGATAAATACCCAAGTTGTATAACAATTAAATAGATATATATTTAACCCCTTTAATGCTAACCAGGATTTTTTTAGCTTAAAGTATGAAAATAAGAAACCACACTCTAACTTTATTACAAGCCAAATTTAAAATCTCAAAAAACTCTCTTTATTACAAACCATTGTCTAACAAGTTTTAAACTACATTCATCTTTATTCAAGCACGCACATTATCTATCTACACTACACCTGCTCAGGTAACTCAAAGCTTTCTTCCTGAATCGAGATCAACACTTTTGGTATAAGAGGGTCCCGCTGCTTGACTCGTTTCTTTACCACGCGAGTCCTGATAGGTTTCATTTTCCTTCTTAACTGAAAATAATAAGGTAAATAACAACAAAGGGAGGTGAACCATAAATTGCTCAACAATTCCATAATATATAAACAGTGTTATAACAGATAATAAATGAACCGGTAATTTGGTTACATCTGCAAAGATATAACCTCACAAGAAAAGAACAAAGGCCATTATCGGCGAGTATCAATAAACTAAACTGGACATAAGTTCGCACCTATATCCTGCTGATCATCCAGGATACAGTGTAGATCCATATCTTAATATATAGATCCGTTCGCGTACCCAGGCTCTACGGCTCAACACAAGGATCCTGTTAATTTTCGGTCCTGAGGATCAAGTGTATACCTGCTCCTTATCCTCACCATCGAGTCCATAGATGAGCAATCAGAACAATCGGTATGCTTTGATGTATCCCAATATCAGAATATATCAGGATATATATATATATATATATATATATAAACTATTGGAATACGAATAGAGAATTTAACGAATTAGGAGAAATCAGGAATTGAAATGAAATATGAACAAAGAAATGATATTTGTGTATCAGTGTTTGTGAACAGGAATTAACAGTGTATAACTGCGATAAGAATCTGAAAATAATTCATTATTCTGAATTTAGAAAAGGGGGAAAACTTGCCTTTTGCGCGATCTATCGCAAGAAAATCAATCTGCCCTGTTGGGTTCGACTCTATCAAAGAAAGATACTCATTTAATCAACTCGCACCTCAATCACATTTCAAACCGACTTCACATAGCCCTTATCGTCGACCCGTACGTGTATTATTTACTCGTAGAATAAATAATAACAATTAGGACTCTATTAACCACATAATTCATATAGCACATAAGTCACATAGTCATTCTAGGTTTAAAAGAATTTTTAGAATCGAAATCGATCGCTATTCGCTTTACTGAACAATATCTGTCTCGTTTCCTATTTTTTGGAATTTATTGGACTCGTCTCTATAAGTAATAAGGCTTATAAGTAAATAAATATCAAAAGTCGACTCGTTTCTAAAAGAAATTAGGATATAAAACTATTTTTAATGAAAACATATCATTTTTCTGAGTCGAATGGCTTTTGTTTCGCTTAAATCGGATTAATGGTTCAATTATTGTTCGATATTTAAGAATAAATCAGTCTATTATGTAATATAATTAATTATTAAAAATAATTGAACCTTGAAAATATTTTTAAATAATTATTCAGGAAAATTCAGAATTAAAAATGATTTTTCCATAATTTTTGGAAATAAAATGAATTTATTATGAATTATTAAAAATAATTTTATTAATTATCAAAATAATTAATCATTTTTAAAGAATTAATAATTAATAAATAAATAATTAATAATTAAAGATATAAATTATTTTGATTTTTTTTAGAAAATATTTCAGAATTATTTATAATTTAATCAATTAATTAAATAATTAATTAATCAATTTATAAAATAAATAAAATTGATTTTTTAAAATAAAATAAAAAAATAAAATTGCCAGAAACATTTGTCAGATTTTGATCTTCTAACAAAATGGATCAAAGACGGGTTCTGGAAATTGGTCAAACGAGTCAAAATCCGGGGCGTGAAGAACACGCCTAATTTTGCCCAGAATCCGGTCACCAGAGCAATTTACGGCCTACCATTTTCAGGCCAAAAACGTAACCCTTTGGTTCGTTTTTGAGCTGAGTTCAATTCTAAATCATTTCCCTGTCTGATTTAGGCCAAAATCAGCCATAAAAACCCCTGGAACTCCATCTCCGATCAAACTAAACAAAACTCCGACCAAGTATCGATTTTCTTCGTTTGTACATGAAACTTTGATTTTAATAGCTCAAATCAAAGCTTTTTCAACACAGAATCAAAGCCCTAGCATCTAAGGAACCAAATATTCATCAAAATAAAAAACGTATAAATCAAAAATTAACAAAACCCTAATAATCGAATTCACATATCCAAGAATCGTTCGTTCAATTAAATACCATGAATCGACTGCAAATCATCATATGAAGCTATATCAATCATCAAATCATCCTAATAACCCTAGAATCAAAAAGACCAAATTCGAACATAAATTCTAGAAATCGAAAATCAATATATACGAATTAAAACATGAAATTGATATTAAAAACAGAAAGAACAGATCCACAGCTTCGATTTGAGTACTTGAATCGCTTGATTTGATGCAGAAATCATATCAAAATCACAGTTTGATTCTTCAACCCGAATCCGAAAATCGTGACCCGAATTACAAAGGATTTTTGTATTTTCTGATTTTTTAGATAATTAATTAATAATAATTAAATAAAATTAAACTATTTATAGTAAGAAAATTAATACTCCTAATTAAATTAAGGCCCTAGTTATACATCTATAAAAATTAATTGGCCCCTAATTTTATAATTTTTGGGTATTAATTTTTAATTATATATATATAATATATACAATATATATGCCGAAAATTCCCCAATATTGTGAATAATTCAAAAATACAAAGAAATGGTCTATTTGAAAGTTGTATAATTTTATAAAAAATAAAAATATGATTTTTGTGGGGTTTTTAACACCCAAAGGGGCCCAGAAAAGTCATTTTTCGCGAAACAAGAAAATTTATAAAATATCTAGATGTTCAAAATAACACAATGGTACAAGCCATTTTAGGAAAAATAAGGCCAATCATTTCATTTGAATTGTCAGCTATTAAAACATAGTCCGGGTCGTATAACTTTTTACGAAAGCTTATAATACAAAATAAAATATCCGATAAATACCCAAAAAATAACCTGGCGATACGAAAAACACATAGCACATAACAATTAGGGTTTTATAACTAATTACACATAAATGGCATAATAAAACACATATGTTAGATATATTTGAGATGTCATGTCTAATCTGATTTGTGTTTAGTTTTAGAATTTAATATCAGGACTTATCAGGACTTACTGGAAATCAGAACTTACTGAAGTCAGAACTTATATCAGAACTTAAGGTCGTCAAGATTTATATCAGGACTTAAGTGCGGGTACTTCAGATAAGGAATGCAACTGATTTACAGGAGATGATCATGACTAAAATAAAGGAAGATATGAATGAAGAGTTGGACAGCTATATGACTATAGAAGATAATATCTGATTGATATATTTTAGGAGACAGAATTATATTTCATATGAATTAGAAGATATATTGTAACTATGTACTATATAAACACAGCTTAGGGTTTACACTATATGTGTTATCATTCACGAGAACATTATTCATTGTAACCTAGCAGCTCTTAGTGATATTGTTCATCACTGAGAGAGTAGTTTAACCTATTTTGAAACAGAGCTTATTATATTGAATAAACTTGATTACTATTACATACTTGTGTTCTAAATCGATTTGATTGTATAAACACTATATACAACCCCCTTCTATAGTGTTGTGTGACCATCTCTGTTGATATACAAATAATGAGATCCAGTTTACAATCATGTCTGACGAAACACAAACTGTGACGGCCTCAACCCCTGGGTCAGGAGTTGACGTCATCAACAACAACCGTAAGATAAACAATTCAGTAATAGGATAAATCTATGACCCCTTTACCAAGATCTTTTCCAGGTTTAAGTATGATTTAGGTTACAACTAACATAAACCAACTTACAACAATCATCTCGACGTAGCTAACTTAACACAACAACTCAACAGACCATCTCTAGTCCAGCACAACTACCTCAGAGGAGCCTGACGCGGAAAGAACTGGAACCCTGCCCTGATTATCGCGGAAGAATCTCCTAGACATCTGCAATATATATAAAACATTCTGCAAGGGTGAACAATCACTTGCTCAACAGCACCACTATATGAATAACAAGTAAAACAGTTTAAACTAAAGCAGTTATAGGAACAGAATTCATAACTCGTTAGAAAACAATTAAACATTCATAAACTGGATATTCAAAACTAGCATGCTCCGAGAAACAACAATATCATTCGTGTGTTGTGTATAATTACCAGAATCAAAGCTTAGCATGCTATTTCATTTTCAAATCATCTGTCTCAGCAAGTTGGATTATTAATCAATTTCAAAACTGAATCAATCAAATCTATTGGACGTTTAACGGGTGAAGATAGCTGATCAGTATACCCTCACCTGACAGTGACTAGCGGCCATCCAGAAATAGAATGTGTTCCAGAACTTGGGAAAAGACTTGCTAGGTCTTTCCCCCACGCTGGACTAATCGGTTAAACAAAATACCCAATCCAATTAGCCACTTACGCAACCATATGCTGGGCCGTTACCGAATAACGGGCCTCTTACGCAACTCCACATCAACTGAATTCCCTTTTTTGCCTCTTTCCAAAATTCCACCACATAGGTGGATCAAAACCTTCCACGACATAAGTGGATTAAAACAGTCCCTTTATCCAGTTTCCAAAATCATTGTCACCTATCTCTTTTTTTAAAACCATCTGTCACAACACACTATTCAAAACTCTTTTCATTTAAATCACGTTTAGAGATAGGTGTTTTCAGAAGTTACTTTTCCCCAAAACATAATTTTAAACAACATTTTCAAATACAGGGGATACGTAACTTAAAACGTTTCTGTTCCATTACGAGAATAAAACATTTAGCTATTCATACATACTGAACCATAAAAGAATGGTCAGGGGTACTTGCCTTACAGAGCGTTACAACTATCTCTGATTGACCTTGAACCAATTCTGGACACTCAGCTTTATCGCTTTACTATTTGACTATCCTGGATCCGACTTCAACGCTCAGGTCCTTCGATTGGGAACCTCGCTGCGCTCATCAACTGATCACTAGGTTATCTTAGTTCGATATGACTTCTTGAGTCCTTTGACTAGAACCTACAGAGACGAAATACCCTACGTTAGACGTCTAGGTATGCTTGACATATCCTTGCTATAACCTACCCATTCGGTATCAAGTCCCGAATCGTAATTATACATATTAATTCGATACACATAACAATCAAGTTTCACGTACTCAAACTTGGCTCGATATTTATTTTCAGAAATCACATATACTTGTCGCTTTAGGAAATAGGGTTGTCAGTTATAACTTATAAAATATATTCTTACAACAACACGCAGATACGCTTCGTAAAAATAAGGTTATTAACCCTTATTACAATATGCAGATAGGCACGTACAACATTTATTTATAGGTATATAACTATACACACTCGACGAATATCCCCCGATAATTTCCAGGATATGCTCCCGGAATTTAGGCAGCGTCTCCTTTGTTTATCGGACTACCTGTCGAAACAATTCGACATCTCAATAATCAACAAATCAAACAATCCAATCATTATGATTTACCATCCAATATTTGTAATCCCAAACACCGATACAACTTATATTAATATCCCATTTTCATTTAAAATATATTTTATAACTGATTTTATTTATTATTATTTAAATAATTGTAGGACTCAGATTATATCATCAGGGTCCACCGTTCGCTCGTAACGAGTCATCACGAACGGCGGTAAAAATTTGTCTGTGCCCGATTAATTTCGGGTTTCCATATAAATTTTCACCGATTAATAACTAACGATTCCCGCATAAATTTATTATTTATCTCATGAAAGCCATCAAAAATCGATTTTGCAGAAAATAAAATAAAAACAAATTCAATTCAGCAAAAGCATTGAAGTCACATAACTGCACACAGGGGCATACACGCGCTCCGCGTGCACACCACGGAACCACCACCATCTCGCCGGAATCCGGCGAGAGGCGGCAGCATCAAGCGGAAACAGAACACCATAACATCACACCCAATTCATATGGAACCGAACAACACAATCACAGATGGTCAGAATAAAAGAAACGGCGGAAACTGACCCACACACACACGAAGATACACACGCACACACACTATAACATCACAAACCGGAACCCTAGCAATATTTATAGACAGATCACCGGAAAGAAACCGGAGCTCACCTGAGTCGGGAAACAAACAGAGAAAGTGGGAAAATAAGGAGAGATGGAAGGTAATAAGGGGAATATAGAACGCAGTCGAGAATTGAAGAAGGGAGTCGAGAGAGATGATTAAGATTGAACTGCGAGAGGGATAGTAACGGGAGAGAGGAGAGTAAATTTACAGGGATAAAAGATGTTAATCCTTATCCAATTTATTTCTTTTATTGCCCCGCTCTGACATCGTAAATAAGTTATTAACGATGTATATCACGTATTTAAATTAAATCAAAATAATTCCAAAACAATCTTAAAATTTTATAAATATCCTGAAATTTATAAAATCCAAATTTTAAGATTTTTAAGCCACTTTTGGAATGCAACTTATACCCTTTTTTTAATGATTAAACAAAACAACGTGTGGGTCGAATTAATCCCAAAAATCTCCAAACAAATTTTAAAATTCTCAAAATATTCTAATCTTAATAAAATAAGAATTTCGTAATTTTTGAAGAATCCTAAAATTACATACTGATTTTACAACTAAATACAATCAGAAAATCATTTAAAGATAAATAATCAATAAAATATTAATTTCTAAATTTTATATAATCCCAAAAATAATTATTGTAATTATGAAACCATAAAAACAACTTTAGAGACATTCCAAATATTTTTGCAAATAAGTCTGAAATTAAATCCACTTTCTAAATTGGAACAGAACAATACCACTCAATATTTATTACACCAGTAATCCATATGCATCCACAGTCATACATAAAATGATAATACAAAATACACTGCTGACACTACCCATACACATATTTTATTTATTAATTATTTGATAATTACACATTTAAATAATAAAAAATACGAGTCGTTATATCCTTCCCCCCTTAAAAAGATTCTGTCCTCAGAATCTGGTCTAACTAAACAAGTGAGGATATTTGTCAAACATATCTGACTCTAACTCTTAAATAGGCTTTTCTATTCAAGGATCTATTCAAACCAAACTCATTATAGACATAAACTCATTCCTAGGGATTCTCTTTTAACGACTAGAATTCAGATCAATCATTTCACGCAAAACAAATTCGGATGAGAGCCTAGTGGCTCCTAATCAATGGCTTGATTCCGAATCAGATACATATCACCTTAATATTGATACGCAAGACACATTATATATATATATATATATATATATATATATATATATATATATATATATATATATATATATACTGCAACTGCAGCAGCCACGACAACTCAGGGCAACTTTACCGATATTTATCAATACCTCGAATGGTTTAACACAGTTAGAACTCCACTTGTCCCTTCTATTCAAACTTAACCAATCTCTTTCAAGGTAAAACTTTTTCCTATACCATGATCCTCATTCTATATATTCATATTCTTTCGATGCAAATCCGCTTTCTCTCTTTGTATATCCCGAGTTGTTTCAACTCTTCCCGAGTACGCCACCACACTCTTGATTAATTCAGGACTTAACAATATCTCTACTCTCACTTTTTCTCAATAGAGGGAGGACTTACGCTTATGTCCACACAACACTTCACAAAGTAGTATTTTCTTACTAACAGGGTAACTATTATCATAGAAAACTCAATCCATGGTAGGTGATTACCGCAGTTTCATCTTTAAACCCATCATATATACTCTCCACATATCTTATATTGTCTGAGTCACCTTCTCACTTTGACCCTTTATCTAAATATGATAGGTAATACTGATTTTTAATTTAATTTCCAACATCCGATCGCTTCTTAGTCATTTCCATCAGTTAAGGCTGGTAAATAATCTTATATACTAACTTCTCATCACCTTCAGATACTCAACTTCAATTCCCACAGTTTCCAATTCCTTTACTGATTCCTTAGCAATCTTAATCACATTTAATCATTTTTCTCTGCATGAGGCATTAACTATTACACTGGCTTTGCTTAGATGGTTGTTAGTGAAATACTCAAAATCTCTTGTTATTTCCCACCCAAATTCATACTTTAAAACTTAGCGTATAATTGCTTCCCTCCTAATTTCCGTAGGGAAATCCTGGGGTGTTCTATACAAACTTTCTTAATCCTTAAACAACTGAGGATGTTATCAATAAATACAATGTACTTTTCCAAGTACTCCTTATACACCATGTTCCTTGATTCCTTATAGACAACTGATGCACTTATTACTCCACATGATATCACCAGAACTTGCAATGCTCATAATTTATCTTAATCACAATCTTTGACATGTCCTCAGGCTGTATCTTAAGTCAATCCCGTAGAAATCACACACTCCTTGAATTAGGTCACATAAGTAACCAAATCTTTATAGAGGTTACCTATTCTTATTTATCATTTTGTTAAACTCCCGATAATTAGTACACAGTCTCATAATTTCATCCCTCCTTCCAGCAACATCACTGGTGCACCCCCCAGAAAACTATATATGGTATGCTCGCTTTCCTTTCTAATAACTTTTACCATTATCAACTAATTATTTCATTCCACTGGCCTCCAGAGACTCCAGGGCATTTATTTATTACCCAACATTCCTCCAGCTTAAATATTCGCTTCTTCGTATCTTTACAAATGGTGGATCTACCTTATATCCTTAGCTTATTACTTCTTTTCTCGCATGATTGGAAGAATTCCTTATATTGCTTCTGCCTCCAGAAACTTATCTTACTATTGAATTCTATACACTTACACTTCGCTTCTTCTAAAACCACTCATGGTCGTAACACAGGACAACTAACTCAATCCTAAAATCACATCAAACCCCTTTAACTCAGAGGGTGTCAGATCAACTGCAACTATGTCCAACTTCTAAACACTTGTGATGTAGTATCTTGAATAACCATTCTACAACTCCTTGCAACATGCCCACTCTCTCCATAATTGTAATACATAACTCCTGGATTACCTTCCGATGTATAATGACCCTTATATCCATACTTGAAACATTGCACACTCTTTTTGCACGCACCACTGCGTCTCCTGTCACAGGACTTGCAATCCATTGCTCACTTGACTGACTCGGCTGGAGTGGAAGTAAATGAAGTAGAACTAGATCTAGCCTGAAACAAACTCTATCTACGGAAAATCTTACTCATGTTCCAGCCAAACCAATTCTCAAATCCTTGAATGGATTCTCCTTGATTTGCTTTATCCTTAACACCTTCCGACCTCCTTTTCTTATCACTTTCATCCTTAACAGTCACTTTTGGTCACCTTCCATTACTAGGGCGACCTGAACCATAGAGGAGTATGTCTTGGGTTGCAATGCCATAACTCCCCTGCGAATTCCAGGCTTTAACCCTTGTTGGAACCTCATTGTCTTCTGACTCTCCGTACTTACATACTAAGGAACTAATCGGGCCAATTCTATAAACTTGGCCTCAAACTCCAACACACTTCTCTCACCTTGTTTTAGTTCTAGAAACTCGATTCTCATTTCACTCCGCACACAATCTGGGAAATACCTTTTTAAAAACAACTCAGTAGACCTAGCCCATGGAACAGGTCCTTCTCCTTCTAACGCTCTGGTTGATTCCTACCAATAATTCACTTCATTTTTCAAGAAATATCTTACATAATCGGTCTTAAGATTATCACTTACTTGCACGAGGTTGAAAACTTCCTCCATTTCTTTTAACCATGCTCCAGCAGTTACCGGATTAGGTTCTCTTTTAAACTCGGAGGGGTTAACATTCTGAAAAGTTTTGAAATAAGAACTTGGGTTCGCTCCTTGCTGTTGCTGCTGCAACAGTAGTTACCGCTGCTGAACTTGTCAGATTAATCTCAACTGTTGATGCTACAACTAGCGCAACAAATCTAAAATTTCATTTATAGATGGACCCTCCGCCAAACTATTACTATTTCCTTTAGACTGGATAGCTTTCTTGGGTGACATTTTCCTGGAATATATAAATGAGTTTTATTCAAAACATACCAAAATGTTTAACAAAAGATATCACCGTTTAAACGGTGCACCTGAATCAGGGAAATGCTACCCAATGAAATACCCATGTCCTTAATACCGGGGTCCATTTACCAAAGAAATCTAGATTAATAGCACTAGCAATCACAACAACAATGATAGTAGCATAATCAATAACAATTCAGGGAACTAAAATACAAAGAAACCGAATACCATAGCATAGCTCCTCAATGCAACAGCAACTGACCAACTTCCCATCACTGCTCTATTATCATATTAACACCAATCTAATATACAATGAAACTTGGCTGGCTATAATAGCCATCAGCTACACAGAGCCCACTAGTAATTCAAGTCAAGCTTAAGGAATGTTAGACTCCTCTAGGCGCCATGGTCCAAATTTCTACCAACCGTTCCTCTAGGGATGATTTCTTATCACCCTCAAGTGATTCAACCATCAATGAGTTACCTTTCCCAAGGCTATAAATCCATTATTAGATTCTGAATCCTCGCTGCTACCATTATTCTTAAATGATATCCTGATATAGGACTCTCGTTCTTCTCGATAGTCACTCTTACTTGCTTTCAATAACAAGGACCATCTAATCGCAGAAATTCATTACCATAGAATATCCAATAAAATTTCCGGCTCGAGGGAATCGAATAAGAAGAAACAGTGAGGAAGATGTAGGTATGACTGGGAGCAACCATACAAGTACATAAGATGGCCAGTCTTAGTACCGCATAGCTCACAATACATACATCGGTGGCGTCCCACCAGACCCTTTTATCACACAGACAAATGGTCAACTCATATGCACTGTTTGCCCCAATCAACCGATAGAATCTCCGAAAAAAGAAACAATATTCAAATAGAGATTTACAAATAAGGAGGGAGAAAATCTGATTTATAAGGAGATCAACAGAACCCTAAGTAACTTACCTCGGGTTCACAACTTTCTCACAAGAAAGATAAACAACTTATGGAATAAGAAACAATTACTCTAGAGATAAAATACATTTCAAGGAAGAAATAAAAGAGTTCAAAGATATCATCTCCCGTTCTAATCCACATTCACTACCAAACTTAGTCGTCATAAAAGCCCCTGACTATTATCATGCTATCTGAACTCTCCAAGGTCACACAATCAGTCCAATAACATTCCTTGACACAGAAAATGTGATATTTAGAAATAACGTTGGCGTCTCTTCAGCTGGCACAACAAGGGCCCGCTCAATGCTGAATCTTCGCAATCAGACTCGTTTTCCCGAGGGAAAAACTAGAAATCTCTATCGAACGCTACTAATAATACATATGCGAAGGATATGTACTCTAGATTAGGGGAGTTCCAATCAATCCTCAATAAACGTCAGGGTTACGCTTCTGAAACCCTTGACTAAACTCATAGACTTGCTCCTCTGACTGAGTTGCTGACTCACATCTATGCATATATATACCCTTCTCTACTCTTTCGGCCTTACTCCTATCCCAAATCAGGGACTCAAACCTGTAGCTCTGATACCAACTGTGACGGCCTCAACCCCGGGGTCAAGAGTTGACGTCATCAACAACAACCGTAAGATAAACAATTCAGTAATAGGATAAATCTATAACCCCTTTACCAAGATCTTTTCCAGGTTTAAGTATGATTTAGGTTACAACTAACACAAACCAACTTACAACAATCATCTTGACGCACCTAACTTAACACAGCAACTCAACAGACCATCTCTAGTCCAACACAACTACCTCAGAGGAGCCTGACGCAGAAAGAACTGGAACCCTGCCCTGATTATCATGGAAGAATCTCCAAGGCATCTGCAATATATATAAAACATTATGCAAGGGTGAGCAATCGCTTGCTCAGCAGCACCACTATATGAATAACAAGTAAAACAGTTTAAAGTAAAGCAGTTATAGGAACATAATTCATAACTCGTTAGAAAACAATTAAACATTCATATACTGGATATTCAAAACTAGCATGCTACGAGAAACAACAATATCATTCGTGTGCTGTGTATAATTACCAGAATCAAAGCTTAGCATGCTATTTCATTTTCAAATCATCTGTCTCAGCAAGTTGGATTATTAATCAATTTCAAAACTGAATCAATCAAATCTATTGGACGTTTAACGGGTGAAGATAGCTAATCAGTCTACCCTCACCGGACAGCGACTAGCGGCCATCCAGAAATAGAATGTGTTCCGGAACTTGGGAAAAGACTTGCTAGGTCTTTCCCCCATGCTGGACTAATCGGTTAAACAGAATGCCCAATCCAATTAGCCACTTACGCAACCACATGCTTGGCTGTTACCGAATAACGGGCCTCTTACGCAACTCCAATAGGTCAACTGAATTCCCTTTTTTGCCTCTTTCCAAAATTCCACCACATAGGTGGATCAAAACCTTCCACGACATAAGTGGATTAAAACAGTCCCTTTATCCAGTTTCCAAAATCACTGTCACCTATCTCTTTTTTAAAACCATTTGTCACAGCACACTATTCAAAACTCTTTTCATTTAAATCACGTTTATAGATAGGTGTTTTCAGAAGTTACTTTTCCCCAAAACATAATTTTAAACAACATTTTCAAATACAGGGGATACGTAACTTAAAACGTTTCTGTTCCATTACGAGAATAAAACATTTAGCTATTCATACATACTGAACCATAAAAGAATGGTCAGGGGTACTTGCCTTCCAGAGCGTTACAACTATTTCTGATTGACCTTGAACTGATTCGGGACACTCGGCTTTATCGCTTTACTATTTGACTATCCTGGATCCGACTTCAACGCTCAGGTCCTTCGATTGGGAACCTCGCTGCGCTCGTCGACTGATCACCAGGTTATCTTAGTTCGATATCACTTCTTGAGTCCTTTGAATAGAACCTATAGAGTCAAAATACCCTACGTTAGACGTCTAGGTATGACTGACATATACTTGCTATAACCTACCCATTCGGTATCAAGTCTCGACTCGTAATTATACATATTAATTCGATAAACATAACAATCAAGTTTCACATACTCAACTTGGCTCGATATTCATTTTCACAAATCACATATACTTGTCGCTTTAGGAAATAGGGTTGTCAGTTATAACTTATAAAATATATTCTTACAACAACACGCAGATACGCTTCGTAAAAACAAGGTTATTAACCCTTATTACAATATGCAGATAGGCATGTACAACATTTATTTATAGGTATATAACTATACACAGTCGACGAATATCCCCCGATAATTTACAGGATATGCTCCCGGAATTTAGGCAGCGTCTCCTTTGTTTATCGGACTACCGGTCGAAACAATTCGACGTCTCAACAATCAACAAATCAAACAATCCAATCATTACGATTTATCATCCAACATTTGTAATCCCAATCACCGATACAACTTATATTAATATCCCATTTTCATTTCAAATAAATTTTATAACTGATTTTATTTATTATTATTTAAATAATTGTAGGACTCAGATTATATCATCAGGGTCCACCGTCCGCTCGTAACGAGTCATCGCGAACAACAGTAAAAATTTATCGGTGCCCGATTAATTTCGGGTTTCCATACAAATTTTCACCGATTAATAACTAACGATTCCCGCATAAATTTATTATTTATCTCACAAAAGCAATCAAAATTCGATTTTCCAGAAAATAAAATAAAAACAAATTCAATTCAGCAAAAGCATTGAAGTCACAGAACTGCACACACATAGGGGCATACACGCGCTGCGCGTGCACACCAAGAAACCACCACCATCTCGCCGGAATCCGGCGAGAGGCGGCAGCATCAAGCAGAAACAGAACACCATAACATCACACCCAATTCATACGGAACCGAACAACACAATCACATATGGCCAGAATAAAAGAAACGGTGGTAACAGACCCACACACACACGAAGATACACATGCACACACACACACACACACACACACACACTATAACATCACAAACCGGAACCATAGCAATATTTATAAACAGATCGCCGGAAAGAAACCGGAGCTCACCTGAGCCGGGAAAATAAGGAGAGATGGAGGGTAATAAGGGGAATATAGAACACAGTCGAGAATTGAAGAAGGGGGTCGAGAGAGATGATTAAGATTGAACTGCGAGAGGGATAGTAACGGGAGAGAGGAGAGTAAATTTACAGGGATAAGGATTATACAGGGATAATGATGTTAATTCTTATCCGATTTATTTCTTTTATTGCCCCGCTCTGACATCGTAAATAAGTTATTAACGATATATATCACGCATTAAAATTAAATCAAAATAATTCCAAAACAATCTTAAAATTTTATAAATATCCTGAAATTTATAAAATCCAAATTTTAAGATTTTTAAGCCACTTTTGGAATGCAACTCATACCCTTTTTTAATGATTAAACAAAACAACGTGTGGGTCGAATTAATCCCAAAAATGTAACACCCCCAGATCCGGGGTCGGGGATCCGGGTCGTCACGGTCTTTCTTTCCACAATATCACTTCACTTAATTAATAATAATAACCTTATGCTGTGACCCCACACTAACACACACCACAACCCGTTATAGTCTCAGAGATGAAATTGAAATAAGTACAAGTCTTTGAATCCACAATTTAAAATTATTACAACCCAAAATGATTACTTGATAAATTTACAGTTAATTGCCATTATCTGCCACAAGTTATAATTATACATAATTGATTCTCAAAAATAGAATGCCTGATCTACCAATAGATCTACCTCTGCAGCTATAGCAGCCACAACATCATCGGGAAGACGCGGGACGCTTCCCACGCGCTTGCGCTGGGTCTGCTGGAGTCTGGCCATCTTTCCTAACCGTTGTTGTGTGATGAAGAAATAAAGCAAGAGTGAGCCTTACAGCTCGCAAGATAATATATAGTGATAACAATAATATAAGTATTTAAATGGATACTTACTAGAATCTTTTATCGTGTGTAAGATAATTACTAGTATATACTTACTAGTATATGAGCCTTCTCATAGTACTCATGAAAGTCTTGGTCAAAAGAAATGAACCAAGTTTGATATCTTAATGCAATGAAGTCGCAAAATATTCAGTATATATACATATACTTTTCAAAATATTGGAAGTCCTCTTCCATGCATAATATACACAAAATCCCAGTGTATAACTGTATAAAAATATCGTTGCAAGGTGATCTCATATATCTAACCTTGTCTCAACGTTTTTCTGAAAATCTTTGTCATTCATAAGACAATTATTAATTAGATATAAGTTTAAAAGATGAGGTTACCAAATACCCCAATATACTTATATCTTTCCCAATACTACTTGAACTACCACCATTCAAGTTATAATCAGTTTCAAAAGTTCATCCCACTGATGAGACCACAAGATAAGACTTGAATAGATTCAATCTTTGAAATATTATTGAATGAAAAAGTTATGAGATACTTTATTTAGCCCCGATATATATATATATCCACATATATATATCCCTTTAAACATTTCCTGGAACCTCTGTTATGCAAAGTATGGACAGAGTTTGAAACATCCAATGAATTTTGGAAAGGAAAAGAATTTTGGCATAAACCCGATATCTCGCTGATCAGGCAAAGATACCAATAAGTAACCTTTTCTACTGTAGATGGATGAATTCCTCACCGGTCATCACCCTGGCCGCATTAGGACCTCGCGCTAGACCGTACCCCGGCCCCTCACGCGTTGATGGACTGCCACCCAGCCACTTACACAATAATAGACCGTACCCCGGCCTGTCGCTTATGCCGACTCAATGAGATGGGCTTACTTCCCGAACGTTGGGCAAGTAATCAATTCATTTACCAAATCTGCAACCTCGTTGCGAATATTAAATACACCACAGAGCCGGATTCCCCAGGTTTTGAGCGAGTATTTAAATCCCCTTTAAAAAGGAAGATCTTAAATATAAAAATGAGTTTTGGGATCCGCTCTGACTTTTAAAAATCATTTTGAAGACTCGAAAACACTTTAAAGAGTGTTTGGAGTAAGGCTGATTTAATGAAGTAAATCAGTCCCCAGAATATTAGAAAATATCTGAATATTATTAATTAAATAATATTCCCATAAAGAATAGTCTTTATAAAAATAATTGAAGTAGAAGTATTAGAATTTGTACTTGAAACGAGTTTTAATTAACCAAAGCTATACTTATATGAAAGTATTATCTTTATTTGAATAATCGAAAATAAGTTTGATTATTGACATCTTATTCTTTAATAAAATAAAGAATATATTTCAGCAAATAATCGGAGTCATAGATCCTCAAATGAATATTCAAATAATATTCAATAAATAAAATAAGCTGAGTCATAATACCTCGAATGAATATTATAAATAATATTCATTAAATAAAATAAAGGAGTCATACATCCTCAAATGAATATTCAAATAATATTCAATAAATAAAATAAAAGAGTCATAAGCCCTCGAATGAATATTCAAATAATATTCAATAAATAATAAAAGGAGTCATACGCCTTCGAATAATATTCGAAATAATATTCAATAATAAATAAAGTTTAAAGTTATCGAATAAACCTTATTCGATTAATAGTTTTGAAAACTATGACCATATATATGTATATATATATATATATATATATATATATATATATATATCCATATCCATATATATACAAAATCTACTCGGGATCCTCGACTCCCGGTTTTAGAAAATATTTTCACCTTTTGGGTCCCTATACTAAGGGTATATGCAAGTTACCGCTATCCTCTAGCATAGGTATTATCAACTGAACCAACAGATATATATTTCAAGAATATGAAACAGGCATGCATATATACCATATCACATGCTACAATATATCGCAAGAATTTGCTAAATAACCAACATGCATCTATCGCAAGATAATGCATATACAAGTGTATTCATCACAACAACAGTATAACGGATAGAATACTTGCCTGAGCGACTGGGGGTTACGAATGGCTCGGGACGAGTCTGGTAACCTATAAGCAACAAGTAAGTTGGAATTAAACCAAAGTCACTTGTAAATCTATACTTTAACTAACTTAGACTCTAACGCTTGTTTTGCGCTCACTGATTCGCTTAAGTCACCCGGGTACCCTCGGCTCCACCATTTTTAATAATTTAACCTTTACGAGTTTTAAGGCGATTCCTTCGCGAGTGTCTTATCAACTGCCTAACACACTCTACATAAATGTTTCATGCTCCGATTAGTCATTTAAGGGCCTTAACCAAGGTTTCAAAGTAAGGCGAGGGGTAAAGGTTCGTTCGCGAAACACCGTTACTTAAAACGGTCGTTTCTCCTAAACCGTGCATCGGAATCGAACGAACTACATATCAAAACGAAGCTTGAAACATGAACTATCTAATCATGGCAATGGTCAGTTCATGGTAGTTAGTGTTCGGGTGCAAAAGTCATGCACAAAACAGTTTAAGGAAAATTGGGCATTACGACGGCTATACCTTAGCGATTCCCAAATTTTACCAAATCAATTCAATATCAAATCACCACCAATCAACACCAAACCAACCACAACAATCCAAACATCAACCACAAACAAACCAACCTACCACTCCACCATTTTCTAAGTCAAAACATCCATGGATCATAATTCTAATACCAAGTATGATAACGGCTCAATAATTAACTACAATAACTTACATACATAACTAAACATGCTTAATCTCTCATTCACTAATTCAACCATTAAAACCTCCATTTACAATCCAAGCTCATACAAACTTATAACTTAAATCAAAGGGGAAAGCTTGGTTATACCTTCTTGGAGCTTCTTAATATCATCAAAGAGCCTTGAAATTCCTAAGAGAGCCCTGATCTAAGCTTAAACAACCTTGAACTTCCAAAAGAAATCAAGAAATCAAAGTTAGTTCTTGAAAGTTACTATTCATTACTATTCATCATCATCTTTGATGAATTAATTAGCTAAGAAAGACATGATTTTTGAAGCTCAAACTTCTAGGATAACTAAGTTATAATATCAAGAAGCCATGGGAATTACCTTGAGAATTATGAATGAGCCAAGCTTGGACTTTGAATTTCTAAACCTCCATTTTTCATGAAAAAGTCGAAGCTACAAGGTGGGGAGAGAAGAAATGAGTTGCTTGGTTGATTACTTGGTTAAAAAATGTGATTAGAATACTTGGTGGAGGTTTAATCTTGGATAAATATCTTGACTAATGCTTGCATCACCATGCTTACCTCACCATCTAGCCACTTGTCTAATTCTTATGGATTGATGATGTCATCTATTTTCTACTCCACTTGATTAATCTCCCTTGCTTCTCTTACAAGCTTGTTTCTTGACCGTTTATTTATTTTACGGTTCGCTTAACTTTTGTTCTCGTTTATCGTTTGAGGGATCATACCCGGGATCTTATTACTTGGGTTCCCTTAACCTTTCTCAATACATTATATTCCTTTTATGATCCTCTCTTATAATCCTTGAATTTAAATCCTTTTAATCATGTTACCTTATACTCAATTCTTTCGGTATCTGGTGGATTTTTGGGAAAAATTAAAGTGTTCGGATTTGGATTCTGACAATCTTTACATACACTTATATACCACATAGAGTACTAATAATATCTCAGAAGATCAATAAAAGAACCCCTACATAGTGTGGTATGAAAAGTTTTCTCATTCAGCAAAAACACTATTCATAAGGGTTTCAAAATTTTCCCAAAAATTGGGGTTATTACAGTCTCCCCTCCTTAAAAGGATTCCGTCCCGGAATCAGATAGAAAGTGAATAGGGATACTCTCTTAGCATTGCACTTTCTAACTCTCGAGTAAATTTTCCCACATTGTGGTTCTACCATCAAACTCTTACTAGTTTGATAACCCTTCTCCTAAGCACTCGTTCCTTTTTACTCTATACCCTTCCTGGTTGCTCCATATAGGTTACGTCTGGTTGCATGTCTATGCGCTCATTTGCCCCTATTTGTCTGGCATCCGAATTACACTTCCTTAACATTGATACGTGGAACACGTTATGAACTTGCTACAGGTTCGGGGGTAGGGCTAGCTCATATGCTAACTTCCCAAACGTCTTAATATATCCAAGGGTCCAACAAATTGTAGACTTAGCTTTCCTTTCTTTCCGAACCTCATCAATCCTTTTCAAGGGTTTCCAAGGGGATACCTATAACATTACTAGGCCCCCTATTTCATACTCTTTGTCCTTTTTTTGAGTCAAATCAGCATACCTCTTATGTCCATCTTGGGTTACTACCAGCCGTCCTCTGATTAGATCTATTATATCCCTAGTCCTTTGGACTACTGCGGGTCCGAGCATCTTGCGCTCTACAACTTCATCCTAACATAAGGGAGATCGACATTATCTTCCCTCAAGGATCTCATAAGGTGACACCTCGATAATGACATATGATCTATTGTCGTGATATAACTAAATCCGCGTTAAGTGATCATTCCAAATTCTTTCAAGTCTATTGCACAGACTCTTATTATAGCGTTTAGCATTAGAGCTTTTACTTCTCAATACCCATTCTTTTCTAGTTCGTAATCGCTACAACCTTCCGTTCCTAATATTATACTAGTTATACTTTTGCTCGTTAGCGTTCTATAACCTTTTAATAATCACGTCAACCTTAGTATCACGAATGTGTTCCCATTCCGCATACTACCACCACTTTATTACTCCTTTTTCAGCTGCTTCTATCTTTGGAAGCTTGATCAATCATATAGAAGTAAAGGAATTTGTTGAGAGATCACTATGATCATGAACACTTGTTATATTGCATAGTTAGTACAGAAGGTGGCCAGCCTTTAGTACTTGACAAGCAATTAAACAATAGATGGTATCCTACTAGGCTTCTATCACACAGATAGATAGTCATTCAGCAATACCTCCCCTTCTGGAAGGGTTGTTCTTCTCAGATTACATGAAATGAAAAGAAGAGAAAAGAACGAACTGAAGAGAATTGTATATATAAAAAAATATATATATACTGCCACAAAATATCTGGCTTGGAACCTACCTCTGAATTATAGAGGTTTGTCATAGGAGAACAAAACATAAACGTATTTATATCAGCATCAAGTATTATAGCATCGTATTTCCCATGCCTAAATATTTCTATTCCGTCCATCATTCCATGGACCCACACTCTTCCTCGAGCTTATACATAATCACCTTTGAAACTCCCTCGACATCGAAAATCGAATCTGGGATCTCATTCTATACATCATCGTTACTATAATTCTATGCTTGCACCGCAACCTTCCTCGTATAATAATACGACTCTCTATTGATAAGAAAGAATAATTATTCACCAGGTAGATACTCTACTTAATTAGTCTATCAATGATAACTTATACACTACCACGACCCGATTAGTGGTACTCAATCTCAACACCCATTCCAATACAACTCTCACGATTGTAATCAGCTCACTACTCGCAGAATCATTGCTGCCTTACTATGGTCCACCACTGACCCACTGTCATCATTCACTTTCCATGAAATCTTATTAGCTAACTATACGGAGTCCATACATGTCGTATCAAATCCTTCTAAGGAGGTAACATAATCACCATTTCTGATTCATGAAGAACACTCCTGATCCTGACATACATACATGACATGAAGCAGATAAAAGTGCAGAAGAGTTTCAATCAAAGCAACGATAGCAGGTTAATACTATTCTTAATCATACGCCCTAAATAGAAGAATTAACTCAAGGGTTCATCTAGTCCTTTTTGAAACATGGTCCTGGATTATCTCAAGATAGGACCTTCTAAGATAGATAGCCCGTTCATGGCGATTACATGAATTAAACCTTTACCAACTACTATTACGGTTGGGTATTGCACAGTCATCAGAAGGAATGTCAATCTTCCAAACCATAATTCAACCTTCACATTTTTAACCATCATCACTGTATTCTTTTGGCACACGCGCCTATAATTATCATCTTACCCTTAAAGTGTCGGCCACCTCTTTGGCCTTTCCTGATAGTAAAATTTCCTTACAGTCAATGTCATTTTAACCACCTCCAAATAAATTTTCTACCTTATTTCCGATCACTGCTTGAGTGAAGATGTTTTCCTTAAAATCAGATGGGAAAAAATATCACCATTTTTCCATAAGTTATTGCCTCAGTCTTTAGAGGCTAATCACTGTCAAGACTGACTCTCAATCATACTTAGAACATTTTTTTTTATCTTAAGTCCTAATTGCCCTGAACAATTTCGACCATTACTGGTTCGATCCATACTTTCTCGTGGTTTAACACGTGCCCCACTTGGCATCATTATAATTACGTCATATTTCCTTTATCCACATTTCTATTCTTGAGAATTTTGAATATTACCTTTTTCCTTATAAAACCTCTAAGGTTATCCTTCAATCGTTCCTCCTGTATTCCCTAGATACAGGGCATATCAAAATACCATTTACTAATAGTAGAACCATTGTCTATATACTTCTGCAAAATTTCTCCACTGATTCTTAAAGGTTGTTGTTACCTTAACCCTTTCCCAATCATACTGTCAAAACTCATACTGTCCCTATTAAGGGTGACATGCCAACCTTTATGCAGTCCCCTAGGATTCATTTTAAGTTACCAATGTTCTATCCTTAATTCCACCTTTAAAAGGTACCTGCATCCTTCCACGAATAAATCAAGTCATATTTCCTTGATAGATTATCATATTCATCATTCCCACCTCGATAGTCTATACCTAACTTCATAATAGCATCCTTATTCAAATTGAGGTCAATCCATATGGCCTCCAAAAGATAACAACGGTTATCCGCTTGTCTTTCCTAATTTGGTAACGATAACAAGGATGTTCTGGAAGATATTGGTCGTGTTCAACGTGAACTTCTTCTTAATAATTCCTTATTTACTTCTGTTGTTTATCTCAACAGTCACCTCAATGTTGGGATATCTTTATACCTGGCATCTCCCTTTCTGGGTATCAAGCCACCGGTCTTACATTTCCTTCTTGAAGGTCACTTCCTTCATCTAATTTTTCCTAATTTCTTACTTCCTTATCCCCTTAGTCTATCCGCGTCTCATTATTTATCCTTCGAATTATCTCAAGGTTTCCTCGAATCCTCCCAACTTACAGGGGATAAACTATATGTATCTCTTATGCCCTCAACCATCAATTTTAACTTATGGTGAATCACCCTCATCCTGACGAATGCATACTTTTCTATTTCTATTGCTACGAGTCGTTAGGGTTTCCTCATACCCAACTCCCTTATCATACCTCAAACTCTATTGCCGTTATATTCCTTTCCACTTCAATTTCTTTTTATTTTCCTTTCTCTTATCATTATTTCATGAACCAACACAACATAAGCATTGATTTCAAACATCCCGTCATTCTCGATTCGTGTCCTCAGAACGAATCTTGATAACTTTTACAACTTAGATTCATAATTTATCATACTCGTCTGCCTTTGTTCTGGCTCTAAAGCTTTTACACTATCTCCTTATCTTTGGGAATGACTTTCCCGAAAACAATTGACTGAACTTAAATCAGTTTATTATAATCTCTTGCTCCGTGCCTTCCTTGGCCTTTTACCGTCGGGTGGTCTCTCTCTTAGGAGGGTAAGTGATAAAAACAGTCTTTTGTGATTCGTCAATCATTTAGAATCTCAAATGATTCCTATATTTCCTTTAGCCAGGCTCTTGCCTCGACTGGGTCAGCTTGTTCCTTGGAACTCTGAGAGCTTAGCGATTTAAAGGTCCTGAAAGAATTTCTCACCGCACTGTCTCCTCAGGGTGGTGGTTGGGGATAATAGTCTAAGTTCTTTTTAGACAGGTCCATGAATTGCCGTATAGGAGTACCGTCTCGGGTCTCCTTTCCTTACTCGACTTTCTGTTTCCTTAGTATGAAATGTTTCATCCTACTCCCCATAATTGGGGTCATCTTTTAATTTAAAATCCTCATTTTCCACTCCATTATGTCATGGGTTCCTTCTATCTTGATGGCGACCTCCCTGACTATCACGTTCAGGGTTTGCTCTAAATCTTATTCCTCAAACTATGGCTCTCATCTAAGTTCTCATCCTTACGCTCTTGAACTTTTGGAACCCAAATTCTATAGGAATACCTCATTATTCCCTTATCATCTTTCTCGATATTAATCTTTTATCTAATTGTTGGCTCCCTGCCTTCATTCATAACTTTTTCTGGCACAATATGATCTTTTCCAATAATTCGGGCTGTATTGCAATCTTAAACAGCTTTTCGGTACCGGCTCCGGTTACCTTCACTTCTATTTCCATTTTCTCAAAATCTCTTATAAACTCTCCAAAAGACATTATCATCTTGAGTCTCTCCTTTTTACTAAGGGCATCAGCCACCATATTGGCTTTCCCCGAATGATAAAGAATCTCCCAATCATTATTCTTGATTAGCTCTAACTGCCTCCTCTGGCATATGTTGAGCTCTTTCTTCGTGAAAATGTACTAGAGCACTTATGGCTTAGGTAATTCTTGCACTTCTCTCCATACAAGTAGTGCCTCCAATCCTTAGGGTAAAACTATTGCCACGAGCCTAAGCTCATGAGCGGGGATATCGAATTTCATATTACCTTAATTGTCTTGACATGTACGTGATTACCTTACCGTGCTGCATAAGCACGCACCCTAAGCCCTTGTGCGAAGCGTCACTATACTTCACAAAATCTCTTTTTCCATCCGGCAACGCCAGCATAAGGGCCATCACCAACCTCTGCTTCAGTTCTTGAAAGCTGTTCTCGCATTTCTCTGTCCATTCGAACTTCTCAGTCTTACGAGTAAGCCGCGTTAAAGGGGCTACTATCTTTACAACTTGAACGAACCTCCGGTAGTGACCGGCCAATCCTACCTCTGGTAGTCGACCAAACCATGGTCATCAATTCATCAGTGGTCCTTTATCCAATCCTGTCAGGATCCTCCATGGGATCCTCCTCAATAACTATCCCTTCTAGGACAACATCCTCAACCGCTAAATCCTCAATATCAACATCATCCGGTCCTGCATTAGGACACTCTATCGGATCCACAATCCGATCTCCAATTAGTAATAAAATATCATCGCGATGTTGCTCCTCAACCTCAGGGTTCGGAGTCCCGCTACCATATACGATAACGAACTACACTCCTATCACGATATTTATAAGGGTTCCCATAAGGGTTTTAACTGTCAGTACTACGTTAGGTAGCCCGACTATGAACTTGGCAAGAGTTCTTATTATCTTAGTGAACTTATTATCTTAACGTCCCATCATCTCTGAGGTTTATAACGCTTAGCTCTGATACCATTTCTGTAACACCCCCAGATCCGGGGTCGGGGATCCGGGTCGTCACGGTCTTTCTTTCCACAATATCACTTCACTTAATTAATAATAATAACCTTATGCTGTGACCCCACACTAACACACACCACAACCCGTTATAGTCTCAGAGATGAAATTGAAATAAGTACAAGTCTTTGAATCCACAATTTAAAATTATTACAACCCAAAATGATTACTTGATAAATTTACAGTTAATTGCCATTATCTGCCACAAGTTATAATTATACATAATTGATTCTCAAAAATAGAATGCCTGATCTACCAATAGATCTACCTCTGCAGCTATAGCAGCCACAACATCATCGGGAAGACGCGGGACGCTTCCCACGCGCTTGCGCTGGGTCTGCTGGAGTCTGGCCATCTTTCCTAACTGTTGTTGTGTGATGAAGAAATAAAGCAAGAGTGAGCCTTACAGCTCGCAAGATAATATATAGTGATAACAATAATATAAGTATTTAAATGGATACTTACTAGAATCTTTTATCGTGTGTAAGATAATTACTAGTATATACTTACTAGTATATGAGCCTTCTCATAGTACTCATGAAAGTCTTGGTCAAAAGAAATGAACCAAGTTTGATATCTTAATGCGATGAAGTCGCAAAATATTCAGTATATATACATATATACTTTTCAAAATATTGGAAGTCCTCTTCCATGCATAATATACACAAAATCCCAGTGTATAACTGTATAAAAATATCGTTGCAAGGTGATCTCATATATCTAACCTTGTCTCAACGTTTTTCTGAAAATCTTTGTCATTCATAAGACAATTATTAATTAGATATAAGTTTAAAAGATGAGGTTACCAAATACCCCAATATACTTATATCTTTCCCAATACTACTTGAACTACCACCATTCAAGTTATAATCAGTTTCAAAAGTTCATCCCACTGATGAGACCACAAGATAAGACTTGAATAGATTCAATCTTTGAAATATTATTGAATGAAAAAGTTATGAGATACTTTATTTAGCCCCGATATATATATATATATATCCACATATATATATCCCTTTAAACATTTCCTGGAACCTCTGTTATGCAAAGTATGGACAGAGTTTGAAACATCCAATAAATTTTGGAAAGGAAAAGAATTTTGGCATAAACCCGATATCTCGCTGATCAGGCAAAGATACCAATAAGTAACCTTTTCTACTGTAGATGGATGAATTCCTCACCGGTCATCACCCTGGCCGCATTAGGACCTCGCGCTAGACCGTACCCCGGCCCCTCACGCGTTGATGGACTGCCACCCAGCCACTTACACAATAATAGACCGTACCACGGCCTGTCGCTTATGCCGACTCAATGAGATGGGCTTACTTCCCGAACGTTGGGCAAGTAATCAATTCATTTACCAAATCTGCAACCTCGTTGCGAATATTAAATACACCACAGAGCCGGATTCCCCAGGTTTTGAGCGAGTATTTAAATCCCCTTTAAAAAGGAAGATCTTAAATATAAAAATGAGTTTTGGGATCCGCTCTGACTTTTAAAAATCATTTTGAAGACTCGAAAACACTTTAAAGAGTGTTTGGAGTAAGGCTGATTTAATGAAGTAAATCAGTCCCCAGAATATTAGAAAATATCTGAATATTATTAATTAAATAATATTCCCATAAAGAATAGTCTTTATAAAAATAATTGAAGTAGAAGTATTAGAATTTATACTTGAAACGAGTTTTAATTAACCAAAGCTATACTTATATGAAAGTATTATCTTTATTTGAATAATCGAAAATAAGTTTGATTATTGACATCTTATTCTTTAATAAAATAAAGAATATATTTCAGCAAATAATCGGAGTCATAGATCCTCAAATGAATATTCAAATAATATTCAATAAATAAAATAAGCTGAGTCATAATACCTCGAATGAATATTATAAATAATATTCATTAAATAAAATAAAGGAGTCATACATCCTCAAATGAATATTCAAATAATATTCAATAAATAAAATAAAAGAGTCATAAGCCCTCGAATGAATATTCAAATAATATTCAATAAATAATAAAAGGAGTCATACGCCTTCAAATAATATTCGAAATAATATTCAATAATAAATAAAGTTTAAAGTTATCGAATAAACCTTATTCGATTAATAGTTTTGAAAACTATGACCATATATATGTATATATATATATATATATCCATATCCATATATATACAAAATCTACTCGGGATCCTCGACTCCCGGTTTTAGAAAATATTTTCACCTTTTGGGTCCCTATACTAAGGGTATATGCAAGTTACCGCTATCCTCTAGCATAGGTATTATCAACTGAACCAACAGATATATATTTCAAGAATATGAAACAGGCATGCATATATACCATATCACATGCTACAATATATCGCAAGAATTTGCTAAATAACCAACATGCATCTATCGCAAGATAATGCATATACAAGTGTATTCATCACAACAACAGTATAACGGATAGAATACTTGCCTGAGCGACTGGGGGTTACGAATGGCTCGGGACGAGTCTGGTAACCTATAAGCAACAAGTAAGTTGGAATTAAACCAAAGTCACTTGTAAATCTATACTTTAACTAACTTAGACTCTAACGCTTGTTTTGCGCTCACTGATTCGCTTAAGTCACCCGGGTACCCTCGGCTCCACCATTTTTAATAATTTAACCTTTACGAGTTTTAAGGCGATTCCTTCGCGAGTGTCTTATCAACTGCCTAACACACTCTACATAAATGTTTCATGCTCCGATTAGTCATTTAAGGGCCTTAACCAAGGTTTCAAAGTAAGGCGAGGGGTAAAGGTTCGTTCGCGAAACACCGTTACTTAAAACGGTCGTTTCTCCTAAACCGTGCATCGGAATCGAACGAACTACATATCAAAACGAAGCTTGAAACATGAACTATCTAATCATGGCAATGGTCAGTTCATGGTAGTTAGTGTTCGGGTGCAAAAGTCATGCACAAAACAGTTTAAGGAAAATTGGGCATTACGACGGCTATACCTTAGCGATTCCCAAATTTTACCAAATCAATTCAATATCAAATCACCACCAATCAACACCAAACCAACCACAACAATCCAAACATCAACCACAAACAAACCAACCTACCACTCCACCATTTTCTAAGTCAAAACATCCATGGATCATAATTCTAATACCAAGTATGATAACGGCTCAATAATTAACTACAATAACTTACATACATAACTAAACATGCTTAATCTCTCATTCACTAATTCAACCATTAAAACCTCCATTTACAATCCAAGCTCATACAAACTTATAACTTAAATCAAAGGGGAAAGCTTGGTTATACCTTCTTGGAGCTTCTTAATATCATCAAAGAGCCTTGAAATTCCTAAGAGAGCCCTGATCTAAGCTTAAACAACCTTGAACTTCCAAAAGAAATCAAGAAATCAAAGTTAGTTCTTGAAAGTTACTATTCATTACTATTCATCATCATCTTTGATGAATTAATTAGCTAAGAAAGACATGATTTTTGAAGCTCAAACTTCTAGGATAACTAAGTTATAATATCAAGAAGCCATGGGAATTACCTTGAGAATTATGAATGAGCCAAGCTTGGACTTTGAATTTCTAAACCTCCATTTTTCATGAAAAAGTCGAAGCTACAAGGTGGGGAGAGAAGAAATGAGTTGCTTGGTTGATTACTTGGTTAAAAAATGTGATTAGAATACTTGGTGGAGGTTTAATCTTGGATAAATATCTTGACTAATGCTTGCATCACCATGCTTACCTCACCATCTAGCCACTTGTCTAATTCTTATGGATTGATGATGTCATCTATTTTCTACTCCACTTGATTAATCTACCTTGCTTCTCTTACAAGCTTGTTTCTTGACCGTTTATTTATTTTACGGTTCGCTTAACTTTTGTTCTCGTTTATCGTTTGAGGGATCATACCCGGGATCTTATTACTTGGGTTCCCTTAACCTTTCTCAATACATTATATTCCTTTTATGATCCTCTCTTATAATCCTTGAATTTAAATCCTTTTAATCATGTTATCTTATACTCAATTCTTTCGGTATCTGGTGGATTTTTGGGAAAAATTAAAGTGTTCGGATTTGGATTCTGACAATCTTTACATACACTTATATACCACATAGAGTACTAATAATATCTCAGAAGATCAATAAAAGAACCCCTACATAGTGTGGTATGAAAAGTTTTCTCATTCAGCAAAAACACTATTCATAAGGGTTTCAAAATTTTCCCAAAAATTGGGGTTATTACAAAAAATCTCCAAACAAATTTTAAAATTCTCAAAATATTCTAATCTTAATAAAATACGAATTTCGTAATTTTTGAAGAATTCTAAAATTACATACTGATTTTACAACTAAATACAATCAGAAAATCATTTAAAGATAAATAATCAATAAAATATTAATTTCTAAATTTTATATAATCCCAAAAATAATTATTGTAATTAGGAAACCATAAAAATAATTTTAGAGACATTCTAAATATTTTTGCAAATAAGTCTGAAATTAAATCCACTTTTTAAAATGGAACAGAAAAATACCACTCAATATTTATTACACCAGTAATCACTATGCATCCACAGTCATACATAAAATCATAATACACAATACACTGTTAACACTACCTATACACATTATTTATTTATTAATTAATTGATAATTACACATTTAAATAATAAAAGATACGAGTTGTTATACAAACTCCACCTAAGCCCACCAAAACCCAAGATACTCAAAATAATCAAACCCACAGTCGATATGAGAGTATTAGGGTTCCCATACTGAGAGCATCTGAGTATCCTATATGGAAGGTAAAGATGGCTATGTTTCTGGAAGCCACGGATCCAGAATACCTTGATAGAATTAATGATGGACCATATAAGCCTACCAAGCTCTCTGTTGAAGTTGCTGATCAACCAAAAAAGATGATACCAAAGGAGAAAGGTGATTACATACCTGAAGACATCTCATCTATTGCCAAGGATGTAAGGGTAAGGCATCTGCTTCATAGTGCAATTAACAATGTCATGTCAAACAGGGTAATTGGATGCAAGACTGTAAAGGAAATATGGGATGCTTTGGAGACAAGATGTCAGGGAACTGAAGCCATCAAAAAGAACAGGAGACTATACTCACACAAGAGTATGAGCACTTTGACTCAAAAGCTGATGAGTCATTAACTGATTTATATGACAGGTTTGCCAAACTCTTGAATGATCTGTGACTGGTGGACAAGGAATATGATCTTGAAGATTCAAATCTAAAATTCCTTTTAGCTCTTCCTGAAAATTAGGATTTGAAGTCTACTACTATAAGAGACAACTATGACCTTACTGAAACTACTCTTGATGAAATTTATGGTATGCTCAAGACTCATGAACTTGAGATGGATCAAAGGAACAAAAGGCATGGAAGAAAGTCAAAGATAGTTGCACTTAAAGCTGAGGAGGAATCTCCTAAAGTGGTTGTCTCAAAGAGGGGCAAAGGAAAGGCTCTCATCATACAGTCTGATTCAGAGTCATTATATTCTGATTATGATGATTCATAATCTAAAAATTTATCTGAAGTGGATGTTGATGCAGAGATGATGCAACTGTATGCTCTTATGGTGAATAGTATCACAAAGATAGCCTACAAGAAATTCAAAAAGGGCAAGAAGTTTTCCAGGAAAGGTAGAAGTTCTGAAAAGAAAGGGTTCAGAAAGTCTGAAGGCAAAGGAGGAAAGTCTGACAGAGGAGGCAACTCAAATGTCAAATGCTACAATTGTGGTGAAAGAGGCCACATCTCTCCTGACTACAAGAAATGAGAAAGTGATAAAGACCAGGCACTTATCACAAAGAAGAAAAACTAGGCAGACACTTCAGATTCTGAAGAAGAGGTGAACTATGCCTTGATGGCAAAGGCTGATAGCAGTTCTGAAACTGCTGAATTGAAGGTACCTCATTCAACTCTTACTTTTCATACTGATGATATTTCTGAGCTAAGATTATATCTGAAAACCATGTTCATTAGTTTTAGAGATCAGACTTTAGAAAATGAAAGATTAAAATCTGAAAGTCTTGCTCTTAAAAACAAAAATGACTACTTAGAAAAAGAGTTAGTTATATTCCATCAAACTCAGAAAGAAAGAGATGAGGCTTTGTATGTTAGAGATGTACTGCTAAAATTGAATAAATCTCTTAAATCTGAACTGGAAAATGAAAAAGAGATAATAAAAAATTGGACTAACTCTGGAAGAACAACTCAGAAAATCTTAGAAAATGGAAATCGGAAAGAAGGACTAGGTTAACAAGATGATAAAAAAGAAAAGGAAACCGTGTCATCTAAACCAAACTTTACCAAGAAAGCTGAAAAGCCTAAAGTTAATCCTGTCAAGTTTGTGTCAAATTCTGACAAGTTAAAATATGAAAAGGAAGTTAAGGACAAATTAACATCTGGCAAACTAAGACAAGATAAACCAACTGTGGTAAATGTTGGCTTAATGAAAAAGAAGCAGCTTAAGCATAAGCTGAAAGAGATTAGAAATGTGAACAAAGTCAAGGAAGCTAGGAAAACTAGGAATGGAAAGGAAGGTGTGAATAAAAGCAATAATTATATGCCTGTTCCTAATGCTCCTAGAAAGAAATGCTATAATTGTGGAAAATCTAACCAGCTTGCTTCTTTTTGTAGGAAAAATAAGGATATAAACTCTTTACCTCCTAAATCAGGAGTTAAGAGTCAGTCTGTTAGGTTTAAACCACAAAATCCTTGTTTTTATTGTGGTATGTTAGGTCACACACACTGTAGAGGGGGGTTCAATACAGTGTATACTACAATCAAATTGAATTAAGAACACAAGTATGAAACACATAATAATCTTATTAATAAAATAGTATTACAATGAAACCGTTCTCTCTCAGTGATGAACAAATATCACGAGATCTGCTAGGGTTACAATGAATGATATTCTCGATTATGATAACACTTATAGTGTAAACCCTATGCTGTGTTTATATAGACACACAGTTACAAGATAATCTTCTAATTGATATCAAACATAAGCCTGCATCCTAAAATATATCAACTAGTTATCTTTTCTTCCAAGTATTCTATTCTTCATAGAATGCTTCTCCATACATATCTCTTCTTGTGTTTTTTTAATCTTCTTTCCTTCAATCAGCCGCCTTCCTTATCTGAATGTTTTCTTAAGTCCTGATATTATCTCCTGATAAATATCTTTTGATAACTTAAGTTCTGCTAACTTAAGTTATGATATCTTATGTTTTGACTTCAGTATAAGTACTGATTTCCAGTTAAGTCCTGATTTGTCCTGTTAGTTAAGATCTGAAAACTAAACACAAATCATTATTATACATGACATCACAAATATATCTAACATTCTCCCCCAACTTGTAAATTAGCATAATATACAAGTTCAATAGATATTCGATGATGTCAAAAACATTAAGTACAAATGCATATGGGAATTTGAATAAATAACTACAACTCACAGTTTTTATAGCTTTTACCATCCTTAAAGTCTGATATCATCTGTATCTTCACCTGTTTGAAAGATAGTAGCCCTGAGATCATTTATTTTTGCTTTCCTTATATCCTGATCTAGTCTGATGACATAGGCTTTATCAGACTCTAGATTGAATTCAAGACCTTTAATACCAAGAAATATAGTGATGATTTTGGCGGTATTAGGCTTCATCTCAACTATATCACCATTGTGAGCTCTGTACTTAGGATAGTATAGTATGTCAGACTTTATAGAGTAAAGTTTCTTCTGCCTTTGAATATCAGATTTTAAGTAACTGGAAGCACCATCTGTTGTTCTGTTTTTTACTTGAAGTAGAAATAACACATGTTGCAATTCTTCAAAGTACTTCAAACGAATAGCATCCTTCCTAATCTGGAATACCCTCCCATATGTCATGAAGTATAGCATGATATCTTCTTTTAGCACAGAGTGGTAAACCATTCGTACAGACTCCAGTTGATTCAATCTTTCAGGAGTTGTTCCTACTCCTGGTTCACTCAAAGAAGTTGGATCAGAGGTAGTATTATTTACTCTCTTTTCTTTAGAACTATCCAATCCTGATTTGTCTCTAGCTTCCTTTCCTCGAATAACTCTTGCTTCAAAACCACTTGATGTAGTCTTTAAAGGTTGAGTAGACTGTTGAACTTTAGTAAACCCAGGTAGTAGAATCTTTGAAGGTTTAACATGAGCAATGTCAGAGGTTTCCTTTTCTTTATCTTCTGATATCAAGCCAACTTGAGCTCTATCAGAGGTTGCTTGCTTCATTGTAATATTAGAATTTACTAAGTCCTGATCTTGAACAACATGAGCAATGTCAGAGGTTGTTTGAATATTATTTTTCTTCAAAATCAGACTAGTATCTTCATCAGATTTTTCTTCCAGATCCATGATTGGCATATATACCTTTACAGGTTCATCAATTTTTGCTTTACCCTTGGATCTAGGATCAACTTCCACCTGTGATTTGGCTTTGGATTCAGATTTGATTGCCTCAGAGTTTGTCTTCTCTTTAATCACAATGCCCTTAGGCTTAGGTGGCTTCTTTGCAATAACTTGAGCTTTAGACTTTGACTTGAAATTTTCTTCTTTAAGTCTGGCTTCTTCTTCCTTCAGACTTTCAATATCCATGCCTGGATTGTCCTTTAGGAACAACCTTTTGGAAATCTCTTCATCAAGTTTCAAAGTTTGTTCACTAGAACTCATCCTTTTACCAGTATCAGAACTTGTTCTTCTCTCAGCATCAGAACTTGTTCTCTGTGTAGAAGTTCCTGCTTTCCTAGATGAAGAGCCTTTGCCTTGACCATGACCTCTACCCCTTTCAGAGTTTCCCTGGTCATCATTATCATCATCCTTACCCTTCAGTGGTTGATCAATTTTGCATTTGGACTTAATCACTTTCTCCCCCTTTTTGGCATCATCAGGTAATAGGAGAGAGAAAAACATTTTCACAGAGTTTTGGATTTCATTGATTTGATATTGTTGAGCAGCTTGATTCTTCAAAATATCAGATATTTGAGCTTGCTGCTTTTCTTGAGTCTTTTCTATGTACCCAATGCGGTCAAAGGCTGGTTTAAAAAACCTGTTCTTTTCCAACTTGACATTCATGTCTTGCTGAATCAGGGGTTCTTGAATTTTGTTCACCTTGGCTTGAGTTATTGAGTGTTGACCTTGAAGGTGCCTTGTACTCAATGCAGTAACTCTGAGCTGTGCTTTGAAATCATCATTCACAAGTATCTCATCAGCTTTAGCCAGGTGCTCAGCAAGAATAATTGCAGTAGGAACAAAATCAACTTTGTTCCACTCCTTGATCCATTCTTTTCCTCTTGGATTTTCACTCCAAGGTACTGGTGCATCCTCTCTCACAAACTTTTTAATCAAATCAGCTTTATTAACTGGTTGTAGAGGTGCATGTCCTGAAGGACCAGCTGCATCAACATTTTTATTTGTAGCAGCTTCACCAGTATTTTCAGCATTTGTAGCATCAGAACTTACAGAGCCTGCATAATCAGCTTCCTCTGATAAAATGATAGTATGTGAGGCTATAGAGGTTTCAAAATCATCCTCTAAGTTCTGATCAACATCCAAATTTTGATGCTCACCTAATATCTGATCTTCATCATCTAGATTCAGAAGAGGTGTTGTTGGAATATCTGCATTGAAATCAACATCTAAAATTGGTGTTGTTGGTGGAGTTTGTTGAAGAATGGTTGGAGCTTCCAAGTACAGAACCTCAGGCACAACCAAGTTGTGTATATCTATTTCAGTACTTGTACCTAGGTCTTCAGCATGTACTTGTTCAATGATTGGAGACACAGGAGGTGTAGGCATTGGCTCTGGAATTTTCTCTGGCTCTTGAATAGGAGATTTGTGAGCTTCAGTAAAGTCTGGTTCAGGAGTGGGAAGTAATTCAATCACAATTGGTTCTATTGGGATCAGAGATTCCTGACCCCCTTCCTTAGCTGCAGCTTCCATCCCTTCTTCAAATTTTGATGATTCACTTACAGCCCTCCTTGCTCTTTGCTTTTTAAGTCTCTTAGTTGAAGTAGAGACTCTGGGAGCTTCATCATTAGAGTTTAGCTTTCTAAGCCTTTTTAGGGGCCTAGAACTCCCAGTTTCATGAGCTTTCTGAGAAGACACTTCCTCAGCTGCTTTTGCAACAGGTTCTGATTTTTGAACCTGTGCCTTATCTTCTGATTCATCTCTTAGAATCATCCTCCTTCTTTTATGTTGTGTCTGAGGTACAGTCTTTGTCCTCTTTGCTCGAGAAGAAGAAGGATGCACTGTAGTATGTGCTGATGGTTGTTTGGCATGAGCTGATGTGAGTGGTTGTTGAGTGACAGGAGTAGGTACTGATTGCTGTTGTGGGTTGGTGGGTTGGACATCAGGATATACAATTGTATAGGTTTCTGGATCAGCATTTACCAAGACTTGTTTTATTGATTGAGGAATTTGTAAAGGTCTTAAAACTCCTTACTTGTTATCAGAGTTTAACAGGTCATTAAAGGCCCTTTTTGCAAGCTTAAAGGGTGAAATTAAGTCTCTAAATAGTTGGGGTTCATCAACAGAACAGAAGCTATATATAAGCTGACAGAATCTAGAAAAATATACTACATTCCTATCTTCTGTCATCCTATCCCCTATAAAACCTAGCACAACACTTGCATAATCAAAATGAGTTTGATTTATAAGAGCATACTCGATTTGCTGACTCAGAATGGGAATAGCATCAAAGTTGGATCATTTATTTGTGAATGCCTCGATGATGCAGTCAAAGAAATAACTCCATTCCTTTCTGATATGTGATCTTTTCAATTGACCCAGCTTTCCCAAGATTTGCTCATAGCCCAAATTGGCCATAAGCTGCTGTAAAACAGGCTCCTCCACTGTTGAGAATGTACAGTCTTCAGGTAAATGGAGAGCTTTACGAACAGTCGATTTAGTAACCACATACTCGACATCTCCTGATGTGAAAATTATGCTTGGAGAACCAGCAGCACCACCATCATCATATAACCCAGTTCGCCAGAACATTAGCACTTGTTTGCCAGAAATAGATTGAGGTTGAGTCAGAGCATACCCAATCTCACTATGAGTTAAGAAATCTTGTGCAAAATGAAGTTCCGAAGGAGCTTCACTCTTAGTGAGAATGGCAGCATAGTTGTTGGGGATGAACTTTGCTCCATCAAAGATTATATCCTTGGGTGCCATTGAAAACGAGTGAGAATTTAGAATGCCTGAAAAGTGTTTGATAAAATATATGTATTGTAAACCTTCAGAAAATATGAGAGAATAAGAAAAAGAGAGAGAGTAAGTAGAATAGAAATGTAAATAAAAGATTTGAAGATCTTTTATCTCTTTTACTTAGACACCGCACGTGACAACAGTTATGGAGAAGTGGAACAGACATTACACCTGTCAGCCATGCAACAGTTAAGACAGTAGTTAATGGGCACGGGAATTAAGTAATGATTACTATGCACATGCAGTTTTTAAAAAAAAACTGTTCCCACTAAACTGTTCCCACCTCAGGCACATTCAAGTTGTGAATGTCTATTTCAGCACTTATACCTGGGTCTTCGGCATGTACTTGTTCAATGATAGGAGACAGAGGAGGTGTAGGCACTCTGTCTTGAGCAGTTTCTTCAGCTTGAATTGGTGACAGTGGAGGTGTAGATGCAGTGGCTTCATCAAATTCTGGTTGGGTAGATGGAAGGGATTCAATCACAATTGGCTCCTTTGAGATCAGAGATTCCTGATCCCCTTCCTTAGCTGCTGCTTCCACATCCTCTGAATCTGACTCAACTGTGTCCCTGTTAACCCTTTGTTTCTTCCATCTCTTCAAGGGTGGAGAAACTTTGGGAGCTTTGTCATCAGAATTTCTCTTTCTAAGCCTTTTGAAGGGCCTAGAACTCCCAGTTTCCTTTGTTTTCTGAGGAGACACTTCCTTAGCTTCTTCAACAATAGGTTGTGATGGTTCAACCTGTGCCTCATCTTCTGATTCATCTCTCAGACTCATCCTTCTTCTTTTTTGTTGTGTCTGAGGTACAGTCTTTGTCCTCTTTGCTTTAGTAGAAGAAGGCTTCACTTATCACATGTTCAGATGCATGAACTCGTGCTTCAATTGTTTCCTCAAACCATCAAAATTTATTATTGACCATTATTAAATCAAAACATTCATCACAGGATAAAGTTAAAAATGATGAAGTAAAGATTAACAAATTGTAATTAAAACATGCACAGTCACATAATTTGAGAAACAAAGACCAAATCTTGCAATTTAAAGGAAATTTCATTAATATATCAGATGAGTATATTTCATGAAATTTATCAATTTTATGCAAAAATTACAAGATAGTCCTATTCTAAGAATTCTTAACATCAACAGCCTTAGTCCTAGTCTAAGAAGACCTAACGACTAGCTCCTTCTGCTGCTAACGAAGAGCACTGCAAGACGGATGATCCGTTCTTGCTGAAGGAGAGCTTCTCTCCTTTCCTCTTCCAGACGATCACAATGGAGATGATAGTCCATATAAAAGAATAAGAGGTCCGTGTGAACCTCTTGTGGAATTGAGTTCCAGATCTCTTCAGGAATGACAGTTACATGCCACTCCTGTCGCCAATCATCACAACTCAACTCGATATTAAAAGTATCATAGTTCAGGAGCAAGTTGAAACGAACCATGTTTTTGATGAGTATGTAAAAAGAGTGAGTTTTTGACAAAATGGAAGATGTATTGGCTGGAATGAATAGTTGGTTTAAATAGCCAATATAATACCAAGAGACGCGAGGAGTATTTAATAATTACAAGTAAAAAATAATGGTACCTCGTCTCCCTAGACCAATTTGTAATAATAACAGTCAGTAAAAGATCTAAAGCCAGAGTTAATGGGCACGGAAAATAATTAACAATTACTGTGCACATGTAGGTTTTCAAGACATACGCGTTAACCACTAACCCATAATGATTATTACTGTCTTTATCTCACATAAACCAATATTCTGATAAAATATAATTGTTCAAGTAACTCAAAAAGTGAATGTTTATTTCTGTAATTCTTCTCACAAATACTGATATGGTTTCAACAGAACTTAATCATCAGAACTTCCATTAGAACTTGTCCTCAGAATTTATGCAACTAACACTTAAACTGTTCATCGAAAAAAACATTGATCACCACAGTAATTTTCATCATTTATATGGAGTGTAAGTGTGTGCATTAAGCTAAATATCAGACAAAGAGTAAAGTCTGATTCACTTCTGTACATCTTAGAAATAAGGCATAACTAAGAACTTTGCTTAAAATCTGTCATTAGTCTGAAGTCTACTATAGAATGAGTTCGTGCATGAGTCCACCTCAACTGTTTTATGCTTATTTTATGCATCTTTTGAAATTCCTTTTTATAGTGGCTTCTCAGTATAAGTGAATCACGACTGCTTATCAGAATTTATGCTATTATCAGAGTATTTCTCCAGTAATCAGAGAATGTGAAAAGTCACCAAGAAAATTTTATTTTGCTTTTCTAATGCATATTACTTAATACCAGCAATGCACTTGGGTCTTCCCTTCCACATATATTTTTCTTTAGATCTCAAAGGAGTACCTGATATTTATTTTTTTTCTTTACTTTTTTTTTGATAAGTGAGGCTTATCAGCACTTAGTACATCCATAAGATTTACAAACATCAGAACTTAACATATAAGAAGCATTATTCTAGTTTTTGACTTAGTAATAAGATACACAAAGTAAACCTAACTAAGCTCAATATCAGAATTTGCTTGTGTTAAAAGATTTCCACATAAACAATTACTTCAAACATGGGATATGTAGTATATTAAAGACTACTAGGTCAGTATCAAGCACATTTATCCTCATTGGATTGAATAGTCACAGAAACATTCATATCACTATCAGAGTTTAGAAATTCACATCAGACACCAATCAACACTTAGGTAAATTTCAATTTAAGCACAGATTATATAAAGAGAGTAATATCTGTAAATACTGATCATAAAGTCTGATGTATCAGAACATAAACTAAACATATTTAGAGAAAGAACCTGAAACTATTCCAAGTTTATTTACCAATCTTGTAAAAGTAGCTTCACACAGTGGTTTTGTGAAGATATCTGCTAGTTGTTGATCTATTAAAACAAAATGCAATTCCACTGTACCTTCCATCACATGTTCTCTTATGAAGTGGTACCTAATGCTGATGTGCTTTGTCATAGAGTGCTGAACTGGATTACCTGTCATAAGAATAGCACTTTGATTATCACAGTAAATAGGAATTTTAAAAAATTCTAACCCATAATCCAATAACTGATTCTTCATCCAAAGAATCTGTGCACAACAGCTTCCTGCAGCAATGTACTCTGCTTCTGCAGTTGATATGGAAATTGACTTTTATTTCTTGCTAAACCAAGAAACTAATCTGCCTCCAAGAAATTGGCAGCTTCCACTTGTGCTTTTCCTGTCAATTTTGCACCCTGCAAAATCTGCATCTGAGTAACCTATTAGCTTAAAGTCTGATTCCCTAGGATACCACAATCCCAGATCAGCTGTACCCTTAAGGTACTAAAATTTCTTTTCACAGTTGTTTAGTGAGGTTTTCTTGGATCTGCTTGAAATCTTGCACAAAGACAGGTAGCATACATGATATCAGGTCTACTTACAGTTAGATAGAGTAATGAGCCAATCATACCTCTGTAACATAAGGGAGATCGACATTGTGTTCCCTCAAGGATCTCATAAGGCGACATCTCGATACTGACATACGATCTATTGTCGTAAGAAAACTCAATCCGTGTTAAGTGATCATTCCAAATTCTTTCAAGTCTATCGCACAGACTCTCATCATAGCTTCTTGCACTATAGGTTTTGCTTCTCAATACCCACTCTTTTCCAGTTCGTAGTCATTACTATCTTCCGTACATAATACTATACTCGTTGCACTTTTGCTCGTTAGCATTCTATAACCTTTTAATAATTGCGTCAACCTTAGTATCACGAACGCGTTAGATTCGGAATACCACCGCACTGATACTACTTCCTTTCTAGCTGCTTCCATCTTCGAAAGCTTGATCCATCGGATAAAAGTAAAAGATTTTGTTGATAGATCACTATGATCATTAACACTTGTTACATCGCATAGTTAGTACAGAAGGTGGCCAGCCTTTAGTACTTGACAAACAAATAAACAATAGATGGTATCCTACTAGGCTTCTATCACACAAATAGATAATCATTCGGCAATACCTCCCCTTCTCGAAGGGTTGTTCTTCTCAGCTTATACAAAATGAAAAGGAGAGAAAAGAACGAATTTAAGAGCATTATATAAAATAAATATACTGCCACAAAATATCTGGCTTGGAATCTACCTCTGAACTATAGAGGTTTATCAAAGGAGAATGAAACATATGTATCTATATCAATTTCCAATATTATCGCATCGCAATTCACGTGCCTGAATATTTTTGCTATTCCGTCCATCATTCTATGATCCCATGTTCTTGCTCGAGCTTATAAAAAATTACTGTTGAAACTCCCTCGACAACAAAAATCGAATCTGGGATTTCATTCTAAACATCATCGTTACTAGAATTCTATGCTTGCACTGCAACCTTCCTCGTATAGTAATACGGCTCTCTATTCATAAGAAGGACTAAATATTCAATAGGTAGATAATCGACTTAATTAGTCTATCAATGATAACTTATACATCACCACGACCCGATTAGTGGTACTCAATCTCAACATCCGTTCTAATACAACTCTTACGGTTGTAATCGTCTCATTACTCGCGGAATCATTGCTGCATTACTATGGTCCATCGTTGACCTACTGTAGTCATTCGTTTTCCTCGGAATCTTAATATCTAATCATACAGAGTCCATATCTGCCATATCAAAATCTTTTAAGGAGTTAACATAATCACCATTCATGATTCATGAAGAACACTCCAGATCCTTACGTACATTCATGACATGAAGCAAATAAAATTACAGAAGAGTTTCAATCAAAGCAACGATAGCAGGTTAATACCATTCTTAATCATATGCCTTCAATAGAAGACTTAACTCAAAGGTTTGTTTAGTCCTCTTTGAAACATGGTCCTGGCTTATTCTCAAGATAGGACCTTCTAAGATAGTCCGCTCACGGCAATTATATGAATTAAATCTTTACCAAACTACTATTACGGTTGAGTATCGCACAATCATCAGAAGGAATGTCAATCTTTCACACCATAATACAACCTTCACGACTTTAACCATCATCACGGTATTCCTTTGGCACGAGCGCCTATAATTGCTCTCTTACACTTAAAGTGTTGGCCACCTCTTTGGCCTTTCCTAATAGCAAAATTTCCGTACAATCATTGTCATTTTAACCACCTCCAACTAAATTTTCTACCTCATTTCAATCACTGCTTATGTGAAAATGCTTTTCTTAAGTCCTGGTGAGAAAAAAAAATCACCATTTTTCCATAAGTCATTGCCTTAGTCTTTAGATGTGAACATTGCCACGACTGACTCTCGATCATACTTAGGACGTCTCTTATCTTGGGTCCTTCTTGTTTTCACCAATCTCAACCCTCATTGGGTCGATCTATACTTTCTTATGGTTCAACACGTGCCCCACCTGGCATTATTATAATTATGTCATATTTCCTTTATCAAAATTTCTATGCTTGAGAACTTTGAATACTACCTTTCTCCTTGTAAAACCTCTAAGGTTATCCTTAAATCCTTCATCAGGTACACCCTAGGTGCAGGGCATATCAAGATACCATTTACTAATACCAGAATCATTGTCTATATAGTTCTGAAAACTTTCTCCACTAATCTTTAAAGGTTGTTGTTGCCTTAGTCCTTCATTCCGTACTACCCAAACTCATAATGTCCCTATTAAGGGTGAAATGCCATCCTTTATGTATCCCCCATGGTTCATCTCAAGTTATTGAAGTTATATCCTTTATTTCACCTTTAAAAAGGTACTTGCATCCTTACATGGATAAATCAAGTCATATATCCCTGACAAGGGTATCTTATTCAATCATTCCCACCTCGATAGTATATGCCTAATTTCACAATAACATCTGTATTCAAAATGAGGTCAATCAATATGGCCTCCAAAAGATAACAACGGTTATCCGCTTTTCTTGCCTGATTCATTAATGATAACAGTGATGTTCTAGAAGATATTGGTCATGTTCAACATGAACTTTTTAGTTCTAACTACTCATTTACCTCTTTTATTTATCTCAACAGTCATCTCAATGCTGAGATATCTTTTATGCCTGGCGTCCCCCTTTTTGGGTATCAATTCACATGTGTTACTTACACTTCACATTCTTGAAGGTCACTTCCTTCATCCCATTTTCCTAATTTCTTGTTATCATGTCTCCTCAGTCCATTCGTGTTTCCTTATTAAACCATCGATCTATCTCAAAGTTTCCTCGAATCCTCCCAACTTAAAGGGGATAAAATATATGTATCTCTTATGCCTTCAACCATCAATTTTAACTCATGGTGAATCACCCTCATCCTGATGATTACATACTTTTTTATTTCTATTGCTAGGAGTCTTTAGGGTTTCCTCATACCCAATTCCCTTATCATTCCTCAAACTCTATTGCCTTTATATTCCTTTCCACTTCAGTTTCTTTTTATTTTCCTTTCTCTTACCATCATTTCATGAACCAACACAACATAAGCATTGATTTCAAACATCCCGTCATTCTGGATTCGTGTCCTTCAGACGAACCTTGATGACTTTCACAACCTAGATTCATGATTCATCATACTTGTCTGCCTTTGTTCTGGCTCTAAAGCTTTTACACTATCTCCTTATCCTTGGGAAGTACTTTCTTGAAAACAATTTACTGAACTTTAATCAGTTAATTATAACCTCTGGCTCCGTGCCTTCCTTGTCCTTTCACCAGCGGGTGGCCTCTCTCTTAGGAAGGTGAGTGGAAAAACAGTCTTTTACGCTCCGTCAATCATTTAGAATCTCAAATAATTGCTCTATTTCCTTTAGCCAGGCTCTTTCCTCGATTGGGTCAACTTGTTCCTTGGAACTCTGAGAGCTTAGCGACTTAAAGGTCCTGAAAGAATTTCCCACCGCATTTTTTCCTCAGGGTGGTCGTTGGGGATAATAGTCTAAGTTCTGTTTAGACAGGTCCATAAATTGCCGTATAGGAGTACCGTCTCGGGTATCCTTTCCTTACTCGACTTCTGTTTTCTCAGTATGAAATGTTTCATCCTTTCTCCATAATCAGGGTTATCTTATACGTTAAAATCCTTGTTTTCCATTTCATTATGTTATGGGTCCTTTCTTTCTTGATGGCGACCTCCCTGACTATCACATTCAGGGTTTGCCCTAAATCTTATTCCTCGAACTATGGCTTTCATCTAAGATCTCGTCCTTAAGCTCTTGAACGTTTGGAACCCAAATTCTGTAGGAATACCTCATTATTCCCTTATCATCTTTCTCGGTATTAATCTCTTCTCTATTTGTTGGCTCACTGCCTTCATTCATCACTTTTTCTTGGCACAATATGATATTTTCCAATAATTCGGGCTGTATTGCAATCTCAAACAGCTTTTCGGTACTGGCTCCGGTTACCTTCACTTCTATTTTCATTTTCTCAAAATCTCTTATCAACTCTCCCAAAGAAAGTTTCATCTTGAGTCTCTCTTTTATACTAAGGGCATTAGCCACCATTTTGACTTTCCCTGAATGATAAAGAATCTCATAATCGTAATCCTTGATTAGCTCTAACCACCTCCTCTGGTGCATGTTGAGCTCTTTCTGCGTGAAAATGCACCAGAGCACTTATGGCTTGTGTAAATCTCGCACTTCTCTCCATACAAGTAGTGCCTCCAATATTTAGGGCAAAACTATTGCCATGAGCCCAAGCTCATGGGTGGGGACATCAAATTTTATATTCCCTTAATTGTCTTGACGCGTACGCGATTACCTTGTTGTGCTGTATATGAAGCACCCTAATTCCTTATGCGAAGCATCATTACACATCACAAAATCTCCTTTTTCCATCCGGCAATGCCAACATAGGGGCCGTCACCAACCTTTGCTTTAGTTCTTAAAAGCTGTTATCGCATTTCTCTGTCCATTCGAACTTCTCAGTCTTATGAGTAAGCCGCGTTAATGGGGCTACTATCTTTACAAACTTGAACGAACCTCCGGTAGTGACCGGCCAATCCTACCTCTGGTAGTCTCCCTAACCATGGTCATCAATTCCTCAGTGGTCCTTTATCCATTCTTGTCAGGATCCTTCACGGGATCCTTATCAGCAATAATCCCTTCGAAGACAACATCCTCAACCGCTACATCCTCAATATGAACATCATCTGGTCCCGTGTTAGGACGCTCTATCAGATCCACAATCTGATCTCCAATAACTAATAAAACATCATCCCGTTGTTGCTCCTCAACCTCAGGGTTCGTCCCGTTACCATATACGATAACGAACTACGCTTCTATCACGATTTTTATAAGGGTTCCCATAAGGGTTTTAACGGTCAGTACTACGTTAGGTAGTCCAACTATGAACTTGGAAAGAGTTCTTATTTATCTTAGTGAACTTATTATTTTAACGTCACTTCATCTCTGAGGTTTATAACGCTTAGCTCTGATACCATTTTTGTAACAACCCCAAATCCGGGGTTGGGGATCCGGGTTGTCACAAGTTCCATTTCCCTTAATAATACTTAATCTTAATAATCAACCAACTACTGTGTACTGTGACCCCATAATATACACACACACCACACGTTATAGTCTCAGGGATGAAAATCCAAAAATAACACAAGTCATTTTATTCCACAATTATAAGCCATTACACCTCAAAAGGGTTTCTGAATAAATTTACATATTCCTTGCCATTATTATAATTCATAAATATACATAAGTCTGGCACAACAAAAGTTAAAAGCCTAGCCTATCGGTAGTTCCTACCTCAGCTACAACGACATCAACACCTACCGAAAACTGCGGAACGTTTCCTAACCGCTCACGAATTGGGAGCTTGATCCTGTTCATCTTGTCTATCTGTTGTTGTGTGATGAAAGAAGAAAGCAAGTGTAACACCCCCAAATCCGGGGTCGGGGATTCGGGTTGACACGAGTTCCATTTCCCTTATCAATACTTAATCTTAACATTCAACCAACTACTGCGTACTGTGACCTCACAATATATACACACACACACCACAAGTTATAGTCTCGGAGATGAATACCAAAAATAACACAAGTCATTTTATTCCACAATTATAAACTATTTCACCTTAAAAAAGGTTTCTGAATAATTTACATATTCCTTGCCATTATTACAATTCATAAATATACATAAGTCTGGTACATCAAAAGTTGAAAGCCTAGCCTATTGGTAGATCCTACCTCAGCTACAACGGCATCAACGCCTATAGGAAACTGTGGAACGTTTCCCATCCGCTCGTGAATTGGGAGCTTGATCATGTTCATCTTGTCTATCTGTTGTTGTGTGATGAAAGAAGAAAGCAAGGGTGAGCAACAAGCCCACCGAAATAATATGTATGATAATTAACAATATATGAGCATTCTCATAGTACTCATGAAAGTCTTGGTCAAGAAGAAATGAACCAAGTTTGACCTCTTAATGCGACCAAGTCGTAAAATATTTAGTATATATGTATATATACTTTTCAAAATCTTTAAAATCCTCTGCCATGCATAATATACGCAGAGTTCTAGTTTATAACTGTATAAAAATATCGTTGCAAGGTGATCTCATTATCTAACCTTGTCTCAACGTTTTTCTGAAAATCTTTTTCATGTATAAGATAATCATTAACCAGATATAAGTTGAAAAGGTGAAGTTACGAGATACTCCAATATACTTATATCTTTTTCGAATACTACCTGAACTACCACCGTTCAAGGTATAATCCGTTTCAAAAATTCATCACATAGATGAGACTACAAGATAAGATTTGAATAGATTCAATCCTTGAAATATCATTATAAATAATGAAGTTACGAGATACTTCATTAAGTCCCGATATTTATATACACCTATATATATATACATTTCATACACTCCTTGAATACCTCTGTTATGAAAATTATAAACAGAGTTGTAATATCCAATGAATTTGGAAAGGAGAAAACCTTGGCATAAACCTGATATCCTGCTGATCAGGAAAAGATACCAATAAGTAACCTTTTCTACTAGTAGATGGACGAATTTCCTACTGGTCATCACCCTGGCCACATAGGACTTTATGCTGGACTGCCACTCAACCACTTACTCATTTGATGGACTCCCACTGAGCCACTTACACTTTCATGGACGCCCACTGAGCCCATGTTGCTTATGCCGACTCAAATAGATGAACTTACTTCCCGAACGATGGGCATGTAATCAAGATGTTTTCTCAAAACAGCAACCTCGCTGCGAATGTAAAATACACCACTGAGCCGGATCCCTCAGGTTTTGAGCGAGTATTTAAATCCCTTTCGAAAGGAAGATCTTAAAAATAAAAATGAGTTTTGGGATCCACTCTAACTTTTAAAAATCATTTTGAAGACTCGAAAACATTTTTAAGAATGTTTGGAGTAATGCTGATTTAATGAAATAAAGCAGTCCCGATATATTAGAAAATATCTGAATATTATTATTTAAATAATATTCCCATAAGGATAATCTTTATAAAAATAATTTGAAGTAGAAGTTTTAAAACTTATACTTGAAATGAATAATAAATAACCAAACATATACTTATACGAAAGTACGATCTTTATTTAAATAATCAAAAATAAGTTTGATTATCGAAACATTATTCTTTAATAAAATAAAGAATATCATTTAATAAAATAAGCGGAGTCATAAGTCCTCGAATGAATATTCAAAATAATATTCATTAAATAAAATAAGCGGAGTCATAAGTCCTCGAATGAATATTCAAAATAATATTTATTAAATAAAATAAAGTTATCGAATAAACCTTATTCGATTAATAGTTTTGAAAACTATTTATATATATATACATATACTATACTCGAGAACATTGATTCCCGGTTTAGAAAAATGTTCACCTTCGGGTCCCCTATACTAAGGGTATACGCAACTACTGCTTATCTCTAGCATAGGTATTATGCAACTTATAAGCAATTGAATCAACAATTACATATCAAGATTACGAAACAAACATGCATATAAATCATATCAGCATGCTCCAATATATCGCAAGATTTGCTAATAACAATTATGCGTCTATCACAAGATAATGCATATACATATATACATCACAACAACAATATAACGGGTAGAAAACTTGCCTGAGTGTTCTCGGATAGACTTAAGCTTAGAGTGGGTCCGATAACCTATGAACAACAACATAAGTCGGAATTAAACCCCGGTCGCTTAAGAAACTAGACTTTAACTAATTGAACCCTAACGTTCGCTTATGGTCACTTCTACGCTTAACGAATCACATAAGTCATTCGAGTACCCTCGGCTCCACCATTTTTAATAAATTAACCATTAAGAATTTTAAGGCGATTCTTTCGTGAATACCCTACCAACTGCCTAATCCACTTTACATAATTGTTTCATACTCCAATTAGTCATTTAAGGGCCTTAACCAAGGTTTTAAAGTAAGGCGAGGGGTAATGGTTCATTCGCGAAACGCCGTCACTTAAAATGGTCGTTTCTCCTAAACCGTACATCGGATTCAAGCGAACCACATATCAAAACGAAGCTCGTAACATGAACTATCTAAACATGGCAATGATCAGAATCTAACAGTGAGTTCATGGTCCTGATGTTAAGAACAAAACAGTCTAAGGTAAATCGGGCATTACGACGGCTATATTTACGCGATTTCCCAAATTTTACCATTCCAAATCATATCAATCCAACTACCAATCAACAACAATTCAAGATACACATCGATGCTACTGATTTAAGTCATAATAAGCCCAAGAATCTCAATTTAATCCAATATCATACTATCTTCAAATTCAACCAAACTACTAAATCAAACAAGGTTCAATTCATGCTTAAACATTTAAACTACTACTCCTCCATTAACAATCATCAACACCTCAATTAAAATCCAATCACTACAAACCCAACCAAACTTTAAATATACATGAATCATGCTCTCATTAACTATAATCAACAAAACCAAACCTAATACTCAAAGTAAAGCTAGGGTTTGGAGGGGTTATACCTTCCTTGGAGTGATTAGAGTAGCTAGGAAGCCATAAGAAGCCTTGAGATAGCTTAGGAATGCTTGGATCTTAAAGGAAATCAAAGACAATAAAGTTAGTAATCTTTAAAACACTATTCATCATCTTCTTCCTTGATTTATTGGAATTATTCATGAAGAATTGGAGGCTTAAACTTCTAGGATAGCCATAACTAATCATAAGGAACCTTGGGTAATTACCTTGCAAATTAACAAAGCTTGGATCTTGATTTTGGAATTTTTCTTCTTGAAAATAGTGAAGAAGCCGAGAGCAATGTTCTTGGGAGGGTTTCTTATTTGTTGAATGTATTTGTGGTGGAAAAATGAAGTGAATGGGATATTTGGATGATTTGTTGGTTGATTAAAGTGAGTGGAGTATTACTAAGCATGACATCATCCTAGTGACTTCATCTTTTGCCACTTGTCATCACTTGGTGGTGGAAGCATCTTTCATGCTAATCCTTGCTTAGTTGCTTGATTATCATCCTTAATTCTTGCACTAATCTCTCTTGCATTACCTATCGTTTAATTGTTTTATGACTCATTTATCGTTCGTTCTTACTAATCGTTTGAGGGATCATATCCGAGATCTTATTACTTGGGTTCCCTTCACCTTTCTTAATATATTATATTCCTTTTATGATCCTCTCTTATAATCCTTGAATTAAAATCCTTTTAATCATGTTACCTTATACTCAATTCTTTCGGTATCTGGTGGATTTTCGGGAAAAATCAAAGTGTTCGAATTTGGATTCTGACGATCTTTACATACACTTATTTACTTTATGGAATACTAATACGATCTTAGAATTTCCATAACAGTACTCCTATATATCGTGGTCTGATAATTTTCCTTAATCAGCATCATCAGCAAAAGTTACTATTCATCAGGGTTTCACAAATTCCAAAAATTGGGGTTATTACAGCAAGGGTGAGCAACCAGCCCACCGAAATAATATGTATAATAATTAACAATATATGAGCATTCTCATAGTATTCATGAAAGTCTTGGTCAAGAAAAAATGAACCAAGTTTGATATCTTAATGCGACGAAGTCGTAAAATATTCAGTATAAATATACATATATACTTCTCAAATCTTTGAAATCCTCTGACATGTATAATATACACAGAGTTCCAGTTTATAACTGTATAAAATATCGTTGCAAGGTGATCTCATATATCTAATCGTGTCTCAACGTTTTTCTGAAAATCTTTGTCATGCATAAGATAATCATTTACTAGATATAAGTTGAAAAGATGAAGTTACAAGATACTCCAATGTACTTATATCTTTTCCGAATACTACTTGAACTACCACCGTTCAAGTTATAATTAGTTCATCCCATAGATGAAGCTACAAGACAAAACTTGTATAGAATCAATCTTTGAAATATCATCAAAATGAAATAAAGTTACGAGATATTTCATTTGATGAAAATATCATTTTGAAAACTTGACCCTGCCAACACTCAACAATCGCTCAGTCGTAGCCTTTCTATTGAAATGCTCTGGGTAGTGTTGCAGAAATATCCAAACTGGATGATGAACTCATTACGGGAGTTTGCCGCGCCAGGAAGACCACTCACGATGATCAGTTGCAGTAGTGCAACCCCACCATTTTCTACATGTAGAGAAGAACAGTCGGATTTACTTGTCAACCAAATACTGGACTCCAAAGGAATGGACCGTCTTAATGGAACTTCCGGGCCATTTGGGCCAATATAATAAGGCTGGGTCGGCGCCACTCGACCACTTACGCCACTCCTAGTTCAGATGAAATCCATGACTCTGAAACGTAAAGCTCGTCCCCCCTTCCCCAAGTAGAAACTTGTTGATACGGCTCCACCAAGAAGTCGTATCTAGTTGGAAAGGAAAACTCACCTATATTTCCCAGGCGATGCCTGTTAATGGATTAATTTATTCCAAGAATTTTACTTCCCGAGTGTTGGGTAACTAATCAAAAACTCTTTTATCAAAATAGCAACCTTATTTCGAATATAAAAATACACCACAGAGCCGGATCCCTCAGATTTTTAAGCAAGTATTTAAATCCCCTTTGAAAGGAAGATCTTAAATCTAAAAATGAGTTTTGGGATCCGCTCTAACTTTTCAAAATCATTTTGAAGACTCGAAAACATTTTAAAGAATGTTTAGAGTAACGTTGGTTTAATAAAATAAATCAGTCCTGATTGTTGGAGAAAATATCTGAATATTATTACTTAAATAATATTCCCATAAAGGATAATCTTTATAAAAATAATTGAAGTAGAAGTTTTACAACTCATACTTGAAATGAATAATAAATAAATAAAGATATACTTATACGAAAGTACGATCTTTATTTGAATAATCGAAAATAAGTTTGATTATCGAAACATTATTCTTTAATAAAATAAAGAATATTATTTAAATAAGCGGAGTCATAAGTCCTCGAATGAATATTCAAAATAATATTCATTAAATAAAGTAAGTGGAGTCATAAGTCCTCAAATGAATATTCAAAATAATATTCATTAAATAAAATAAAGTTATCGAATAAACCTTATTCGATTAATAGTTTTGAAAACTATATCAATATATATATATATATATATATATATATATATATATTATACTCGGGAACATCGACTTCCGGTTTAGAAATGTTCACCTTTGGGTCCCCTATACTAAGGGTATACACAACTACTGCTTATCTCTATCATAGGTATTATGCAACTTATAAGCATTTGAATCAACAATTAGATATCAAGATTACGAAACAGACATGCATATATACCATATCAGAATGCTCCAATATATCGCAAAATTTGCTAATGACAATCATGTACTTATCACAAGATAATGCATATACATATATTTACATCACAACAACAGTATAACGGGTAGAAAACTTGCCTGAGGGCTCCGGGTAGACTTAAGCTTAGAGTGGGTCCGGTAACCTATGAACAACAACATAAGTCGGAATTAGACCACTGGCGCTTAAGAAACTAGTCAAAACTCACTCATACCCTAACGGGCGCTTACACACTTAACGATTTGCGTTAATCGCTTGCGTACCGTCGGCTCCACCAATTTTAATAAATTAACCGTTACGAATTTTAAGGCGACTCTTTCGCGAATACTCTACCAACTTCCTAACCCACCTTAAATAATTGTTTCGTAATCTAATTAGTCTTTTAAGGGCCTTAAACAAGGTCTCAAAGTAAAGCGAGGGGTAAAGGTTCGTTCGCGAAACGCCGTTACTTAAAACGGTCGTTTCTCCTA